>NW_008354379.1:530630-535520 GCF_000622305.1 Nannospalax galili
AAATGAACACTGTTTGCACATGTTTCTAATCTCTATATATCTGATTATTACTAGTCACATTTGGTTACTTTCTGAGCTCCATAGCATCTGAGCATGGAAAAAAATGATCAGTTGAGATTTCAATGGTAATATTTTCCACATCTACTAATTATTAAGGAACAAACTTTTATGCTTTGAAGAATTATTTTTTAATCATTATTATTTTAAATTTTAATGACTACATGATTAGAAGAAGCATTTCACTACAGCTTTAACATACTCAGTAACACAGTCCAGAGCAAGAGTACATCTCTTTCACAAGTGGGTGCAAGTTTCTAGGTTCACAGTTGAATTAATAGAGTTATACAGTATTGAACTCGATATAAGGCCTGTAAGATATAAAATTGAATGAGGTTTTAACCTTTAAAAAGATCTCCATTTCATTTTAGAATATATTATTCCTTGCAGAAAGACTCATTGTTTTCGTACTAACACTGAGATGTTGGCGCATGCATTTCTAATCTGTATGTATCTGATTATTACTAGTCATAATTGGTTGCACTTGGATCCTTGATGCCTGTATATGTCTATAAAGTCATCAGGTAGATTTCAATGGTAATGTTTATCACCTCTACTAATTAACATGATATAAATTTCCATGCTTCCTCCTTAAATATAATACATTTTTTTAATTTGTTGATTTTGTGTGTGTGTATGTGTATCACACAGAACATACCAAGCCATCTTATTCAACTATACACCCACTTCCCAGATCACTCCCTCCCATATCCTCCCTCCCTCCACTAGCGCCATATACACTGATATCCCTGCTACTGTCTGCTGTGTTGTCAGCACCCCCAGCCATTCCCCACTACTTGCCCTTTTGGTGAATCTAGTCAGCCTATCTAGAGGTCTTTGTTTTCGGAGGGTCAGCTGTTCCTCATCTAGCAGCAATCAGTTGTCAAAATTCCTTTAGATAAGATTGGGATCTGCTGTTCATTTTCCCAGTTCTATGCTGGGTTACTATCTGGGAGTCCCTTGGGCCACCCTGGAAAAGGTATCTCCTATCTGGCACTGTTGCTTGTTATGTAGCCTTTAGCTATGCATATGGACTCTTAAGAAATTATATTGGCCCCTTTAATCTTGGTTATAATTTCCTTTTGGGTGTTTAAGGCCATACAGTTGGCCCAGATAAACCAATTTATTTTTACTCATAAGGTTGTTTGAGGATATGTTCCTCAGGGGTCACATGGGCTTGGGAGGAGCTCCAGGCTCCTTTCTTTTAACAGTTCTGCCTATGTGAAGATAAGTCAAAGTCTTGCTCGACCATGATTGGCATCACTTGAAAGCATGGAGGAAATGATTTCTCTGTGTTAACCCTCCTCTTTGTAGACTAGACACTGTTTCAAGTCCATCTGGTGGGGTCTCCTAGTCCTCCTTGATCAAGAGGACAGGTGACCCACCACCATTACAGGACATTTTGAGAGATGCTCATATTCCCCTGGAACGTAGTTGATCTAGGAGGGCAAGGAGCAAAAACTGTCCTTTATTTCCCTCTGACCAAATTATTATAGGCCTCAAAAGTATGTCTGTTAAACATCTAAGGAGGTTAGGTCCACCAATCTGGTACTTTTAATCACTGTGTGTCATGTAGATAAATCTTGGGCAAAGAACAATTGTTCTCAGATAAACCATACCTAAACATATATTTCTTGACCTGCTATGTATAATTTGTCCGTAGGTTGTAGGAGTTATATGGTTCCCTCTGGTTTTAAGAACTAGCTAGGCATTATTTATCTCTCGCATTGTCTCACCCCGCCACCATGGTTTTCCCACATAAGAAGCCTCAATTCCCCCTTCTCCCATAATAATACCCTTCTCCTATGGTCCTACCTCTCTAGAGCTCCTTTTTTCCCTTTATCCCCTAGGTTCCTTTTAAACCCTTCCTCCCCCCCCCGCTTAAACTAACTCAATTTTTATCCATATCTCCCTTATTAAGGCCTGTTTCCTACTGTTCTATTTCAGATTCTTTCTTTTCCCTTACCTCCCTGTTTCCTTTCCATTATCCTGGTTCCTGTAGTTATGTCTTGATACATACTCACTTATCAGGGTTTGGCTCTAGGATCTGCATATGAGGGAGAACATATGTTGATTTTTTTTCTGAGTCTGTGTTACTTCACTTAGTGTAACAGTTTCTAGTACCATCCATTTTCCTGCAAATTTCATGATATCATCTTTCTTTACCGCTAAGTAAAACTCCATCGTATAAATGAAACACATTTTCATTATCCACTCATCAATTAAGGGACACTTAGGTTGCTTCCATATCTTAGCTACTGTGAAAAGAGCAGCAACAAACATGGATGTACAAGTGTCTCTGCAATAGGATAAGTTCTTTGGGTTTATGCCAAGGAGTAGTATAACTGGGTCCAACGGTAGGTTCATTTGTAGTTTTCTAAGAGTTCTCCACACTGCCTTCCATAGGGGCTGAACCAGTTTGCAACCCCACCAGCAGTGGATGAGTGTTCCCCTTTCCCCACATCCTCTCCAACATTTGGTATCATTTGTTCTCTTGATCTTAGCAGTCTGACTGGGGTAAGATGAAATCTTAAAGTGGTTTTAATTTGCACTTCCCTAATTACTAGTGATGCTGAACATCTTTTAAGATGCTTCTTAGCCATCTTGATGTCTTTTGAGAACTCTCTGTTCAGCTCCTTAGCCCGATTTTTTATTTGGGTTACTTCTTGTCTTGAGTCTCTGTTTTTTGAGTTCATTATATATTCTGGATATTAAACCTCTGTCAGATGTGTCACTGGTGAAGATTTTCTCCCATTCTGTGGGTTTTCTGTTTGTTTCCTTGGTTGTCTCCTTTGATGTACAGAAGCTTTTTATTTTAATGAGGTCCCATTTGTTAATTCCTGCCCTTGCTTCCTTAGGAATTGATGTTCGGTTTAGAAAATCCTTTCCTACACCCATATCTTTTAGGTTTTTCTCATTATTTTCTTCTAATAGTTTCAGAGTTTCAGGCTTTACATTGAGGTTTTCGATCCATTTGGAATTAACTTTTGTGCAGGGTGAAAGATAGATGTTTAGTTTCATTCTTCTGCAGGTGGAGATCCAGTTTTGCCAGCACCATTTGCTGAACATGCTGTCTTTCCTCCAGTGAATATTCTTGGCCCCTTTGTCAACTATCTGGTGGCTGAAATTGCATTTATTCATATTTGGGTCTTCAATTTTGTTCCTTTGAACTATGGGTCTATTTCTGTGCCAGTAACATGTTGTTTTTATGACTATACCTATGTAATACAGCTTAAAGTCTGGTATAGTAATCTCCCTGGCATTGCTCTTAGTGCTCAGGGTTGTTTTTGTTATCTGAGGTCTTTTGTGCTTCCATATGAATCTTAGGATGGTTTTTTCCAATTCTGTGAAAAAATGTCATGGGGATTTTGATTGGCATTGCATTGAATCTATAAATGACTTTGGTAGGATGGTCATTTTAACAATATTAATTCTTCCAACCCGTGAGGACATCTTCTGATGTCTTCCTCAATCTCTTTCTTTAAAGATTTAAAATTTTTATTGTAGAGCTCTTTAATGTCTCTGGTCCAGTTTATTCTGAGATTTTTTTTTTGCAGCCATTGTGAAGGGGAGTGTTTCTATGTGCTCTTTCTCTGATTGCTAGTCATTAGTATATAGAAAGGCTACTGATTTTTGTGGGTTAATCTTGTAACCTGCCACTTTACTGAATATGTTAATAATTTCTAGCAGCAGTGGAATTTTTGGCATCTCTTAGGTATAATATATCATCTGCAAAAAGGGATAATTTGATCTCTTCTTTTTCAATTATTTCTCATTTAATTTCCTCCTCTTATTGCTCTTGCAAGAGTTTCAAGCACTATGTTAAAGAGAAGTGGAGATAGTGGACAGCCTTGTCTGGTTCCTGGTTTCAATGGGCATGCTTCCAGTTTTTCTCCATTTACAATGATGTTGGCTGTGGGTTGGTTATATATGGATTTAATTATGTTGAGGTATGCTCCCTCCAGTCCAATTCTCTCTAGGACTTTGAGCATAAATGCATGTTGAATTTTGTCAAAGTCCTTCTCTGCATCTATTGAGATGACCATGTGGTTCTTGTCTGTGAGCCCATTTATATGATTTATTATGTTTATTGACTTACATGTATTGAAACATCCCTGCATCTTTGGGATAAAGCTGACTTGATCATGGTGGATAATCTTTTTGATGTGTGTCTTTATGAGATTTGTAAGTACCTTGTTGAGAATTTTTGCATCTATGTTCATTAAGGATATGGGTCTATAGTTTTCTTTTTTGGTTGTATCCTTACCAGGCTTTGGTATGAGAGTGATGCTGGCTTCATAGAAGGAATTTGGAAATTTTCCCTCCATTTCTATTTTTAGAATAAATTAAGTAGTATTGGATGTAGATCGTCTTTAAATGTCTGATAGAATTCTGAGTAAATCCATCTGGTCCTGGGCTTTTTTTAGTTGGAAGGTTTTGTATTACTGTTTCAATTTCTTTTTGTGTTATGGGTCTGTTTAAGCTGTTAATCTCTTCTTGGTTTAGTTTTGGTGGTTCCCATGCCTTTAGATATCCATTTCTTTTAGGTTTTCAAATTTAGTAGCATACAGATTTTTAAAGCATTCCCTTATAATGTTCTATATCTTTCTGGTGTCTGTTGTGTTGTTTCCCCTTTCATCTCTGGTTTTGTTGATTTGGAGGTGCTTTTTCTTTCATTTAGTTAACTGGGCTAGTGGTCTGTCAATCTTATTTATCTTTTCAAAGAAGCATCTCTTGGATTTGTTGATTCTTTGTATTGTTTTCTTTGTTTCAATTTCATTATTTTCTGCCCTGATTTTTGTTATTTCTTCTTGTCTGCTGGGTTTGGGTTTT
>NW_008354379.1:536135-537362 GCF_000622305.1 Nannospalax galili
TGTTTTTTGTTTCTTAATCCCTTCACCAAGTCTGTGTCTTTTGACTGGGGAGTTCAATCCATTAATATTTAAAGTTATTAATGAAAGATGAGTATTGAATCCTGTCATTTTTATTTCATTTGCATTATTGATATAGCTGTACTTTTCCACAGTTGTTATTCCTTCATTGAATTTCTTTCCGCAACCCATTGGGTATAGTCATTCCTTTCTTCAGCTCTTTGTATTGCTTCCAGAACTCTCTGAACGGCTGGTTTTGTAGACATGAATTCCTTCAGCCTGTTATGTCATGGAAGATTTTTCTTTCCCCTTTGACTGTAATAGACATTTTGACTGGGTATAATAATCTGAGTTGGCATCTGTGGCATCTAAAACTGGGAATACTTTAGTCCAGGCTCTTCTGGCTTTCATAGTATGCACTGAAAAGTCAGCTGTAATCCTAATGGGTTTTCCTTTATATGTGACTTATTGTTTCTCTTTTTCAGCTTTCAGTATTTTCTCTTTGTTTTGTACGTTTAGTGTTTTTACTATAATGTGCCATGTTGAGTTTCTTTTCTGGTCCTGTCTATTTGGTGTTCTACATTCTTCTTGTATTTGTATGGGCATGTCTTTCTTTAATTTGGGGATATTTTCTTCCACAATTCTGTCGAGGAACTGGTCCATGCCATTATCTTGGGATTCTTCCCTTCCTGTATGCCTATGATTCATAAGTTTGGTCTTTTTATGGTGTCGCACTTTTTCTGTGCGGGATGGCTGCTTAGACTTTATTAGGATCCCAAGAGCAGGGTAGGAAAGCCACTGGAGGGAAAGTGCAGGGCCCAAGCAAGCACTCAGAGCTCTGTGGACACGAAGGTATAAAGCTTGCCACAAAGGAGCTGACTGTGCTGTGGTGATAGAGATCCATCTTGATGTTCAGGAGCAAGTCCCTGGGTTCAGTGATAGGCTTGGTTAGGGCCACCATAAGTTTGGTCTTTTTATGGTGCCACACAATTCCTGCATATTCCATTCTTGTGATTTCTTAAATTTTTCATAATCTTTGCTTGAGTGGTCTAGTTCATCCACTTTATCTTCCAGTCTTGATACTTCGTTTTCCATTTCATTCATTCTGTTGGTGAGGCTTTCTCCTGTTGTTTATAATTGGCTTACTGAGTATTTCACTTCCTTCTTCATTTCAGCCTGAGTATTCTTCAATATTTCTCTTTTCTGATTTCATTCAGAAGTTTATTCCTA
>NW_008354379.1:537397-540332 GCF_000622305.1 Nannospalax galili
CATGTTTATAATTGTTCTTTTGAGTTCCATGTCCTGCATTATCTCTAGGGGGTTCTCATTGTATTCCTCTAGAGGACTACTGGCATTTGGTGTTGATATGTTATTTTGATTTTTCATGTTATTAATTTTTCTCTGTGTCTTTGACATGTGAATTTCTTTTGTAGTTTCTGATTCTTGTCTGATACTCAAGCCTTCAAGTTTAGGTCTGCTTAGTAAACTTTTATGTGTCTTTGTGGTTTATTTTTGGGCATGAAAAGCTAGTTCCTCTAAGCTTCCAGCTCTCTCTTTTGATTTTATATTGGAGTGGCCAGATTGCTTTTGTCTTCCGGAGTTCCCACAGAGGTCAGATGAGGATCAGATGCTCTCAGGTTTTCTCTTAAGATCTGGATCCCTCCAGGAAAGATTTTGGCCTCAGGAATTTGGGGCTTTGACTGGCCTGGTTTTTGGGCATGAAAAGCTAGTTCCTCTAAGCTTCCAGCTCTCTCTTTTGATTTTATATTGGAGTGGCCAGATTGCTTTTGTCTTCCGGAGTTCCCACAGAGGTCAGATGAGGATCAGATGCTCTCAGGTTTTCTCTTAAGATCTGGATCCCTCCAGGAAAGATTTTGGCCTCAGGAATTTGGGGCTTTGACTGGCCTGGGAGGTGGCAGGAAAAATGCTGGTCTAGGGCAGCTGGTGGCCATGCCACCCATAGATGCAAAGGAAGATGGGGTCAGGAAGTGGCCCCAAGGGCTCCTGTGGACTGCACTGAGGAGCTGGGTTAATCTGGATGCAAAGGATCAGGAAAAGGAAATGTCAACCCTGGCATCTAGGAAAGAGGCTGGTGGGTAGTGCAGGCCCAGGGAAGTAGAGGGAGGTGAGGGTGGGGCTAGGCCCAGAGTGCTCCTGGGGACCCAAGAAGAAACTGAATTGGTCTGGATGCAAAGGATCAGGAAGCAGTAGTGTTTCCCCAGGTTTCTGGGGCACCAAGAGAAGGAATGGAACAGGACTCAGGCTAGGAGGAGAGATGGGCAGGTGAATGAGGCTCAGGGAGTCAAGGCATGGAGGGCTCGATCAACTTTCCCTGGAGAGAGGCCAGCGGGTTGGAGAGAGGCCTGTGGGTCCTGCAGGCCCAGGGAAGCAGATGGAGGTGAGGGCGTGGTAAACAATTTTTTATAGAGACTTAAACCCAATATCTGGGAAATGTAATCCCTTGAACTCTTAAAGAAATAACTGATGACTTAAATCTTTGGTTATACTTTCCTTTTGGGTATGTAGGACCATACAGTGGGCCCAAATAAATCAATTTATTTTTACACTTAAGGTCATTTGAGGATTTGTTCCACAGGGGTCACATGGGCTTGGGAGGAGCTCCTGGCTCCTTCTTTTTTACCAGTTCCATCTATGTGAAGATAAGTCAAAGGTCCTGCTTGACCATGTCCAGCTTCACTTGGAAGTATGAATGAAATGTTTCTTCTGAGTTGACCCTCCTCTTTGTAGACTGGACACTGGTTCAAGTCCATCTTGTGGGGTCTTCATGGCCTCCCTGAACAAGAGGACAGGTGACTCACCACAGTTACAGAATATTTTGAGAGTTGTTCCGTAGTCCCCTGGAACTTAGTTGACCTTGGAGGGCAAAGGGCAAAAACTGTCCTTTAAGTCCCTCTGACCACATTAATACGGACCTCAGACTATGACTGTTAAACATCCAATAAGGTTAGTTCCAGCAGGCTGGTACTTTTAATTTTCATGTGCTATGTAGATAAGCCTTGGGTAAAAAAACAAATATTCTGAGATAAAACTTGACTAGATATATATTTTGTTCCTTAAACCTGTTGACTAAACTATAACCATAGAAATTTTAAGATTATGTGTATATTATTTTTGTTTCATCCTTTATATAACAAACCTAAACAGACCTTCATCACTTCCTTGGGTTCTCTCATTTTTCTGTCTGTTTTGGAAAATATCTCCATTTCCCATATCGTTTCAACATCTTTTACATTCTCATTTTCTTTTTTTTTAACAATTATAAATAAGTTTTATTTTCTATATTTTTAGATTTTCTGCAATAGCAAATTTTCATTAGTTTTCAGTTTTAAAAAATATATAAAGAAAGAAAAGGTTTCTTTGAGTAATTTAAGCCTTCCAATGTGCCTTCCTGCCACATCCCCGGGTTGGCCTATGCAGAGTCTATAATTTTGCTAATTCTTTTTTTTTTTTTTTTTTTTAGTGGAGCGTTGGGAAGAACTATACCTAAATTCATCCCTCAGTTAATCTTGGTCTACGTGAAGCTGTTATTATTTCCTTTTTTGGATAAGGGAATTGAGCCTTAGGAAACATCCAGGATCATGACAAAGATAGTAAGTGATGGAACCCAGGTTCCGTGTCCTTTATATGACCTGTGATAACCTTATTGGATGTAACGTTACACAATTTATTCTAATGTCCCTTGGCATCAGCAAGTGTTCTGAAATGTCTTTTATTTTATTACGTTATATTTAGTTCATGTGTGTGTATGTGTATGTGTATATGTGGCCACAAGTCATGGCACTTGTGAGGAGGTCAGAAGGTAATCTGTAAGAGTTAATTCTCTCTGTGTGGGTGCTAGGGATTGAATTCAGGTTGTCAGGTTGCATGACAGGTGGCTTTCCCTGTTGAATCATCTCACCAGCCCTGAAACAAGCCATGTTTAATGTTCCCTCTTTCTCTGTGATAAAAATCAGCAAGTTCATCTAGACATATGAGAATGTTTGCTAGCAAAGATTCAAACAGGCAGTAAAAGTGGATGGTTGTGACAATAACTTTGCTGGTTAGTTTTTCTCAACCTGAAACAAACTGGAGTCACCTGGGAAGAGGGAATCTCAATTTTGAAATTGCTTCCATCAGTCTGGCTTGTGGCCATGTCTGTGAGGCATTGTTTCTCTCTCTCTCTCTCTCTCTCTCTCTCTCTCTC
>NW_008354379.1:540383-540811 GCF_000622305.1 Nannospalax galili
TTGCCAAGAACTCGACTGAAGGTATCGCCAGTCTGGCTTTGCTGTTTGTCAAGTAACTTTTAGTTATATATATGTATGTTCTTATGAAATATTGGCCCCTTTAATCTTTGGTTATACTTCCCTTTTGGGTGTTTAAGGACATAACATTGGACCAGATAAACTGATTTGTTTTTAATCTTGAGGTCGTATGAGCTTCTGTTCCTCAGGGGTCCCATGGGCTTGGGAGGAGCCCCTGGCTCCTTTCTTTTACCAGTTCCATCCATGTGAAGATAAGTCAAAGGTCCTGCTCGACCATTGTTGGCGTCTCTTGGAAGCGTGGAGGAAATGATTCCTCCGTGTTGACCCTCCTCTTTATAGACTGGACACCAGTTCAAGTCCATCTGGTAGGGTCTCCTTGGCCTCCTTGATCAAGAGGTCAGATGACCCAC
>NW_008354379.1:545861-551217 GCF_000622305.1 Nannospalax galili
CCCCAGAAAGAGGCTGTCAGCCCCAGCAAGAGGCTGGCAGGTGTTGCAGGACCAGGGAAGTAGAAGGTGAGGGCGGGGCCAGGTCCAGAAGCGGTGCCCCTGGGGCCCAAGAAAGGCACTAAGTTGGTCTGGGTGAGAAGGGTCAGGAAGCAGTATTGGTTTCCCCGGTGTCTGGGGCCCCAAGTTTAGTGATGGCGCAGGTCCCAAACTAAGAGTAGTGAACAGTGGGGGAGATGGAAGGGTGAATGTGGCTTGGAGAGTCAAGGCGTGGAGGGCTGCGCTATAGACTTACCCCAAGAGGCCTGAGGATAAGAGTGCAGGCTAGGAGAATTAGCTGGTGGTGCAGGTCCAGGGACGCAGAAAGAGGTGAGGGCAGGGCCAGGACCAGAAGCGGTGCTCCTGGGGCCCAAGAAAGGCACTAAGTTGGTCTGGGTGAGAAGGATCAGGAAGCAGTATTGGTTCCCCAGGTGTCTCATTTTCTTTTTTTAAAAAAATAATTGAGACATAATAGCATTAAGAAATAAATCTTCCATCTGTTGAGCGACTTCTTTCCATGGGAATGCTAAGCAATGCTTATTCCCTTTTAAGGTTCTAGTGTCAAGCCAATGTTTGATTAAAGTTTCACTGGGGAACCAATGAATTTATTGAGCTTACTTACCATAACTGAGGGGTTGCTGAGGTGTATGTATGACCTGAGGGTATGCACACCGGAAAGCCTTAACCCAGCATGGGTCATGCCTTCTCTTCCTAGCCTTCCCCAGACTGTCTACTTTAGCCTTCCCCAAATCCAGAAGGCCATGTGTGATTTGGGTCAAATTACATATGGTTGGCTGGGAAGCATGGCTGTATACTCCTGTGAGGGACCCTGCTTGGCCCTCCTTTAATGAATGAGCACAGCCATCAACAAGCCCAATTGTGACAATGTTTAGTGATCAGGCTCAGCTGAAGTCATGATGATGAGACTTATTTTGTGCAGAAGGGGCTGCTGTATAGCATCATCTTATTAAAAGGACCTGAAATTTAAAAGGATTTGGTGCTAGGATCCACATATGAGATAGAATATATGTTGTTTGTTTTTCTGAGTCTGTGTTACTTCACTTAGTATAACAGTTTCTAGATCCATCCATTTCCCTGCAAATTTCATTGTTTCATCTTTCTTTGTTATTGCTGAATAGAACTCCATTGTGTAAATATACCACATTTTTGTTAACCACTCGTCAGTTGATGAGCTCTTAGGTTGCTTCCATCTCTTAGCTGTTGTGAAAAGAGCAGCAACAAACATGGTTGTACAAGTGTCTCTACAATAGGATGAGTCATTTCGGTATATGCCAAGGAGTAGTATAATTGTGTCAAATGGTAGATTCATTTATAGTTCACATTGTTTACCACAGAGGTTGCACAAGTTTGCAATCCCACCAGCAGTGAATGAGCGTTCCCCTTTCTCCACATCCTCACCAGCGTTTGGTATCAATTGTTCTCTTGATCCTAGCCAGCCTGATTGGGGTAAGGTGATGCTTTAAGGTGGTTTTAATTTTCATTTCCCAAATTACTAACAATGTTGGACAGTTTTTGAGATGTTTCTTGGCCATCTTTATTTCTTCCTTTGAGAACTCTCTGTTTAGATTTTTAGCCCATCTTTTAATTGGGTCATTTGGTTTCTTGATTCTTTGTGAGTTCTTTATACATTCTGGATGTTAAACCTCTGTCAGATATGTCACTGGTGAAGTTTTTTCCCATTCTGTGGGTTTTCTCTCCATTTTTTTGATTGTTTCTTTTGCTGTAAGGAAGCTTTTTAGTTTAATGAGGTCCCACTTGTTGATTGCTGACCCTAATTCCTGAGCAACTTCTGTCCGATTTAGAAAATCCTTTTCTACACCTTTATCTTTAAGTTACTGCCAATATTTTCTTCTAATAGTTTCAGGGTTTCCTGTTTCACATTGAGGTCTTTGATCCATTTGGAGCTGACTTTTGTGCAAGGTGAAAGATAAGGATCTACAGGTGGAGATCCAGTTTTGCCAGCACCATTTGTTGAAGATATTGTCTTTCCTCTAGTGTGTGTTCTTGGCATCTTTGTCAAATATCAAGTGGCCGAAATTGTGTGTAGTCAGGTTTGGATCTTCAATAATGTTCCATCCATCTATGTGTCCATTTTTGTGCCAGTACCATGCTATTTTTATGACTATAGCTCTGTAGTATACATTGAGATCTGGTATAGTAATCCCCAACAGCATTGCTCTTTGTGCTCAGGGTTGCTTTGGCTATTAGAGTGTTTTGTGCTTCCATATGAATTTAAGGATTATTTTTTTCTAATTCTACAAAGTATGTCATGGGGATTTTGATTGGGATTGCACTGAATCTATGTATTGATTTTGGTAGGATGATCATTTCCACAATATCAATTCTTCCAATCTATGAGGATGGGAGGTCCTTCCATCTCCCAGTGTCTTCCTCAATCTCTTTAACAATTTAAAATTTTCATTGTAGACGTCTTTGGTGTCTTTGGTCAGATTTATTCCAAGATTTTTTTTTCAGCAATTGTGCATAGGAGCATTTCCATGTAGTCTTTCTCCAATTGCTTGTTATTGGTATATAGAAAGGCTACTGATTTTTGTAGATTGATTTTATAACCTGCCACTACACTGAAAATGTTGATCAGTTCTAGGAGTTTTCTTGTAGAGCTTTTGGGATCTCTTAGGTATAGAATCATATCATCTGCAAAACGTATAGTTTGACCTCTTGTTTTCCAATTAGTATTCCTTTAATTTCCTTCTCCTCTCATATTGCTCTAGCAAGAGTTTCAAGCACTGTGTTGAAAAGGAGTGGAGATAGTGGACGTTCTTGTCTGGTTCCTGATTTTAATGGGAATGCTTCCAGATTTTCTCCATTTAGAATGATGTTGGCTGTGGTTTGTTGTATATAGCTTTAATTATGTTGAGGTATGTTCCCTCTAGTCCAATTCCCTCTAGAACTTTGAACATAAATTCATGCTGAATTTTGTCAAAAGCCTTTTCTGCATCTATTGCAATGACAATGTGGTTTTTGTCTTTGAGTCCATTTATGATTAATGACATTTATTGACTTGTGTATATTGAACCATCCCTTCGTCTCTGGGATAAAGCCTACTTGAGCATAGTTAATGATCTTTTTGATGTGTGTCTATATGCATGCAGTTCGCAAGCATTTTGTTGAGAATTTTTGCATCCATGTTCATTAAGGATATGCATCTATAGTTTTCTTTTTTGGTTGTGTCTTTACCCAGTTTGGGTATTAGAGTGATGCTGGCTTCATAAAAGGAATTTGGGAGTTCTCCCTCTGTTTCTATCATTTTGAATAATTTAAGTGGTATTGGTTGGAGGTCTTCTTTAAATGTCTGGTAGAATTCTGCAGTAAATCCATCTTGGCCTGGGCTTTTTTTAGTTGGGAGCCTTTGTATTACTGTTTCAATTTCCTTATATTTTATGGATCTGTATAAACTGTTGATCTCTTCTTGGTTTAACTTTGGTGGTTCCTATGATTTCAGATATCCATCCATTTCTTTTAGATTTTCAGATTTAGTAGCATATAGCTTTTTAAAGTATTCCCTTATAATGTTCTGTATCTTTCTGGTGTCTGTTGTAATGTTTCACTGTTCACCTCTGATTTAATTTGGATTTGCTCTTTTTTTATTTTGGTTAACTTGGCTAAGGGTCAGCATAATCTTCTTTAACTTTTCAAAGAATCAGCTCTTAGATTCATTGATTCTTTGTACTGTTTTATTTGTTTCTATTTCATTAATTTCTGCTCTGATTTTTGTTATTTCTTCTCTTCTGCTGGGTTTGGGTTTCATTTGTACTTGCCTTTCCAGGGTCTTGAGTTGCAGTGTTAGGTCATTTATTTGGGCTGTTTCTAATTTTTAAATGTAGGTACTTAGAGCTATAAACTTCCCTCTAGGACTGCTTTTAATGTATCCCAGAGGTTGTGTTGTGTTGTATTCTCCTTTTCATTGAATTCCAGGAATTCTTTAATTTCTTTCTTAATTTCTCCTTTCACCCATTCATTGTTTAGGAGTGTGTTGTTCAATCCCCATGAGTTCATGTAGTGCCTAGGGTGTTGTCTAGTGTTGAATATGAGCTTTATTGCATTGTGGTCTGATAGAATGCATGGAATTATTTCATTTTTTTGTATTTGTTGAGGTTTGTTTTGTGGCCCAGTATGTGGTCAAGTTTTAAGAAAGTTCCATGGGGCGCTGAGTAAAAGTAGATTTTGGTGCTTGGGTGGAATATTGAAAAGTGTCTGTTAGGGCCATTTGATCTATGGTATCATTTATGTCAGATGTCTCTGCTTATTCTTTGTCCAATTGACCTGTCTAATGGAGAAAGTTGGGTATTGAAGTCCCCTACTGTGCTGGATAGCTTTAGTGTCAACTTGACACACCTGGGTTGAGGGGGCCTCAGTTGAGGAATTTCCTCTATTGGACTGGCCTGTGGCCATGTCTGTGGGGCATCTTCTTGATGAGTGATGTGGGAGGGCCCAGCCCACTGTGGGTGGTGCTACCCCTGGGCAGGTGGGCCTGTGTTGCATAAGAAAGCAGGCTGAGCAGGGGCCAGGGGAGCAAGCCAGTATGCAGAGCTCCTCCCTGAGTTCCTACCTTGGGCTCCATGATGAACTGCACCCTGGGAGATGTGACCTGAATAAACCCTTTCCTCCCCAAGTTTGTATTGGTCAGAGTATTTTGACACAGCAATGTAGAAACAAACTAAGACACCTACTATTACTGAGTTGGGGTTAATCTGTGTCTTAAAGTCCTGTAGTGTTGTTTTTATGAATTTGGGTGCACCACAATTTGATGCATATATGTTAAGGATTGTAATAGCTTCTTGGTTAACTGTTCCTTTCATCAGAATGAAATGACCCTCTTCTGATTAGTTTTACTTTGAAGCCTATTTTGTCAGATATTAGGATTGCAACCCCTGCTTGTTTCTTAGTGCCATTTGCTTGGAATATTCTTTTCATCCTTTTACCTTGAGGTAGTGCTTGTCCTTGAAGGTGAGATGGGTTTCTTACAGACAGCAAAGAGATGGATTTTGTTTCTTAATCCATTCACTTAGCCTCTGGCTTTTGACTGGGGAGTTCAGTCCATTGGTATTTAAGATTATTGAAAGATGTGTATTGGTTGTCAACATTTTGATTGCTGTTTCTGTTCTCTAATTTTGTCTTTCCTGGATTATACCTTTATTTATTTTCTTTTGTTGCCCTGGGGTATAGTTGTTTCTCTTTCTGCTCTCTGTATTGTTTCAAGTATTCTTTGAAGGTCTGGTTTTGTGGAATGTATTCTTTCGGGCTATTCATGTCATGGAAGATTTTTCTTTCCCCCTCA
>NW_008354380.1:0-1384 GCF_000622305.1 Nannospalax galili
GGTGACATCACAATGCTGCAACATTCCAACACTATTGCCCCATGTGTTATTGTATTGCTCCACAGTGGCATCAAAATATTACAGTGTGAGTTCATAATGTTCCTTTGTCTTTTCACAATGCTCCATTGTGACATCACATTGCTCCAATATGCCAATACTTTTGCTCCATGTGCCCATATATATTGCTACATAGTGCCATCAAAATGTTAAAATATGAATTCACATTGTTCCTTTGGGACATCACAATGCTCCAAAGTAACACTATCACCCCATGTGCTATTTTCTTGTTTCAATACGCCATCACATTCCAAACCTACGACTTCTCAGTCTTCCTTTGTGACATCACAATACTCGAAAGAGCCAATACAATCGCCCCCTGTGCGAATATATTGTTCCAATAAGGTATCAAAATGCTAAAATATGACTTCTCAATGCTCAGCTATAACATCACAATGCTACAATGTGCTAACACTATAGTCCCAAATGTGCCATCACAATGTTACAATATGACTTCACAATGATTCATTGTTACATCACAGTGCTCCATGGTGCCATCACCAAGTTACAATATCACTGCAAAATGTACCAATATGAAATTACAATGCTCCAATGTGACATCACAATGCTTTTATCTGCCAACACCATCAGTCCATGTGCTAGTATATTGCTCCAGTATGCCAACAATGTTACAATATGACTTATGAATGTTCCCTTGTGACATTGCAATGCTCGAATGTGACATCACAATGCTCCAATATGCCAACACTATCGCCCCACGTACCATTATATTGCCCCAATTTGGCATCACAATATTACAATATAACTTCACAATGTTACATTTGACCTCACAATAATCCATTGTGCCATCACAATATTACATTACGATTTCACAGTGCTGGATTGTATCATCACAATGCTCCACAATGTTACATTATGATTTCACAATGTTAGATTGTGTCATCACAATGCTCCAGGATGTCATCACAATGCTCCACTGTGAAATCACAATGCTCCAATGTGCCATTACAGTGCTCGAACATCTCAACACTAACGCCATGTGTGACATTATAGTGCTCCAATATGTCATGACAATGTTACAGTTTGACTATGCAATGTTCCAATGTGACATCACAATGCTCCACTGTAAAAATCAATGCTCCAATGTGCCAACACTATTGCCCCATGTGCCATTATATTGCTTCAATGTCCCATCACAATAATAGAACATGACTTCACAATATCCCATTTTGACTTCTCAATGCTCCAATTTGACATCAAAATGCGCCAGTGTGCCATCACAATGTTACAACATGACTTCACAATAATCCATTGTGATGTAACAATGCTTGAATATGACACCACAATGCTCCAGTGTGCCAACACT
>NW_008354380.1:5504-5893 GCF_000622305.1 Nannospalax galili
GTATTTCATTTTGACTTCTGAGTGCTCCAATTTAACATTAGAATGCTGCAGTGTGCCATCACAATGTTACAGTATGACTTCACAATAATCCATTGTGATGTAACAATGCATGAATATGACATCAGAATGGTCCAATGTGCCAACACTACCGCTTCACGTGCCAATATATTGCTCCAATGTGCCATCACAATATTCCATTGTGACATCACAATTATCCATTGTGACATCACAATGCTCCAATGTGACATCACAGTACTCCAATGTGACAGCACAATATTCCAATCTGCCGTTCAGAGTGTTAAAATATGACTTCAGAATGCTCCAATGTGCCAACACTATATCTCCCCAAGTACCATTATATTGCTCCAATATGTCATCAGAATGTTACA
>NW_008354381.1:0-277 GCF_000622305.1 Nannospalax galili
GGTTTTCTAAAACTAGCTAGGCATTATTTATCTCTCACATTGCCTAACCCCACCACCGTGGTTTCCCCATTTAAGGTGCCCCCGTTTTTTTCCATTTCTCCCTTAATAATACCCTTTTCCTATGGTCCCACCTCTGTTTATCCCCTAGGTTCCTTGTATCACCTTCCCTTCCCCTCCCCTTAAAATAACCCCATTATTATCCATTTTACCCTTGTTAACACCTGTTTTCTACTGTTCTTCTTTTCCTTTACTTCCCTGGTTCCTCTTCATTATCCTG
>NW_008354382.1:0-6017 GCF_000622305.1 Nannospalax galili
TTCACAGAATTGGAAAAACATCAAGCTAAGATTCATATGGAAGCACAAAAGTCCTCGGATAGGCAATGCAACTCTGCCTCCCGAGTGCTGGAATTAAAGGCGTGCACAGCCACACCCAACCTGGCAAGCAGATCTGTTAGAATCCATGCCAGCCTGTTCTCCTACTACATAGTGAGTTCCAGGTGAGCTAGGCTACAGGAGACCCTATCTTTAAAAAAAAAAAAGATGGGGCTGAGAGATGGCTGAGCAGTTAACAGCACTTTCTGCTCTTACGGAGGACCTGGGTTCAATTCCCAGCACCCACATGGCAACTAACAACCATATATAGGGGAATCCAACGCCTTCTTCTGACCTCCTCGGGCATTATACAACATGGTTGCACTTAACACACATGCACGCAATAAAATCCTACGCATAAAAATAATAAATAAAACAATGAAAATATAATCAAATAGAATTATTGTTGTTTTTTTGAGCGAGGTCTTACTCTGAAATCTAGACTGGCCTGGATCTTAGTATGCAGCCCACAGGGTGGCCTCACATTAGAGTAATCCCCCGGCCTAAACCTTTTGGGGGTAGAATTGTACCACCACACCAAACTTGAATTATTATTATTATTATTATTATTATTAATTATTATTTTGAGACAGGGTCTCCCTATAGCCCCAGCTGTCCTGAGACCAGGCTGCCCTTGGTCTCAGAGGTATGCCTGCCTCTGCCTCCAGAGTGCTGGAATTAAAGGGTGTGCCACCAGTTTGAATTTTTAACATGTTACTAATAAACAACACTAAGTATAACATACATTTTTTAAAAAAGGAAAGAAACTGAGGATTTTATGCAAATTCGAGAGCTGTATAGATTTAGAAGTTTATTCCTACAGGGAAATTAGATAAAGGTATCATAAAACAAGTCTTCTATCCCCCTCTCATTCCTCTCTCTCAGAATGGGATAGGAACTGCAACTGAGGACAGGTTTGCTGAGTTAGACTCAGGAACTGTATCAGTCTAATTCTTGGTGATTTTTTTCAAGAAACAACATAATCAAAGGACTAACTACCATCCTCAATACTGGGAAAGGTTATGAGACTCAGAAGCTCTAGATCTTGCTGAGCAGAATTGATAACTACCAGAAAAAGGTGATGCAGGTCTGGACTGAGAAACAGAAGCTTCTAGAGCAGAAACGAAAACAGTACCTGAGTAGAATTATACACTTCTTCAGCCAGGTAACCTACTTCCCGGTCTTTCTTTCCAACATGTTGTAAAAAATCAGTGCATCTTGACAATAACATTTACTTCACTAGACCATGTGTATTAGTTTCTGATAGTTTGCAATGAACTATCAGAAAGTCCATGATTTAAAACAGTAAATAGGGGCTGGAGAGACAGTTCAGTGGTTAAGCACTGTCTGCTCTTGCAGAGGTGCTTGACACCCACACACCCACATGGTAGCTAACAACTGTCCAAAACTCCAGTTCCAGGGGATCTGATGCCCTCTTCTGACATCCTCAGGCACTGCAAGATATGGATGCACCTACCTACATGTAGGCAATACACTCATACTGACTGCTCTTGCAGAGGACCTGGGTTTGATTCCCAGCACCCACATGGTGGGTACAAGCCAACCTTAACTCCAGTTCCAGGGGAGTCCGAAGCCCTCTTCTGACCTCCGTGGCATTGCACGACATGGGTGCACTTACTTACATGCAGGCAATAGGCTCATACACATAAAATAAAAATAATAAATAAATAAAATATTTAAAATAAATAAATAAAAAAGAAATAAAAATGGTAAATATAGCCAGGCACGTTGACTCACACCCCTAATCCCAGCACTTGAGAAGCTGAGACAAGAGGATTACTGTTTGAGGCTAGCCTGGCCTACATACATAATTCCAGGCCAGCCTGGGCTATAGTGTAAGACCTTGTCTCTAACATCTGCCCCTCAAAAAACAAACTAAAGGGGCTGGAGAGATGGCTCAGCGGTTAAAAACACTGGTTGTTCTTGCAGAAGACCCAGGTTCAAATCCCAGCACACACGTGGCACCTAACAACTATCCTTAACTCAGTACCAGGGGATCTGGCAGCCTCTTCTGACCTCTGAGGGCACTGCACAACATGGGTGCAATACACATATACATATTAAAAAAAACACTTTAGGCCACCCTGTCTCAGCTACCCCAGGCCCCCAAACAGCACAAGGAATGAGAGGGTGTTAGTCTAGGGTCAGCTCTGCTACCACGTTCTCTGATTCAAACCAGACTTACCTTAAAATTCTGGCTTTTCGTTTCATGATTCTTCTTTTCACACTTAATCTTATCCAGAAGAACAAAAAATGCTACAATGCTCCCTTTTCCCTGTTTATCAGCCTGCTTTCTGTTTTGTCTTCAGCTTGAAGAGGTTTATAAACTGAATCTTAGTCAACCTATCTCCTTGAAGGCTGAGAGTAAGAAGATCCCTGAGTTCACCAAACTTCAACAGCCATTCCCAGAGTTACCAAGTGATGAGAACAAAATGTCCCACACTCCCCAAACATCCAGGTATATGGTAGATTGATATTAAGCTTTGGATTACATGTGGTACCTAATGCTTTATTTTTTTTAATTACAAATACTTTAGTTCTACCCAGGGCTCTCCTCTCCCTGCACTTATGTTATGATGCAAGGACAATATGGGGCATTAATTTTCTTGGTGCAGTTAGCAAGAGGTTTATTTACATATATTTCTACTTAAATACTTAACATTTAACTTTGAGTTTCTTTTTAAAAAATGAAATGAGGGGCTGGAGAGATGGCTCAGTGCTTAAGAGCACTGACTGCTCTTGCAGAAGACCCAGCTTCGATTCCCAGCACCCACATGGCAGCTACAAACCGTCCTTAACTCCAGTTCCAAGGGAATCCAACACCCTCTTCTAACCTCCATGGCATTGCATGACACAGGTGCACTCATATACATGCAGGCAATACACTCATACACATAAAATAAAAAATAAATTTTTAAAAATGAAATGAGAGCTGGGTGTGGTGGAGCATGCCTTTAATCCCAGCACTCAGGACACAGAGGCAGGTGGATCTCTGTGAGTTCAAGGCAAGCCTGGTCTACATAGCTAGTTCCAGGCCACTGGCTGTTCTTGCAGAGGACCCCAGTTCAATTCCCAGTACCCACATGGCAGCTCACCATTCATAACTCCAGTTACAGGGGATCCAGCATCCTCTTCTGACCTCCAAGGGCATTGCACAACTTGGGTGCACCTACCTACATGTAGGCAATACACTCATACACATAATAAAATAAATAAATAAATTTTGGGGTCTTTTTGAGACAAGGTCTCTCTGTACCCCAGCTGTCCTAGAAGGCAGAGGCAGGCGGATCTCTGTGAGTTCAAGGCTAGCCCGGTCCACATAGTGAGTGCCAGGACAGCTGGGGCTACAGGGAGACGCTGTCTCAAAAAGGCAAAAAAAAAAAAAAAAGATATTTTTAAGGGGCTGGAGAGATGGCTCAGCGGTTAAAAACACTGGCTGCTCTTGCAGAAGAACAGGATTCAAATCCCAGCACCCGCATGGAAGTTAACAATTGTTCGTAACTCCAGTTCCAGGGGATCTGATGGCCTCTTCTGTCTTCCACAGGCATTGCACAATAACGTTGCACTTACATACATGCATACACATAAAATAAAAATAAATTTTTTAAAAAAGATATATTTAAAAGCTGTTTCCTCCTTGCTAAGAAATTATTTTAAGAATGTCTAATAAAGAAACTTAAAAACACTGACTTATTTCCTTCCTTCCTTCCTTCCTTCTCTCCCTCTCTGTCTCTCTCTCTTTCTCTCCGTATGTGTATATGTGTACATGCACACACAGGTATCAGTGCCCACAGAGGCCAGAAGAGCACATCTGAATTCCCTGGAGTTGGATGAGAGAGAGAGAGAGAGAGAGAGAGAGAGAGAGAGAGAGAGAGAGAGAATAAATCTCTTTAAGACTAAAGAAGGCAAGAGCTTTGAGAAGGGAGAGTCATACAGCCTGTAGACATCATGAAGCTAAGAAGATAGTTTTAAAGTTGGTGAGTAGGTCACAGAGATGTGGTTTTGGTAATTACTTCAGCAGATTTGGTTTTTCATAAATCTCTAACCCTGATGGGCACAGCTAATGCTCCTCGAATCAAGAGACGACATTAAGAAACAAAGTGGTGGTGAAGAGAAGAGGCAGAAAAGCCTGATACTTATATTCAATGCTCTGACTCTACAGACAACAAGCTCAGATGGAGGCCATCTGGAATGCTGATCTGTCGACTTCAAGCTACCCAATCACAGAGAAGACATCAATAAATACACTCTGGGCCCCGCTGGGTGGGTACCCAGATATTCCCAAACTGCTCCAGTTAGATATTCAGTCTACCTCGAGAAAATCTCTTGCATCCATTCAGTCCCAGTAAGTAAAGGATTAGGAATACGCTGGTAACTGGGCCTTGGCTCATATCTTTTGTCTTCCTAACTTGACTTTCTTCTACAGCAGTGTGAAATTACCAAAGTAAGTATTTGGTGTGAGGTGAGACTCACAAAATAGTACAGGGAAATTCAGCATTAGTTACTGTTTCTCTTTAGAGACATACAGATGTCATGATTGAATAATATAAAACAAAGAACTAAACACAGTTATAATACAAGGAACCTAACACTAGACAGGTCCATTTTGAATTCTATCTGTAGAGATTTATTGTTGCTAGTACCAGGCAAAGCATGGCAGAATGCTCTTTCCACATTATGATTCAATAGCATGATCTTAAATGCAGTTGTCCTAGCTAGATACAATTTGAGGTAAATTAGCCAAGTGTGGCAGCTCATGCTTGAAGCCCACTACTTGGAAGGCAAGAGGTAGGAAGCTCAGTTGAGTCTTGAGTTTGAAACTAGCCTTAGGAACATAGTGAAACCATGTCTTTTAAAAGCACACACGTGGGTTGGAGAGATGACTCAGTGGTTAAGAGCACTGGCTGCTCTTACAGAAGACCTGTGTTTGATTCCCAGCACCCACATGGTGGCTAACAACCTTCCATAACTCCACTTCCAGGGGATCCAATTCTACCTTCTGATCTCCAAGGGCATTGCACAAAGTGGGTGCACTTACACACATGCAGGCCATACACTCATACACATAAAATAAAAATAATAAAAATAAATAAAATAAAAACACACATACAAGCCAGGTGTGGTGGTGTGAGCCCTTAATCCTAGCACTTGGGAGACAGAGGCAGGTGGATCTTCCTGACTTTGAGGCCAGCCTGGTCTACATAGTGAGTTCCAGGCTAGCTGGGGCTACAAAGAAACCCTGTCTCAAAAAGACCAAAAAGTAAATAAATAAACACACACACACAAACACACAAACACACACACTGGAGAGATGGCTCAGTGGTTAAGAACATTCACTGTTCTTATAGAAGACCCAGCATTGATAGGGAAGGTGGGGAGATAGGCAGATCTCTAGAACTTTTTGGTCAGCTATCTTGTAATGAATTGATGAACTCCAGGTTTGGTGAGAAACCCTATCTCAATAAATAAGGTGGAAGGCTGGAAAGGTGACTCAGCAGTTAAGAGTGCTTATTGCTCTTTTGGAGGACCCAGGTTCCTCCCTCATCAAGAAGTGCCTGTAACTCCAGTTCCAGGGGATCCAGTGACCTCTGGTCTCTGGGGCACATAAAATCATGTAGCCGCCAGGCATGGTGGCCCACACCTTTAATCCTATCTCTTGGGAGGCAGAGGCAGGCAGATCTCTGTGAGTTCAAGGACAGCCTGGTCTACATAGTGAGTTCCAGGCCAGCTGGGGCTACAAGGAAACCCTGTCTCAAAAAGACCAAAAAGTAAATAAATAAACACACACACACAAACACACAAACACACACACTGGTTATTAAACCAAAATTATTCAGTTTCTATAGAGACTGTCAAAAATTTCCAGTGCCTGCTGGATGTGGTGGGGTACACCTTTAATCACAGCACTTGGGAGGCAGAGGCAGATGGATCTCTGCCCT
>NW_008354383.1:0-554 GCF_000622305.1 Nannospalax galili
TCTACAAGGAAAACCCCCTAGAGATAACCCAGGACACTGAATTTAAAAGAAAAATAATAAACATGATCAAGGAGTTCAACGAATTTACACATGAACAAACAAATCAAGAACTAAAAGAAGATAGGGATAAACATCTGAATGAATTCACAAAAGAGAAACACTGAAGAAAACTCAGGCAGAAATGAAGAAGGAAGTGCAAAACTCAATAAGCCAACTTGAAACAACAGGGGAAAGCCTCACAGATAGAATGAATGAAATGGAAAACAGACTTTCAGCCCTGGAGGATAAAGTTGAAGAATTGGACCACTCAAGCAAACCAAATCTACGGATCATAGGAAGAGAGAAAGGAGAAGAATTTCAGGTTAATGGTATTGACTAGATCTTAAACAGGACTATAAAAGAGAATTTCCAGAAATTAAGGAAAGACCTCCCCATACAAATAGAGGAAGCACAAGAACCCCAAATAAATAGGATCAGAAAAGAAACTCCCCACAACATTTCATGATAAAAACACCAAATGTACAGAACAAAGAGAGAATACTGAAAGCAGCAAA
>NW_008354383.1:614-1885 GCF_000622305.1 Nannospalax galili
AGACTATGAAAGCCAGAAGAGCCTGGACCAAGGTATTTCCAGTTCTACATGACAATCAATGCCAGCCCAGAATACTTTACCCAGCAAACATGTCTATTATAGCATAGGGTGAAAGAAAAATCTTCCATGACATGAATAGCCTGAAAGAATACATGTCCACAAAACCAGCCCTTCAAAAACCACTTGAAGCAATACAGAGAGCAGACAGAGGAA
The DNA here is from genome assembly GCF_000622305.1 of Nannospalax galili. Lineage (NCBI taxonomy): Eukaryota > Metazoa > Chordata > Mammalia > Rodentia > Spalacidae > Nannospalax > Nannospalax galili. Next base: position 828 of record NW_008354383.1, read on the forward strand.
CAACTATACCCCAGGGCAATGAAAGGAAATAAAGTTACAATTGAGGAAACACAAAATTAAACAGAGAACACAAAAGCTAATCAAAATGACAGCAACCAATACACATTTTTCAATAATAACCTTAAATATCAATGGACTGAACTCCCCAGTCAGGTGATATGGGCTAAGTAAATGGTTTAAGAAACAAAATCCATCTCTCTGATGTCTGTAAGAAACTCATCTCACCTTCAAGGACAGGCATTACCTTAAGGTCAAAGGAGAGAAAAGAATATTCCAAGAAAATGGCAGTAAGAAATAAGCAGGGGTTGCAATTCTAATATCTGGAAAAATAGACTTCAAAGTAAAAATAATCAGAGGAGATAAGGAGGGTCATTTCCAGAACAATTAACCAAGAAGATATTATAATCCTTAACATATGTGCACCAAACCCTGATGCACCCAAATTCATAAAAACAAGACTACAGGACTTTAAGACACAGATTAACCCAAACTCGGTAACAATAAAGACTTCAATACCCAACTGTCTCCATTGGACAAAGAATAAACAGAGAGACATCTGAATTAAATGATACCATACATCAAGTGGACCTAACAAACATCTTTTCAAATATTCCAAAGAATACACTTTTTAATCAGCACCCTTTGCAACTTTTACAAAAATTAACCACACAATGGGCCACAAAATAAACCTCAACAAATACAAAAAATTGAAATAATTCTTGCATTATATCAGACCATGCAATAAAGCTCAAAATCAACACTGGACATAGCGCTAGTCACTACATGAACTCCTGGCGATTGAACACAGACTCCTAAATAATGAGTGGGTCAAAGGAGAAATTAAGAAAGAAATAACAAAATACCTGGAATTCAATGAAAAGGACAATACAACACAACACAACCTCTGGGACCTGGGGCACTTTAAAAGCTGTCCTAAGAGGAAGTTTATACCTCTGAGTGCCTACACTAAAAAATTAGAAAGAGCCCAAATAAATGATCTAACTGTGCACTCAAGATGCTGGAAAGGCAAGAACAAATGAAACCCAAACCCAGCAGAA
>NW_008354383.1:1949-2981 GCF_000622305.1 Nannospalax galili
GCCTCCCAACTGAAGAAAACCCAGGCCAAGATGGATTTAGGGCAGAATTCTACCAGACATTTAAAGAATACCTCCAACCAATACTACTTAAATTATTCAAAATGGTAGAAACAGAGGGAGAACTCCCAAATTCCTTCTATGAAGCCAGCATCACTCTCATACCAAAGTCTGGTAAAGATACAACCAAAAAAGAAAACTATAGACCCATATCCTAAATGAATATAGATGCAAAAATTCTCAACAAAATACTTGTAAACAGCATATAGATGTACATCAAAAAGATCATTCACCATGATCAAGTAAGTTTTATTCCAGAGATGCAGGGATGGTTCAATATACGCAAGTTAATAAACATTATTAATTATATAAATGGACTCAATGACAAAAACCACATCATCATCTCAATAGATGCAGAAAAGGCTTTTGACAAAATTCAGCATGGATTTGTGTTCAAAGTCCTAGAAGGAATTGGACTGGAGGGAACATACCTCAACATAATTAAAGCCATATACAACAAATCCACAGCCAACATCATTCTAAATGGAGAAAAACTGGAAGCATTCCCATTGAAATCAGGAACCAGACAAGGATGTCCACTATCTCCACTCCTTTTCAACACAGTGCTTGAAACTCTTGCTAGAGCAATAAGACAGAATAAGGAAACTAAAGGAGTGCTAATTGGAAAAGAAGAGATCAAATTATCACTTTTTGCAGATGATATGATATTATAGTTAAGGCATCCCAAAAGTTCCACCAGAAACCTCTTAGAACTGATCAACACTTTCAGTATAATGTCAGGTTATAAAATAATTCTACGAAAATGGGTAGCCTCTTATATACTGATAACCAGCAATTTGAGAAAGAATACAGGGAAATGTTCCCACTCACAATTCCTACAAAAGAAATAAAATATTTTGAATAAATCTGACCACTCTACCAAAAGCGATATACAGATTCAATGCAATCCCAATCAAAATCCCCATGTCATACTTCACAGAATTAGAAAAAACAATCCTAAGATTCATATGGAAT
>NW_008354383.1:3090-3591 GCF_000622305.1 Nannospalax galili
TAATTTGTATGGAAGCACAAAAGGCCCCAGATATCAAAAGCCATCCTGAGCACAAAGAGCAACGCTGGGGGAAATACTATACTAGATCTCAAAGTATACTACAGAGCTATAGTCATAAAAACAGCATGGTACTGGCACAAAAATAGACACATAGATCAATGGAACAACATTGAAGAGCCAAACCTGACTACATGCAATTTCAGCCACCTGATATTTGACAAAGGTGCCAAGAACACACAATGGAGGAAAGACAGCATCTTCAACAAACGGTGCTGGCAAAACTGGATCTCCACGTGTAGAAGAATGAAATTAGATCCTCATCTTTCACCTTGCACAAAAATCAACTCCAAATGGATCAAAGACTGCAATGTGAAACTGGAAACCCTGAAACTATTAGAAGAAAATATTGGCAGTAACTTACAAGATATAGGTTTAGGAAAGGATTTTCTAAATTGGACAGCAGTTGTTCAGGAATTAGGTCAACAATCAACAGGTGGGACC
>NW_008354383.1:4889-7142 GCF_000622305.1 Nannospalax galili
TCAATCGCAGCCAACACTAAAAAGCTGCAAGTTTGGCTGGATGAGTCTCACAGCTGCCTGGAGGGCAGAGGCAAGGAAGGAAGGAGCAGAGGACAGTGGCCAGCCAGAATGTAGCCCTCATAGAAGCAAGTCTAAGGTCAGCAGATAACTGACCACAAGTTGACCTAGTTCATTCCTGAGGCTTCCACTGGTGTGCTGTTTTGAAATCTGATCGCAGCCTCTCACTGTCATCTTGAGTTTTCACGTTTGTGGTCAGGAGAATGGGGATCTTTGGAAGCCAGGCGGCATTCTCAGGACTGGCAAAACGCTTGAGAAGAATGTATTCTGAAAAAATGAGAAAGCCTAAGCAAGTGATGGTCTGTTTAGGTTTGTTATATATAAAGGATGAGACAAAAATAATATACACATAATCTTAAAGTTTCTAAGGTCATAGTTTAGGCAACTAGTTTAAGAAAAAAAATATACATCCAGCCCACTAAATTTTCTCCTTCCCGCTCTCTGTTTGACCCACCTTCACTCTATTCAGTGTCTCATGACATGGGTAGACAAACCACATAACACATCTTTATCTGAATTTTGTATAGTTTATTCCTTGTGGGGGAGGAGAATGACTTACAAAGAAATGAACACCTGGCACCCAGCTCTGCACCATGGCTCAGCGGCCTGCCACTCCATATCACTTTTGCCCACAGTCTGCCTCATCTCATATCCCTGCATGCTCCCTTGCCACACAGATTTCCGTGCGGGGTCCAAGGGGTCCTCGCGAGGTTCCCTGGCACTCCATGGGATCCAAGGCAGGCTGGCTCGACTGCTCCCTGTTCCCCACTTCCCAGAATGGCACCAATTCCTCCTCCTTTTGTTCCAATCTTCCACCATGCTAGGCTGCACCCTTCTTCCCAGGGTGCCCTTCACTTGCCCATGGGTCTTCAGAGGAAGTCAGGAGGGACAAATCATTTTGGGACTACACTCTCCCCCTTTCCTCCACTCTTGCAATCTTTCTGCCAATCTTCCACAGGGGTCCCTGAGCCTTGGAGGGGGTGACAGATGTAGGACAATCTCTTTTGTATCATGGCAAAATAGTGACTTTGTGGGCTTCCCCATCATTTATCCTCAAGATGTGGCCATTGATCTATCTCAGTGGTCTTTCCCCTACTGTAAAGACAAATGGAAGGAAGTAAACACATTTAAACAAACATGAATGTAAATACCAATGCCTAAAAGATATCCTAGTAGGTGTACTATATTCATGAGACAGTATACTTGCAATGGCTTCCCTGGTAGGACCTGTAGCCTTTCCTGACCTGGGGGTTTGGCCTGATCTACAGCACCAGATGTGTGTTCCACACCTAGGAGCAGGACTTATCCAATTAGAAATTTGTCAGTTGTATGTATATTAGTCAAGCCATTATTGCACTTGCAGGCATTGCTTGGCATGTCCATAGTGTGCAGCACACAGGGTCCATTGTTGAGTAGAATCATAGGGGAACCTTTCCTCCCCAACCATCTGCATAGCGCCTTCTAGCACTATGAAGGTCATCCATCCCGTGGCATGGAGTTTATGGCTTAATCTCAGCTCCATCTTTTCTTTTCCTCCTGTGCTCACATCATGCAGTGTCTTCAGCAACATGGCCTTACCGACCTTTCTAGCGTACAACTGACATTAGTGGCAATAGCCTTGGTAAATTTGAGGACCTCTAGGATCCCTCTCTGATCAGCAGTTCATGGGGGGCACCCCACCCCTGGTACAGATTTTCTTAACAGTTGTATAGTTTGGGAGCCTCTGTTTTTATCTTACCCAACCTTAAAATTCCCAAGAATCTTACAGCTATAGCTGGCTTTTGTTTCTTCAGGTATCTTTTAAATGTGTTTTACATCTGTAAAATACTTGAAGGAAGGTTTGCATCATATATTAAATCAATCATAGACAAGGTCTCACACAGCATGGAAAGGTTTTATACATTTGTATTAACTGTTTTCAAAGATCCTTGTTAGGTACCATAACATGGGTAGGAGGCATTAATTTGTAGCTCTTTACTATCTTTAGCTGTCCCTTGGGAGTCATTTTGCATTCTGGGGATCTTACATGGAGTCTCTGTATTTTTTATCTTTGATACACTTACAGGTGTTGGCTCCAGTTACCTGACCCTGCACTGGGCTAAGGAGGCAGGGGGTTTCTTTTGACCCCTTGCACCTGTTGGTTCGCTGAGTCAAGCAGGCCCTGGGTCTGCCTCCTGACTGTAGCCATATCTGTCA
>NW_008354384.1:0-1645 GCF_000622305.1 Nannospalax galili
TAATGTCACAATGGAACATTGTGAACTCATATTGCAATATTGTGATGGTACGATGGAGAATTGTGTGATCAAATTTGTTAATTGTGAGGGGACATTGAGTACCACATTTGCATATTGAGCATGATGACGACACAATGGATCATGCTAATGACACAATTGCACATCATTTTGGCACAATGAGCATTGTGATGGCATATAGGTTCATTGTGATGGCACAAGGGTCCCTTGAAAAGACATATTATTAAAATGTGATGACATATTTGAGCCATATAATGGCACAAGTGGGGTTAATGGTGGCACATTGGAGCACTGTGATTTCACATTGCAGTATTGTGATGTAAGAATTGATCATTTTGAAGTCATACTGTATCATTGTGATAGCATCATAGAGCATTTTGATTTCACATGGAGCGATAGTTTTGGCACATAGAACCATTTTGATGTCACATTGTATCATTGTGAAGTCATAATGTAACATTGTGAAGTCATATTGTAACATTGTGATAGCCCCATAGAGCATTGTGATGTCACATTTGAGGATTGTGATATGACAATGGATCTTTGTGAAGGCTTATTGTACCATTGTGATGATTTATTTGAGAAATATAATGGCATTTGGGGAGTTAGTTTTGGAACTTTGGAGCATTGTGGTGTCATATTAAAGCATTGTGAAGTCAAATTTACACATTGTTAAGTCATATTGTAACACTCTGAATGTCATTTTAGAATATTTTGATGTCCTATATTTGCACTGTTATGTCACAGTGGAGCACTGTGAGGTCACATTGTAGCATTGTGACGTCAAATTGGATTATTGGGACGTCACAATGGATCATTGTGAAGTCAGATTGTAACATTGTGATGTCACATTGGAGGATTGTGATGTGACAAGGGAACTATGTGAAGGCATATTGTAAGATTGTGATGATATATTGGAGAAATATAATGGCAGTTGGCATGTTAGTGTTGGCACTTTGTAGCATTGTGGTGTCACACTGAAGCATTGTGAAGTTAAATTTAGACATTGTGAAGTCTTATTGTAATATTCTGAATGACATTTTGGAATATTTTGATGTCCCATTGGTGCAAAGTGATGTTACATTGGAAAATTGTGCTGTCACACTGGTGAATTGTGACGTCACATTGTATCATTGTAGCATCACAATGAAGCATTTTGAAGTCAGATTGTAAAACTGTGTTGGCTCCATTGAGCATTGTGATGTTCCATTTGAGGACTGTGATGTGACAGGGGAATTTGTGAAGGCTTATTGTAACATTGTGATGATATATTGGAGAAATATAATGGCACTTGGTGATTTAGTTTTGGCACTTTGGAGCACTGTGGTGCCATATTGAAGCATTGTGGTGTCAAATTTGAACATTACGAAGTCATATTGTAATATTCTTAATGGCAATAGGGAATATTTTGATGTCACATTGCTGCATTGTGATGTCACATTGGAGCATTGTGATGTCATATTCATGCACTGTGATATCAAATTGGATCATTCTTAGGTCATAATATAGCATTTTAAAGTCAGGCTATAACACTGTGATGGCACCATGGAGCATGGTGATGTCACATTTGAAGATTGTGCTGTGACACAGAATTTTGTGAAGACATATTTTAACATTGTGATGATAT
>NW_008354384.1:3907-5763 GCF_000622305.1 Nannospalax galili
TTTATTTTTAAGTTTCTTAGGTTGGAATGGGATTTGTGGCCTCCTTCCCTATGTCTATGCTGGACTTTTTTGTTCGGTGTGAGCTCACATAAGACTTGTGCATGCAGTCAACATTGCTGTGAGCTCATATGAGTAAATGACCAGCTGTCTGGAAGACTGTTGCCTTGTGGTCATCAAACACCTCTATTTCTTACAATCTTTCTGTCTCCTCTTCCACATGATCCCTGAGTCTTGGGAGGCAGAGCTTTGACATAGATGTCCTATTCAGGGATAAGCACTCTGCAGCCTTTTGTTCTCTGCACATTGGCTAATTTTTGGTCTCTATGTTAATCACCATCTGCTGCATATTGAAACTTCTGTAGTGAGAGTTAAGGGATCCTAAGTCCAAAGTTTGCATTGAAGATGTGTCACTTAAGATTAAGTGTCTCACACTTATTCTCCATATTGACCAGTTCTGGAATTCCATAGTAGTTGCCATCTATTGCAAAAAGAAGCTTATTTGATAATGGGCAAGAGGTATATTTGTCTGTAAATATAAGGATGCATATTTAGAATAAAGTGAGAGTTTCTGTTGTCCTATGAATGTGGCATAAGTATTTTTTTTCTCTAGGATCTATGGCATCTCCAGCCATATATTTGACAGTATTTATACTACTTCACATGAGTCCCCTCCCATTGAGTGGACCTTAATTCCAATTAAGCAGCTGTTGATCCCCCACAAGATGAAATTGTCACTACCGTACTAAGAGCAATAAACATATTCCTTATTCTTTGGAGTTTCATCTTTTGAGAACTCTCTGCTTACCTCCTTGCCCCAAGTTTTAATTGGGTGGTTTATTATTATGAATTTTTTAGTTGTTTGTTTATTCTAGATATTAACCCTCTGTCAGAAGTTTAGCTCATAAATTCTTCCCATTCGGTAGGTTGCCTCTTCATTCAAATAATGATTTAATCTTCATTATAGGAGCTTTTTAGTTCCATGAGGTCCTATTTGTCGATTGCTGAACTTAATGCCTGCACTTTTTCAGAAATTCTGTTCCTGTGACTTTAACTTCCACTGCATTCACAACACTCCCCTCTGTCAGTTTCAGCATATCAGGTCTTATGAGGAAGTCCTTGATCAACTTCGAATTGAATCTTGTTCATGATGACATATAGATATCTAATTTTATTCTCCTATATATAGCTGTTGTTTGACGAGCACCATATACTGTAAATGCTGTCTTTTTTTCAAGGTGCGTTTGGGGCCCCTTAGTAAAAAAATCAAGTAAGTGTAACTGCATGGACTTAAATCTGGGTTCTCAAATCTATTCCATTGATCAATGTGTTGATTTTTATGTTAGTGGCATGTCATTTTTATTACTAGAGCTCTGTAGTATATACATTTGAAATCAGGGATTGTGATACCTTCACCTCTTCTTCTATTGTTCAGGATTGTTTGAGCTATCATAGATTTCTTATGTTTCCATATGAGATTTGAGATTCTTTTTTCAACTTCTGTGAATAATTGGGTTTGAATTTTAATAAGGATTGCATTGAATCTTTAGATAGCTTTTCGTAGGATAGCCGTTTTTCACAATATTAATCCTACTGATCCATGAGCATGGTAGATCTTTCCATCTTCTGGTATCTTCCTCAATTTCTTTCTCCAAGGTCTTAAAATTTTTATTATACAGGTCTTTCACTTCTTTGGCTAGATTTGTTCCAAGCTAGTTTATGTTTTTTAAGGCTATCATGAATTTGATTTTTCCCCTGATTTATTCTCAGTAAGCTTCTTGGTTGTGTATAGGAAGGCTAATGATTTCCAAATGTTAATTTTGTATCCTCTTAGATTGCTAAATGTGTTTATCAGCTTT
>NW_008354385.1:0-237 GCF_000622305.1 Nannospalax galili
AAGTGTATTTGTGTCCTGCACCTTGGAGGTCAGAAGTGGAAGTCAAATTCCTCTGGAGCTGGAGTTACAGATGGTTGTCAGCTGCCATATAGGTTTTGGGAATAGAACCTGAGTCCTCTGCAAGAGCAGTCAGTGCTCTTAACCATAGAGTGATCCCTCCAGCCTCTCCTCACTTATTTTAACATATCCTACTCCATTATTACCAAACCCCTTTCACCATTGATGCCACTGCATTCT
>NW_008354386.1:0-1101 GCF_000622305.1 Nannospalax galili
CTGACTCCTCCTGCAGAGGACCCAGGTTGAATTCCCAGCACCCACATGGCACCTATGGCCATTCTTAACTCCAGTTCCAGGGGAATCCAAAGCCCTCTTCTGATCTCTGCATTGAAAAACATGCGTCCACTCACATACATGCAGGCAGTACACTCATATACATAAAAGAAGATAATAAATAAAATAAATATATTTTAAAAAATAAAGAAAACATTTTCAAAGAGGGGGAAACAAGTTAAATTTACACTACTTATTAGGTAATTTCTGAATTCTCTGATTTTGTACAGATATTATTTTCAATATTAAGCCTATGACTAGATATTTATACAATTTATAAATGATATTATTTACTCTATAGTTTCATCTGAGATGTATGGTCATATACTAACTATATTTTAAATAGTTCCTTGCAGGTCTCAAGAGGTGTATCAGCAGTTAAGAGCACTGGCTGCTCTTGCAGAGAACTTGTACTGGACTCCCAGCACTCACATAGTGGCTAATAACAGTGTGTAACTTCAGTTCCCAGAAGGGTATCCAACACCCTCTTCTGGCATCTGCAGGCATTTTACAAACATGGTACACTTATATATGCAGACAAAACACCTATACATGGAAAAAAAGTTGGTTAAATTCAAAAATGTATTAAAACAGCACATTGGATTTTATACAGATTACATTAATGCCCAGAATATCCCTATTTAGCCTAGAGTAGTTAGACCTGAGGTCAACATAGTAATCCTTTTACCCTCTCTTCCTTTATTTCTTGTTCTATACAGTCATTTTTCATATAAATGGAAAAACTATGGTATTAGGTCACAGTCTCTCCAGATCCTCTCTTTCTTCCAAAAATCAGGCCAAGCCCTCTTGAAGCTTTCTCTAAGAGAGAGAGAGTTGATGAAGTTTGTTGAGACCCTGTAGAATCCCCCTACTCCTTGCAGCTTTTTAAGAATCTTAAGTTATTTTTTTCTTTGAAAATGTCCTGATAAAACCAGGTACATTGGTGAACACCTTTAATACCAGCACTCAGGTGGCAGAAGTAGGTGGGTGTTTGTGAGATCAAGGCCATTCTGGTCTACATAGCAAATGCCAGATCAGCTGGGG
>NW_008354386.1:2573-3342 GCF_000622305.1 Nannospalax galili
CCCCGCAGGGTAATAATAAATTAGCATAAAGATATGTTATATGTTTTGCCTGATAGCACAAGAGACCCAGAGAGATCTCGGGCAACAAACATTCACTCATAGTTAAAGCAGTGAGCTCTTAGGTACACACAGGTGAAAAAGAAAACGTTTATTCTAGTGAAGAGAATCTGCACAAAAACTAGAGAGAATTCATCCTCCTTATGTTCTTTTACTTTTATTTTATGTGTGTGTATTTCCTGCATGTGTATAAGTGCAACCATGTGGTACAGTGTCCACAGAGGTCAGAAGAGGGCATCAGATCACCTGAAACTGGAGTTACAAATGATTAACTGTGCTGTGGGTGCTGGGAAATGAGCAGTCAGTGCTCATAACCTTTGAGCAATCTCACTAAACCCTCATCATGCTTATTAAGGAAGCTGTTCTGATTTCTCTTTCCACTTATAAATGAAGAATGGTCAATAATCACATTTCTAACCAGAAGTAGAAAATGACACACCAAGGAAAATGACACAGCAAACAGGAAATTTGGAAAGAGGTGACAGGTTTTTTTAAAATTAAAAGTTTAAAAATAGGGCCTGGAGAGATGTCACAGTGGTTAAGGGCACTGACTGTGCTTGCAGAGGACCTGGGTTTCATTCCCAGCAACCACATAGCGACTATTACCATCCTTAACTCCAGTTCCAGGGTAATCAAAAGCCCTCTTCTGACATTGGTAGCCTTGCAGGACACAGGTGCACTCACATACATGCAGGCAATACACTCATACACA
>NW_008354387.1:0-291 GCF_000622305.1 Nannospalax galili
TCAGCTTCGTTTACATGTGAATCTCTAAGATATTAAGCTTAGCTGGGCATGTTGGCACAAGCCTCTGATTCAGCACTCCAAAGACAGAGGCGGGCAGGTCTCTGTGATATACAAGCCTGTCTGGCCTGGGTAATTAGTTTCATGCCCGCCTGATCTACAAGAAGACCCTGTCCCAAACAAACAAACTAACTAACAAACCAGAGTACTGAATGTACAAAAGTGTTACAGCAGAAAAAAAATTTTCCCTACAAGAAAATTGGTCAAGAAACTAAAATTTCAGGCTTGGATGAA
>NW_008354388.1:0-2902 GCF_000622305.1 Nannospalax galili
TAGGGTTGAGTCTAGGTTATGTATTGAAGTTTGGGATTAGCGGTAGATTTAGGGGTAGGTTTTGGTCTACGTTTATGTGTATGTTTAGGCTTAGTTTTACAGTAATCCTTAGTGTTACAGAAAGGTTTAGTGTTAAGGTTTGGGTTTAGCGTACATATTTATGATTAGTGTTAAGGTTTGGATAGGTTTGAGCTGGGTTAAGTTTAGGACTAGGATTATGTTTAGGGATAGATTTAGTTTTATGGTTAGTGTTAGTTTATGGTTAGGGCTACAAGTAGGTTTAGGGTTGGGGTTAGATTTAGGTCTAGGTTTAGGTTTAGAATTCCTGTTAGTGATACGGTTAGGTTTAGGCTTAGGTTTAGGGCTAGCGCTATACTTAGGGTGAGGCTTAGGTTTAAGTTTAGGGTTAGGGTTAGGGTTAGTGTAGGATTAGTGTTATATTCAAGGTTAGGTTTTGTTTTCTTGTAGAGGTAGGCCAAGGATTAGGTTTAAGGTTTTCATTAGGATCAGGTTGTGTCTAAGGTATATATTTATGGTGAGTATTAGGGTTTGCTTACAGTTTGGGTTAGCGTTAGGTGTATTGTTTGGGTTATATTTAGCGATAGGCCTAAGTTTATGTTTAGGATTACATTTACTGTAAGAGTTGGGGTTAGTTTAGAGTGAGTGTTGGGGGTTAGGTGTAGGTCTAAGCGTAAGTTTAGGGTTATAATTCACATTAGGTTTAGGGGTAGGTTTAGGGTAAGGATTGGTTTAGGTCTACTGTTAGTGTTAGCCTTAGGTTAAGAGGTTAGGCTAGGTTAGTGCTTGGGTCTGAGTTAGGGCTAGGTTTAGAGTTAGGGTTAGGGCCAGAGTTATGCTTAAATTTAGGGTTTGGACAATCATAGTATTTTAGATAGGGTGTGGCTACATTTAGGGTTAGGTTTGTAGTTATGTTTAGGGTTAGGGTTAGGATTACATCTAGGGTTAGTTTCAGGTTTAATATAAGTTTTAGGGTTAGCATTAGGATTAGGTTTTTGTGTAGGTGCGGGTTTAGGTTAGGATTTGAGTTCAGGATAGAGCTAAGGTTAGGGTTAAGCTAAGGTCAATGTTTAATATTATTATTATGGTTACAATAAGGGTAGTGGTTAAGGTTAGATCTAGGGTTAGGTTTAGGGTTACGATTATGGTTAGGGTTAGGGCAAGGATTAGGGTTAGCATTAAGACTAGTGGTATGTTTAGGGTTAGGTTTAAGGTTAGGGTTATATTTAGGACTAGAGTAAGTATTAGGGCTAAGCTTAGCATTAGGATCAGTGCCAGGATTATGTTTAGGGACTGTCTTAGGTTTAAGGCTAGTGTTAGAGTTAGGTATAGGGCTAGGGCTACAGTGTATTTAGGGTTAAGGTTAGGTCTAAGTTAGGTTTAGGGTTATTATTATTGTTAGGTGTAGGGTTAGGGTTAGGTTCAGGGCTAGTGCTATGGTTAGGGTTAGACTTAAGTTTAGGTCTGGGTTTAGGGTTATGCTAAGGTTAGGGTTAGAGCTATTGTATATTTAGTATTAAGTTTAGGTTTAGAGTTATGTTTAGGTTTAGGGCTTCATGAAGTATTAGGGCAGGGTTAGGATTATCATATGGGCTAAGACTATGTTAGGGTTACTGTTAGGTTTAGAGCTAGCTTCACACTAGGTTAGGTTTGTGTTAGGGATACAGTTAGTGTTAGAATTAGGGCTAAGTTTATGTTTACGGTTATGCTTAAGTGAGGGTTACAGTTAGGGCTAGTATTAGGGTTAGGGCTATGATTATTTTTAGGATTAGGGCGAAATTTCGTGTTTGGATTATTGTTAGAGTTCGGGTTAGGATTTGTTCTTGGGCTAGGTTTAGGCTTGGGCTTTGGAATAGGGTTAAAGTAGAACTATGGTCAGGGTTCTATCTATGGGCAGTTTTAAGATTAAGATTAGCGTTCGTGTTAAGGGTAGGTTTAGTTTGAGTTTTATGTATATGGATAGGTTAGGCTTAGGATTAGGTCAAAGTTTAATGTTAGGGTAGAGATAGTTTTAAGGTAAAATTAGGGTTAGGTTTAGGGCTAGGGTTCTGGATAGGATTAGGTTTAGACTTGGGCCTAGGTTGTAGATTGAGAGTTAGGTTTAAGGTTAGGTTTAGGGGTGGTTTTAGGACTTGGGCTACATATAGAGATTATGCTTAGTTTTAGGATTAGGCTTAGGGTTGGGGCAAGATTTAGGGTTATGGTTATGGTTAATTTTGGACTACAGTGTATATTTTGCATTATTATTAGAGTTTGAGTTATAGTTAGGGTTACGGTTAGAATCAGGGCTTGGGGTATGTTAAGGGATATAGTTAGGTTTACAGGAAGGATTACCTTTACAAATTGTAACGGACCAGCCAGGCCAGAGGAGCTCAGTCCGACGGGAGCAGGGTCCACAAAAGAGTGGAAAAGAATTCGGCAAATGACAAACAGACAAACACACGGGAGTTTGGTGAAGGCCTGAGTGTATTTTTGCAGCTCCAGGCCTCAAATTAAGTACTGCAAAGTTACATGATTACATCAGTAAGCCATTGTTCTGTGGTTAACTATTTCCTAAGAGTTTTGATTTCAGAAACAAAAGTGAAACACAGGTCAAACAAAATACATTGCCAAAGTATGCTATTATCTTAACAAGCATCAGCTAATGTTAAACAAAAAGTTTCCTGTTTTTCATCTTGGTGAGTTCATATTAGAGACTTTTAAAGTTTATATTCTGTGGTTACGCAGTGAGATGACCTCAAACCAATATGTGCTTTCAATATTAGCTCTGTAATCATTACTATTTCTATTTGAATTCCAGGTGATTCACAATACTGTTTCTTTATATACACTTTTTGTTTTTCCCTGTTCATTATACTGTCGCAAACCCCAAGCAGTATCAGTA
>NW_008354388.1:4601-11223 GCF_000622305.1 Nannospalax galili
ATTAGGGTTGGGGATAGGTTTAGGGTGAGGGATAGGGTCAGGTTTATGGATAGGGCTAGGGTTAGGATTAGGATTAGTTCAAATTTTAATATTAGGGTGTGGTTAGGGCTAAGTCTAGTATTAGTATTATGGTTATAGTTAGGGTTAGGTTTACGACTAGGTTTCTGAAGTGGTTTAGGGTTAGTTTTCTGTCTAGGTAATATATTGAATGTTGGGATTAGGGTTTAGGCTAAGGACAGGTTTAGAGCTATGGTTATGTGTACGTTTATGCTTAGTTTTAAGGTTTGGCTTATGGTGAGGGCAAGGTTTAGTGTTAGCATTAAGGCTTGTTTATGTTCACACTGTTTAGGTTAAGGGTTATTATTAGGTTTAGGGTAAGGTTTGGGAGTTTGGTTATGAGTAGATTTGTGTCTAAGTTATATATTTAGGGTTAGTATTAGGTTAAGGGTTAGGGGTAGATTTATGGTTAGAGTTACATGAAGGGTTAGTGTTAGTTTTAGGGTTAGGGTTAAGGTTAAGTTTAGGACTGGGGTTATGTGTAGGGTTTGGCTTAGTCTTAGGTATAGGCTTAAATTTAGGGTTAGAAACAGAGTTACAGGTAAGATTTAGGGTTATGTATATTGCTTGGTTTAGCACTAGGGTTAGGGTTAGGGTTAGGGTTAGGGTTAGGGTTAGGGTTAGGGTTAGGGTTAGGGTTAGGGTTAGGGTTAGGGTTAGGGTTAGGGTTAGGGTTACGGTTACTGATAGAAGTAGGGTTAGGATTTAGTGTAGGTTAGGGTTAGGGCAGGGATTATATTTAGGATTAGGTTATGTTTAGTGTTAGGCTTATTTTTCGATGAGGGTTAGGGTTAAGGCTTGGCTTAGGATTAGGGTTAAGACTGTGTTTAGGGTTGGCGTGAGGTTAAGTGATAGAATTATGCTCTGTGTTAGGATTAGGTTTAGAGGTAGGTTTAGGATTACAATAGGATTATGCTTATGGCTAGGGTTAAGAATAGGTTTATTTGTATTAATAGAATTAGGCTTAGCATTATGGTTTGCGCTAGTTTTAGGATTAGGTTTATAGCTAGAGCTAGTATGAAGTTTAGCATTTGTTCAGAAGTTAATATTAGGGCTAGGGTTATGTCTCACTTTGCAATCACAATGCGCCATTGTATCATTACAATGATCCATTGTTTCATCAACATGGTTGATATGCAAACACGGTGCTCAATGTGCCCTCACAATCTCCCAATGTGACATCACAATCCTCCAATGGGTCATCAAAATGTCTCCATGTGACATGACAATGCTCCAAAACAAAAGCTCAATGTGACATCACAATGCTGAATGTCCCCTCACAAGGCCCCTAATGTGTTATCACAATGTTCAGTGTGCAAATATAATGTCAAAATGTCTCATCACAATACTCCATTTTGATATTGAAATGTTTAATGTGCCATCAAAACGCTCCAATGTGCCAACCCTATGGCCCAATGTGTCATTATATCGCTCCAATTTTCCACCACAATGTTAAAATATGACTTCACAATGTTCCATTGTGACATCACAATGCACAATTTTGTCATTACCATAATCCATTGTGTCATCACCATGCTCAATGTGCCAAGCCTATGGCTCCATGAGCCACTATATTGCTGCAATGCGCCCTTTGTGCCATCACAATGCACCATTGTGACATTACAATGATTCATTGTCTTATCACCATGCTCAATGTGCCAAGCCTATGGCTCCATGAGCCACTATATTGCTGCAATGCGCCCTTTGTGCCATCACAATGCACCATTGTGACATTACAATGATTCATTGTCTTATCACCATGCTCAATGTGCCAAGCCTATGGCTCCATGAGCCACTATATTGCTGCAATGCGCCCTTTGTGCCATCACAATGCACCATTGTGACATTACAATGATTCATTGTCTTATCACCATGCTCAATGTGCCAAGCCTATGGCTCCATGAGCCACTATATTGCTGCAATGCGCCCTTTGTGCCATCACAATGCACCATTGTGACATTACAATGATTCATTGTCTTATCACCATGCTCAATGTGCCAAGCCTATGGCTCCATGAGCCACTATATTGCTGCAATGCGCCCTTTGTGCCATCACAATGCACCATTGTGACATTACAATGATTCATTGTCTTATCACCATGCTCAATGTGCCAAGCCTATGGCTCCATGAGCCACTATATTGCTGCAATGCGCCCTTTGTGCCATCACAATGCACCATTGTGACATTACAATGATTCATTGTCTTATCACCATGCTCAATGTGCCAAGCCTATGGCTCCATGAGCCACTATATTGCTGCAATGCGCCCTTTGTGCCATCACAATGCACCATTGTGACATTACAATGATTCATTGTCTTATCACCATGCTCAATGTGCCAAGCCTATGGCTCCATGAGCCACTATATTGCTGCAATGCGCCCTTTGTGCCATCACAATGCACCATTGTGACATTACAATGATTCATTGTCTTATCACCATGCTCAATGTGCCAAGCCTATGGCTCCATGAGCCACTATATTGCTGCAATGCGCCCTTTGTGCCATCACAATGCACCATTGTGACATTACAATGATTCATTGTCTTATCACCATGCTCAATGTGCCAAGCCTATGGCTCCATGAGCCACTATATTGCTGCAATGCGCCCTTTGTGCCATCACAATGCACCATTGTGACATTACAATGATTCATTGTCTTATCACCATGCTCAATGTGCCAAGCCTATGGCTCCATGAGCCACTATATTGCTGCAATGCGCCCTTTGTGCCATCACAATGCACCATTGTGACATTACAATGATTCATTGTCTTATCACCATGCTCAATGTGCCAAGCCTATGGCTCCATGAGCCACTATATTGCTGCAATGCGCCCTTTGTGCCATCACAATGCACCATTGTGACATTACAATGATTCATTGTCTTATCACCATGCTCAATGTGCCAAGCCTATGGCTCCATGAGCCACTATATTGCTGCAATGCGCCCTTTGTGCCATCACAATGCACCATTGTGACATTACAATGATTCATTGTCTTATCACCATGCTCAATGTGCCAAGCCTATGGCTCCATGAGCCACTATATTGCTGCAATGCGCCCTTTGTGCCATCACAATGCACCATTGTGACATTACAATGATTCATTGTCTTATCACCATGCTCAATGTGCCAAGCCTATGGCTCCATGAGCCACTATATTGCTGCAATGCGCCCTTTGTGCCATCACAATGCACCATTGTGACATTACAATGATTCATTGTCTTATCACCATGCTCAATGTGCCAAGCCTATGGCTCCATGAGCCACTATATTGCTGCAATGCGCCCTTTGTGCCATCACAATGCACCATTGTGACATTACAATGATTCATTGTCTTATCACCATGCTCAATGTGCCAAGCCTATGGCTCCATGAGCCACTATATTGCTGCAATGCGCCCTTTGTGCCATCACAATGCACCATTGTGACATTACAATGATTCATTGTCTTATCACCATGCTCAATGTGCCAAGCCTATGGCTCCATGAGCCACTATATTGCTGCAATGCGCCCTTTGTGCCATCACAATGCACCATTGTGACATTACAATGATTCATTGTCTTATCACCATGCTCAATGTGCCAAGCCTATGGCTCCATGAGCCACTATATTGCTGCAATGCGCCCTTTGTGCCATCACAATGCACCATTGTGACATTACAATGATTCATTGTCTTATCACCATGCTCAATGTGCCAAGCCTATGGCTCCATGAGCCACTATATTGCTGCAATGCGCCCTTTGTGCCATCACAATGCACCATTGTGACATTACAATGATTCATTGTCTTATCACCATGCTCAATGTGCCAAGCCTATGGCTCCATGAGCCACTATATTGCTGCAATGCGCCCTTTGTGCCATCACAATGCACCATTGTGACATTACAATGATTCATTGTCTTATCACCATGCTCAATGTGCCAAGCCTATGGCTCCATGAGCCACTATATTGCTGCAATGCGCCCTTTGTGCCATCACAATGCACCATTGTGACATTACAATGATTCATTGTCTTATCACCATGCTCAATGTGCCAAGCCTATGGCTCCATGAGCCACTATATTGCTGCAATGCGCCCTTTGTGCCATCACAATGCACCATTGTGACATTACAATGATTCATTGTCTTATCACCATGCTCAATGTGCCAAGCCTATGGCTCCATGAGCCACTATATTGCTGCAATGCGCCCTTTGTGCCATCACAATGCACCATTGTGACATTACAATGATTCATTGTCTTATCACCATGCTCAATGTGCCAAGCCTATGGCTCCATGAGCCACTATATTGCTGCAATGCGCCCTTTGTGCCATCACAATGCACCATTGTGACATTACAATGATTCATTGTCTTATCACCATGCTCAATGTGCCAAGCCTATGGCTCCATGAGCCACTATATTGCTGCAATGCGCCCTTTGTGCCATCACAATGCACCATTGTGACATTACAATGATTCATTGTCTTATCACCATGCTCAATGTGCCAAGCCTATGGCTCCATGAGCCACTATATTGCTGCAATGCGCCCTTTGTGCCATCACAATGCACCATTGTGACATTACAATGATTCATTGTCTTATCACCATGCTCAATGTGCCAAGCCTATGGCTCCATGAGCCACTATATTGCTGCAATGCGCCCTTTGTGCCATCACAATGCACCATTGTGACATTACAATGATTCATTGTCTTATCACCATGCTCAATGTGCCAAGCCTATGGCTCCATGAGCCACTATATTGCTGCAATGCGCCCTTTGTGCCATCACAATGCACCATTGTGACATTACAATGATTCATTGTCTTATCACCATGCTCAATGTGCCAAGCCTATGGCTCCATGAGCCACTATATTGCTGCAATGCGCCCTTTGTGCCATCACAATGCACCATTGTGACATTACAATGATTCATTGTCTTATCACCATGCTCAATGTGCCAAGCCTATGGCTCCATGAGCCACTATATTGCTGCAATGCGCCCTTTGTGCCATCACAATGCACCATTGTGACATTACAATGATTCATTGTCTTATCACCATGCTCAATGTGCCAAGCCTATGGCTCCATGAGCCACTATATTGCTGCAATGCGCCCTTTGTGCCATCACAATGCACCATTGTGACATTACAATGATTCATTGTCTTATCACCATGCTCAATGTGCCAAGCCTATGGCTCCATGAGCCACTATATTGCTGCAATGCGCCCTTTGTGCCATCACAATGCACCATTGTGACATTACAATGATTCATTGTCTTATCACCATGCTCAATGTGCCAAGCCTATGGCTCCATGAGCCACTATATTGCTGCAATGCGCCCTTTGTGCCATCACAATGCACCATTGTGACATTACAATGATTCATTGTCTTATCACCATGCTCAATGTGCCAAGCCTATGGCTCCATGAGCCACTATATTGCTGCAATGCGCCCTTTGTGCCATCACAATGCACCATTGTGACATTACAATGATTCATTGTCTTATCACCATGCTCAATGTGCCAAGCCTATGGCTCCATGAGCCACTATATTGCTGCAATGCGCCCTTTGTGACATCACAATGCACCATTGTGACATCACAATGATTCATTGTCTTATCACCATGCTCAATGTGCCAAGCACTATGGCTCCATGAGCCACTATATTGCTGCAATGCGCCCTTTGTGCCATCACAATGCACCATTGTGACATTACAATGATTCATTGTCTTATCACCATGCTCAATGTGCCAAGCCTATGGCTCCATGAGCCACTATATTGCTGCAATGCGCCCTTTGTGCCATCACAATGCACCATTGTGACATTACAATGATTCATTGTGTTGTCACCATGCTCAATATGCAAACAAGGTGCACAATGTCCCCTCAGAAGCCACCAATGCCACATCATAAAGCTCCAATATGAAATCACAATGCTCCGATGTGTCATTACAATACTCCAATGTCAAATTACAATGCTCCAATGTGAAATCACCATGCTCAATGTGCCAAGACTATGGCTCCATGAGCCACTATATTGCTGCAATGCGCCATCACAATGTTACAGTATGACTTCACAATGTTACAATATGACATCACAATATTCCATTGTGACATCACAATTCTCCAATATGACATCACAATGCTCCAATATTCCATTACAATGTAACAATATGACTTCACCATGTTCCATTGTGACATCACAATGCTCCAATGTGCCAACACTATCACCCCATGTACCATTATATAGCTCCAATGTGCCTCACAATGTTATCATAAGAATTCATATTGTTCTATTGTGAAATCACAATGTTCATTGTTCCATCACTTTGCCAAATTCTGTCATCACCATGGTCATTTGTGTCATCACAATTTGCTCAATATACAAATACAGTGTTCAATGTCCCCTCAAAAATCTCCCAATGTGACATCATAAGGCTCCATGGTGACATCACAATGTTACAATATGACTTCACAATGTTCCACTATGACATCACAATGCTCCAATGTGACATCACAATTCTCCTATATGCCAATGCTATCACCCCATGTGCCATTATAGTGCTCCAACGTGCCATCACGTTACTA
>NW_008354389.1:0-250 GCF_000622305.1 Nannospalax galili
TCTCATCTAAGTTTTTCTTATTTCCACCCCTTTTCCCCTAAAAATAAACACCAACTGTTTAAAGTAACTTGACCGTGATAAAAGGCTGGCAGACATGGTCTTATCTGAGTGACACAAGCTGACATCCCCCGGAAGCAGATGCAGTGAAGTCCTGGTTCTCCAGCTCCTCTGAGAGGGCCCAACACCTCCAAGCGCCCCCGCTGTTGGAGGCCAAGCCTTAAGTGTACCCCTGCCCCAGTTTGAAACAACC
>NW_008354390.1:0-568 GCF_000622305.1 Nannospalax galili
TTGCAGTGTTAAGTCATTTATTTGTGTTCTTTTCAATTTTTTGATGTAGGCTCTTAGAGCTTTAAACTTCCCTCTAAGTACTGCTTTCAGCGTGTCCCAGAGGTTTTGTTGTGTTGTATTGTCCTTTTCATTTAATTCCAGGAATACTTATTTCTTTCTTAATTTCTCATTGGGCCCATTCATCAGTCAGGAGTGTGTTGTTTAATCTCCATCTGTTCATATGGTGATTAGGGCTTCTTCAGGTGTCAATTGTAAGCTTTGTTGCATTGTGGTCTGATAGAATGCATGGAATTATTTCAATCTCTTTGTATTTTTTGAGGGTTGTTTTGTTCCCCAGTATATGGTCGATTTTGCAGAAGCTTCCATGGGGTGCTGAGTAGAAAGTATGTCCTTTGGTGCTTGGGTGGAGTACTCAGTAGATGTCTATTAAGTCCAATTGATATATGGTATTGTTTAATTGAGATATAACTCTCCGAATTGTTGACCTATCTAATGGAGACAGTGGGATATTGAAGTGCCCTTCTATTAATGAGTTGGGGTTAATCTGGGTCTTAAAGTCCTGTAGTAT
>NW_008354391.1:0-312 GCF_000622305.1 Nannospalax galili
GATGGTGATGATGGTGGTGGTGATAATGGTGACGATGATGATGGTGGTGATTGTGATGATGGTGGTGGTGGTGATAATGGTGACGATGATGATGGTGGTGATGGTGATGATGATGGTGGTGGTGATGGTGATGATGATGATGGTGGTGATGGTGATGATGATGATGGTGATAATGGTGATGATGATGGTGGTGGTGATGGTGATGATGATGATGATGATGGTGATAGTGATGGTGACGATGATGATGGTGGTGATGGTGACGATGATGGTGATAATGGTGATGATGATGGTGGTGATGGTGATGATGATGAT
>NW_008354392.1:0-250 GCF_000622305.1 Nannospalax galili
CACAGCCAGGGTCTCAGGTCAGTCCAACACTCAAGTTCCTGAGGCCAAAATAATTCTTAGAGGATTCCAGACCCAAGGAGAAAGTCTGAAAACTTCTGACCCATATTGGAAGTGGGCCACCGCAGAACTCCTGAAGACAAAATCAGTCCAGCCACATCAATATAAAATAAAAAGAGAGAACCAGAGGCTTAGACGAACCAGCTCTTCATACCCAAAAATTAAACCAAAAAGACACATAAAGTTCAAAAAA
>NW_008354393.1:0-923 GCF_000622305.1 Nannospalax galili
CACGGGTGCACTTACCTACATGCAGGCAATACACACATGCACATAAAAAAAAATAATAAAAAGTTTTAAAAAGTTTAAAAAAATAATAATAGCTGGGTGTGGTGGAGCATGCCTTAATCCCAGCACTTGGGAGGCAGAGGCAGGTGGATCTCTGTGAGTTCATGGCCAGCCTGGTCTACATAGCCAGTTCCAGGTCAGCTAGGACAACAGAGAGACCCTGTCTCAAAAAAATCAAATAATAATAATAATAATAATAATAATAATAATAATAATAATCAGCTTAGGTTCTGCCACCAGATTCTAATTAGTGGGTCTTCTGCACTTAACAGATTCCACTACCACCACCACAAGTCAAATCCTCAAAAGGTAGTCTACAAAGCACATCTTGTGATGTACTTCATGGAGATTTACTTTTGTTTAGGTGTTATCTCCTGTTGAGGGAACGGAGGAAGAACATTACTACTAATAAACTGGTCAAAACCTGTTAATTCTTTCAAACAAGATTTTTTTTTAATTTATTATTTTTATTTTATGTGTATGAGTATATTGCCTGCATGTGTGTAAGTGCACCTATGTCATGCAATGCCCACAGAGGTCAGAAGGTATTACATCTCCTGGAACTGAAGTTATGTACGGTTGTTAGCCACCATGTGGGTGCTGGGGGAACTGAAGCGGTTGTTAGCCACCATGTGGGTGCTGGGAATCAAACCCTGGTCCTTTGCAAGACCAGTCAGTGCTCTTAACCACTGAGACATCTCTCCAGCCCCAAAACAAGATATTTTAAAAAGCAATAAGCAATAAAAGCAGTTTTGCTGGCTCCTAGGGTTCAAGAGAGCATAGTAAACTATTCTTGTCATCAATCAATAGTTCCAGAGATTCCAAAGACTAGTGGAGCTGTCACTTTATGGAAGAATTCACAGTGA
>NW_008354393.1:1776-2875 GCF_000622305.1 Nannospalax galili
GGGTCCTCTGCAAGAGCAGTTAGTGCTCTTAACCACTGAGCCATCACTCCAACCCCTAAGTTTATACTTCTAACTAACTTATTTAGCTCTATATCAATAAGTGAATATTTCCTGTTAAGCATTTAAATAGACCCCTGTACTGGTTAGTTTTAACTGTCACCTAGATACAGCCTAGAATCACCTGGGCAGAGTGTCTCAATTGAGAAATTATCTAGATCAGGTTGGCCTATGGGCATGTCTGTGGGGGAGAAGATTGTCTTGATTGCTGACTGATGTACAAAAGACACAGTCCATTGTGGGTGGCAGCATTCCCTAGGCACTCAGGGGACTGGGGAAGGGGGGTTGATAGGGGGCTTCAGGGAGGTGTCTGAACAGTGTAAGAAGCTGGCTGAGAGGAAGCAAGTAGGCAGCAGGTGTGTTCATGTGAGCAACAGAAGTGAAACTAGAGCAACCCCTTAACCCAAGCTAGTTTCAGACTCAGGGCCCTTCTTTCTGCCTCTGGAGTGCTGGATTACAGGCATGCACCACCAGGCCTGGCACTGAGAGCTTTTTAAATCTTCAGATTCCCAGATATCTCCATCGTATGTAAGTTCCTTTATTGGTTATAGTAAAGAATAACTGAAAAAAAAACCGTATCTCACAATTTCAGACCTTTAATGATCATTACATATACAATCTAATTTTATATCTCTAATGATCATAACAGAATCTAATTTCTAAAGCCAGTTCTGACAAAAAAAAACATACCTCTTATTTCAGTCATTAATTTTTAGCATATGATTTTCTTTGAAGCCTGCCTTCCAACTTGCCAAAAAAATTTTTTTTAAAGTGTTTCAGTGAAAGAGGAAAATAACAATGAGGCTTCGACAGGAGCAGCTCTTGGCCAGAGAGCATCATTAATTTCTGTGTTTCACTCCCAGTCCACCAAGCTCACAGCAAGCAAGGTTCATATGCATTAGCATGAATTAGCAATATAATATTATTAAAAGGATGCTGCTGGGCATGGTAGTGCACGCCTTTAATCTCAGCACAGGGGAGGCAGAGGCAGGCAGACCTCTGTAAGTTCAAGGCCAGCCTGGTCTATATAGTGAGTTCCAGG
>NW_008354393.1:6505-8454 GCF_000622305.1 Nannospalax galili
ACATAGTGAGTTCCAGGACAGCTGGGGCTACAGGGAGACCCTGTCTCAAAAAGACCAAAAATAATCATAATAAAAAAATAAAAATAAATTAAAATAAATTTTTAAAAAACTTAAAAGACAGCCAGGCGTGGTGGTACATGCCTTTAATCCCAGCACTCAGGAGGTAGAGGTAGGCAGATACTGAGTTCGAGGCTAGCCTGGTCTACAGAGTGAGTTCCAGACACCTGGAGCTACAGGGAGACCCTGTCAAACAAACAAACAAAAAAGACAGTAAAAATTTGTTTGTTAACAAAGTCAGAATCCAAAAATACTTATTAAAAGTGAGCTATAGGGGCCAGTAAGATGGCTCAGTGTGTAAAGTCTACTGCCACATAGTCCTCTGATCACTCCTCCAACACACACAGTGGCATGCACACCCACATGCATATGCAAACATACACAGTAAATAAGTGTAATAAAAATTTTCTGAAAAAAGTTAGCTGTGGAATTTTAGGCTGTTTGCTTCCTAAATCTAAGTCCAGAGAAAGCAATTCCCAGTCATCTCAGACTGGCACACT
This sequence comes from Nannospalax galili, assembly GCF_000622305.1. Taxonomy (NCBI): domain Eukaryota; kingdom Metazoa; phylum Chordata; class Mammalia; order Rodentia; family Spalacidae; genus Nannospalax; species Nannospalax galili. The sequence continues at coordinate 7,063 of NW_008354393.1, forward strand.
GTAGGATTCTCTAGGCACTCCGGAGCACTTAAAGTCTTTCTGCCCATGAGTCTATACATATGACCCATGAGTCTATACATATGCAAAGGTCCTTGAACAGAAATGTAGACAACAATCTTACAATAAGAAGCCAGATGGTAGCCTCGCATTTTTCCAGTGACATAGTGACACTTCTCACTTCGATCTCACTCAATCTTTTATTGTCTTTCTCCTGCTCTCCCTCCCTCAATGCTCCCCTCTCCCCAGGACTAGAATCTGAACGTAGGCCCTCATGTATGCTAGGCAAGTGCTCAACCACTGCCCTATATCCTCAGTTCTCTTTTAGCTTTAAGCAGCTCAACTTACTGGTCACCCACCAATTATATGATCCAGAAAAGACTGTGAAGTTGAAGAGAAAAATACAAGAGACAAGTTATTGATGGGCTAGGAGTGTAGCTCAGTGGTAAGGCACTCACCTACCATGCTACACACTGGGTTCAATCCCCAACACCTTCCTTCAAAGAGAAAGTCACTTACATAGCTAAAAATGGGGCTGGGGGAATGGTATAGTTATTAAAAGTGCAATCTTAGTTGGGCATGGTGGTGCATGCTCTTAATTCCAGTACTTGGGAGTCAGAGGCAGGTGGAGCTCAGTGAGTTCAAGTCCAGCCTGGTCTACTTAGCGAGTTCTAGGCCAGCTGGGGTTACAAAGAGACCCTGTCTCAAAAAGACCAAATAAATAAATAAATAAACCTTTAAAGATTTATTTTTTATATGTATGTGAATGTCTCTGCATGTACATGCACCACCTTTGTGCAGACACCTAGAGGTCAGAAGAGGGTGTCACATCCCCTGAAGCTAGAGGTAAAGGCAGCTGTGAGTTGCGTGATCTGAGGAGCGAGGAGCGCTGGGAACTGAGCCTAGGTCCTCTGTAATAGCAGTATGTGCTCTAGCGGGGTGTGGTAGTCCACACCTTTAATTCTAGCACTTGGGAGGCAAAGGCAGGAGGATCTCTGTGAGGCCAGCCTGATCTACCTAGTGAGTTCCAGGACAGCTGGGGCTACAGGGAGACCCTGTCTCAAAAAGACAAAATAATAAATAAATAAATAAATAAATAAATAAATAAATAAATAAATAAAGAGCAGTATGTGTTCATAACTGCTGGGCCATCTCTCCAGTCCCAAAAGTACAATTTTTGAAGTCAGAAAAGAGTTAGGTTTGAATGCAGCTCCATCAGTGGTTACCTACATGGCCTTCAGAGATACTTTATTTCCTAAGCCTCAGATTCCCCACCTACAACATGTGTATAACAACATCTACCTTGCTTAGAACAGAGGGACACAAACGCAGAGACAATCAAAAGATTTCTTTCTTTTTTTTTTTTCCCAGTCTTAGAAATTGAACTCAGGACCT
>NW_008354393.1:9544-12770 GCF_000622305.1 Nannospalax galili
AAGAATTAGAACAATAAAAGGTAAACTAAAAAGCCAGGCATGGTGGCAAATGCCTTTAATCCTAGCACTTGGGATACAGAGGCAGGTGGATGTCTGTGAGATCAAGGCCATCCTGGTCTACTACTGACTTCCAGGCCAGCTGGGCTATTAGGAGAAACCCTGCATTAACACATTAATAAAGATTAAATATAATTGAAATTATAGCTTTATATAATTTTGAGCTTGGGGTTTGCATTCCTTTTTACCGTTTGAGAACTTCATATATCATATAATGTGTTTTGATCAAATCCACCCCTACACCCTCCCTTTCAACTCCTCCATTATCTACCTACCACTCTGCCATCCCACAGGGAGACCCTGTCTCAAAATAAAAAAACAAAAACAAAAACAAAAACAAAAAAAAAACAAAATTGGGATGAGGGTGGTGGTGCTCGCCTTTAATCCCAGAGCTCAGGAGGCAGAGGCAAGTGGATCTCTATGAGATTGATACTAGCCTGAGATGGTCTAGGCCAGTTGGGGATATGAGAAGACCCTGTCTCCAAAAATAAAAAAAAATTCCTTAACATAGTCTCTAAGTCTTTTAAAATTTATTAATTTGCTGTTTTGTTATTTTTTGTCTGTTTGGTTGTTGGTTGTTTTTTAAAGGCAGGGTCTCCCTGTAGCCCCAGCTGGCCTAGAACTCACTATGTAGACCAGGCTGGCATTGAACTCACAGAGATCTGCCTGCCTCTACCTCCCTTTGGAATTGCCTTCAGAACTAACCAGTTAGTCTCTCTTATCTCTTGATTATGATATAAATTAATTTATATGTTATGGAGAGACCAGCATTCAGAAGTTGAAACCTTAACTGAGAAGGAAAAAGAGGGGACAAGGATAAGAGAAGACAAACCACTGGGGCAAATGAGCAGAGGGTGTCAGAGAAATGGGGGTCAGGAGAGGATTCCTAAAGGCATTCCTCGTCTGTATGCAGGGTCTTGCCAGGTCTAAGATGTCTTCCTGGTCTCATGTTCTAGAACATACCATCATCTCTGGTTATGGCTTGCATGTTTCCTAGAGATAGACTGACCTGAAGATCCAATCCCAGCTTCTTACCTCAAAGAGAAGCTGCTGGCAAAGGAATGGAAGTAGAAAGCATGGAATGAGGTAAATCACCCAGAACAGTGGGAAGACCCAGTGGGCTGGGAGGCACGTAGAGATGAACAGTAACAAGTGGGGAACGAATCTCCAGACACACACAGAAAACTAAGAGTCAAGGAAAAACATGAATTAGGTTACTGTCACCAGTATAAAATGTGGTCCAGTAGTCAGACCTGTGAAAAGCTGGAAGTTATCATTTTACTGTTTTTTACATCTCTGTGCCTCAGTATCTGACAGAACTAATTTTTTGGCTTTGTTGTTTTGTTTTGTTTGAGACAGTGTCTCCCTGTAGCTCTAGCTGGCCTGGAACTCACTATGTAGACCAGGCTGGCGTGGTCTCAATCTCACAGAGATCTGCTGCCTCTGCTTCCCAAGTGCTGAGGTTAAAGGTGTGTTTTAGATCATTATAATTTATACTTTTAGGTCCTCCATGAAATCCCTGATACAACGGTGCATAATCATAATGAAATAATCATAATTTCTTAGAGTTTAGTTTATTTTCAACTTTCATACTTTCAGCCGGTGGTACCCCTAATGCTGTGTTGAAATGGATTTTTTTTTGGTTAAATTTGATTATTTTTATCTATATGTTTTTGTGTGTGCCTGCTAGTCTGTATGTACACCCTCTGCATGTAGTGCCCACAGAGGCAAGAAGAGGCCATCAGAGTCCCTGGAACTGGAGTTATGGATGGTTGTTAGCTGCCATGTTGGTGCTGGGAATTAAACTCAGGTCCTCTGTAAGAGAAGCCAGTGCTCTTAACCACTGAGCTATGTCTCTAGCCCAAAAGTGGACAGTTTTTATCTTTGTGTGTATAATGTGTATGTATGTTTAGGTGTGCCTATATGTTGCCTATATGTTGTTAGTGTAGGTATGGCATTCCTCAGCTCATGTAGGGAGGTCAGAGGGCAGCCCAGAGTGTTAGTCCTTGCCTTTCACCTTGTTTGAGGTAGGCTTTCATGTTGTTCACCACTGTGTACTCCAGGCTAACTGGCCCACAAACTTCCATAAATTCTCCTGTCTCTGCTTCCCATCTTACTGTGGGAGCATTGAGATATACAGACTTACACTACCATATTTGCCTTTGTGTGGGTTCTGGGGCTCAGAACTCAGATCTTCATTGTTGTGCAGCAAGTGCTTTACCCACTGAACCATTTTCCCAGCCTCTATATCCCCATTGTTATGCAACCAATCTCTAGATCTCTTTTTTCATGTTGTAGAATTGAAACTTTTCTCTTCTTTCTTACCATCAGCACCTGGCAACTCCCATGCTACTGTTTGTCTCTAAAGACTTTACTACTTGGGACTGGAGATGGCTCAGCAGTTAAAAGCACTGACTGCTCTTGCAGAGGACTCAGATTCAATTCCCAGCGCCCACATGGGTGTTAACAACTGTCTCTAATTCCAGTTCCAATGGATCTGATGCCTTCTTTTGTTGTTGTTTTGTTTTTGTTTTGGTCTTTTTGAGACAGGGTCTCCCTGTAGCCTCAGCTGGCCTGGCACTTACTGTTTAGACCAGGCTAGTCTTGAACTCACAGAGATCCGCCTGCCTCTGCCTCTCCAAGTTCTGGGATTAAAGGCGTGAGCCACCGTGTCTGGCTCTGATGCCCTCTTTTGACTTCTGCAGGCACTGCACGACACAGGTGCACTTACCTACATGTAGGAAATACACTCATACACGTAAAATAAAAATAATAAAATATAATAAAATTAAAAAAAAATTTTCTAAATGTGAGTGAATCTATATGGCTCTAGAGGAAATAGCTCTAAAAATACTAAACGTTATCTCTTGGAAGAATACACTCATACACGTAAAATAAAAATAATAAAATATAATAAAATTTAAAAAAAATTTTCTAAATGTGAGTGAATCTATATGGCTCTAGAGGAAATAGCTCTAAAAATACTAAACGTTATCTCTTGGAAACAAGATTAGGAAATATACCCTAATTTTTAAAGAGGAATTTTAACTATTTCCTTTTTTAAAATTTAGCATATCTTGCCAGGCGTGATGGCACACCCCTTTAATCCCAGCACTCGAGAGGCAGAGGTAGGCATCTCTTTGAGTTCAGGCCAGCCTGGTCTACAGAG
>NW_008354394.1:0-215 GCF_000622305.1 Nannospalax galili
TTAGATACAAAACCGACACATATTTTTCTAAAGCAAAGAGACTTAAACTCCGGGCAATACAGTTTTTCATACAATTCGTAGGTAACGGGTTTTAACACAAAATGCTTTTGTTCATTCGTTTTCACTGTTACAAATACATAGTTAGTACTACTGTTCTTCCTACTGGAAGCAAGCACTTAGATACAGAACCGAGACATGTTTTTCTAAAGCAAAGA
>NW_008354395.1:0-1237 GCF_000622305.1 Nannospalax galili
TCCCCATGCTCAATGAGCATACACGGTGCTCAATATCCCCTCAGAATCCCCTCTGTGCCATTATATTGTCGCAGAGTCCACCTCCAGCTGAGTCCTGGGCTGGAGGGGTGAAATTAACTGTGGTGGTAGAAATTACTATATCAGAAACCACAGTTGCGGTTCTAGTAGAGGCTGTTGACTGACCAGCTCGGGAGAGGTAATCCAGAATATCTTCTTTCTTTTTTTCTTCTCTTTCTCTCTCAGCAGCCTTCTGCAAACTTTATTTCTAATTAGAAAGCTTACAACAGCAACAAAGCATCAGACTATAAATCAAACCATGAATTTGCACAATATTTCTCAGTAAACAAATTTTCAATAATCACAGTAAAAGGAAAGCACAAAGTTCAATGATTAAGCTTTTCTTAACATAGCAAAGCATTGTCTTTATTGTTTTCTTTATAGCCTTGCATTGTCTGTTTTACCATAGATGTGTAATACAGCCTTTCCCCATTTTCCCACCTTTCTTTGACTTTCATATTTACAGGTTGGCGTGTATATTTGAGAAAATTATTTTTCTCATGGGAACAGGAATAACCAGCTCTTTTTATTTATTGTCTAACGAATTATGCAATTTATCTTTCTCCTGTCCCTTTTACTATTTCTTCCTGAATGGTTTGTATTCTTTGAGTCATATGATTATTTTCTTCATTTCAATATCCTTTATTATTTTGTTGCCATTTATCTTTGTAGGAGGAAGTCTTCCATCTTTTTCACTTTCGTTTTGTTTCAATAACATGATAATTCTGCTAAAGGCAGAGATTTCCCAGGTTTGGTTTCCCATTCCTTCATCGGAGTTGGTTATGAGAATACTTAAAGAAGAGAAGGTTATACAGATTACAAAAACCAGGATTAATTGGGGAACGGATATGCACCAAAAGAGTAGCGGTCATCGGCTTTCAGCTGGAACTTTGTCAAACAGCACTCTTGTCAAGAACCACGGAACTCTTGGAGCCACCATCTCCCCCTTTTTATTTTTTAATTTGAAGGCTTCAAACTGAAGAGTAAGGGCATGAATACTTTACCCTGGTTGTCTGATGGTGACTGGAAAGGAACAAACTAGAATCAATATTAGGAACAAAACAATCCCTAAATTTGTAAAAAATGACCAAGCATTACTATTAGACACATAAGACCGAATGGCAGAGATAAATGAGTCTGAAGTTTCCTACAAAGATGAAGTATCTATATGGGATTTACT
>NW_008354396.1:0-2027 GCF_000622305.1 Nannospalax galili
AGTAGAGAACAGTGGGGGAGATGGAAGGGTGAATGACGCTGGGGGAGTCAAGGCACAGAGGGCCACGCAATAGACCTAGCCCAAGAGGCCTGAGGATAGGAGAGCAGGTTGGGAGAGTTAGCCGGTGGTGCAGGTCCAGGGAAGCAGAGAGAGGCGAGGGCGGGGCCAGGTCCAGAAGCAGTGCTCCTGGAGCCCAAGGAAGGTACCAAGCTGTCCTGGGTGAAAAGGATCAGGAAGCAGCACTGGTTCCCCAGGTGTCTGGGCACAGGGCCCAAACTAGGAGTAGAGAACAGCGGGGGAGATGGAAAGGTGAATGAGGCTGGGCGAGTCAAGGCAGGGAGGGCTGCTGCGCGATAGACTTACCCGAAGAAAGGCCTGAGGGCAGGTGGGCCATTTTTAGTTTTTTAAGAGTTCTCCACCTTGTTTTCCATAGGGGTTGCATGAGTTTGCAATTCCACCAGCAGTGAATGAGCATTCCCCTTTCTCCACATATCAACCAGCATTTGGTACCATTTGTTCTCTTGATCCTGGCCAGTCTGATTGGAGAAAGGTGAAAACTTAAGGTGGTTTAATTTCCATTTCCCTGATCACTAACGACGATGGATCTACAGCAGAATTCTACTAGACATTTAAAGAAGACCTCTAACCAATACTACTTAAATTATTCAAAATGATAGAAACAAAGGGAGAAGTCCCAAATTCCTTCTATGAAGCCAGCATCACTCTAATACCCAAACCAGGTAACGACACACCAAAAAAGGAAACTATAGACTCATATTCTTAATGAACATAGATGAAAAAATTTCTCAACAAAATACTTGAAAACTGCATACAGATGTACAGCAAAATAATCATTCACCATGATCAAGTAGGCTTTATTCCAGGAATGCAGATATGATTACATATATGCAAGTCAATAAATGTGATCAATCATATGAATAGACTCAAAGACAAAAACTACATCATCTCTCTCTCTGACCCACAGGCCTCTCTCAGGGTAAGTCCATCATGCCCTCTGTGCTTTGACTCCCCCAGTCTCATTCACCCGCCCATCTCCCCAACTGGTCTCTCCTCCTAGCTTGGTTTCTGTCCCATTCCTTGTCTTGGAGTCCCAGAAACCTGGGGAACCACCATTGCTTCCTGATCCTTTGCACCCAGAGCAACTCAGTTCCTTCTAGGGTCCTCAGGATCACTGCTTCTGGGTGTGGCCCCACCCTCACCTCCCTCTGCTTCCCTGGGTCTGCATGACTTGCCAGCCTCATTCCTGGATGCTGCTGCTGGCCTTTCTTCTTCCTGGTCCTTTGCATCCAGACCTACCCAGTTCCTCAGTGTAGTCCCCAGGGGCCCTTCGGGCCACTTCCAGGCCCCATCTTCATTTGCATCTCTGGGTGGCATGGCCACCAGCTGCCCGAGACAAGCACCTTTCTTGGGCCCTGCTCCCAGGCAAGTCCAACCCCCAAATTCCTGAGGCCAAAATCTTTCTTGGAGGGATCCAGACCTTAGGAGAAAGCCTGAGAGCATCTGATCCTCATCTGACTTGGGCCTCTGTGGGAACTCCTGAAGACAAAAGCAATCTGGCCACTCCAATATAAAATCAAAAGAGAGAACCAGAAGCTTAGAAAAACCAGCTTTTCATGCCCCAAAAGTAAACCACAAAGACACATCAAGGTCATAAAAAGAAGCAGACCTAAAGTTGAAGACTTGAGTCTCACAGGAGAATAAGAAAGTACAAAAAAAAATATTCACATGTCAAAATCACAAAGAAAAAATTATAACATGAAAAACCAAAATAACATATCCCCACCAAATACCAATAGTCTTCTAGAGGAGTACAATGAGAACCCCCTGGAGATAATGCAGGACATGGAACTCAAAAGAACAATTATAAACATGATAAAGGAATTCAGTGAATTTAAAGAATACACAAAGAAATCAAAGAACTGAAGGAAGACAGGGAAAAACTTATAAATGAATTCAGAAAAGAGTTAGAAATATTGAAGAATACTCAGGCTGAAATGAAGAAGGAA
>NW_008354396.1:2485-5802 GCF_000622305.1 Nannospalax galili
TTTAAATGACCACAGATGCCAACCCAGATTACTATACCCAGCCAAAATGTCTATTATAGTCTAAGGGGAAAGAAAAATCTTCCATGACATAAATAGTCTGAAAGAATTCGCGTCCACAAAACCAAACCTTCAGAGAGTTCTGGAAGCAATACAAAGAGCTGAAGAAAGGAATGAATATACCCAAGGGGTTTCAGAAAGAAATTCAATGAAGGTATAACTGGAAAAGTACAGCTGTATCACGAATGTGAACAGAATAAAAATGACAGGATTCAATACACATCTTTCATTAATAACTTTAAATAACAATGGACTGAACTCCCAGTCAAAAATGTAGACTAGGTGAATGGATTAAGAAACAAAACCTACCTTTTGTTGTCTGCAAGAAATTCATCTCACTTTCAAGGACAGACACTATCTCAAAGTGAAAGGACAAAAAAAAGATATACCAAGCAAATGGTACTAAGAAAAAAGCAGGAGTACCAATTCTAATATCTGACAAGATAGACGTTAAACTAAAACTAATCAGAAGAGATAAAGAGGGCCATTTCATTCTGATCAAAGGAGGAATAAACCAAGAAGATAATACAATCATGGACACATATTCACCAAACTCTGGTACACACAACTTCATAAAAACAGTACTACAGGACTTCAAGACCCAGATTAATCCCAACTCATTAATAGTAGAGGACTTCAATATCCCACGGTCACCATTAGATAGGTCAACAGGACAGAGAGTTAACAGAGATATCTGAATTAAACAATACCATACATAAAATAGACATAACAGACATCTACCGAGGATTCTACCCAAGCACCAAAGGATATACTTTCTATTCAGTTCCCCATTGAACCTTCTTCAAAAATTGACCATATACTGGGGCACAAAACAAACCTTAACAAATACAAAATGATTGAAATAATTCCATGCATTCTATCAGATCACAATGCAATAAAGCTTACAATCAACACCCGAAGAAGCCAAAAGCACCACATGAACACATGGAGATTAAACAACACACTCCTGAATGATGAATGTGTCAAAAGAGTAATTAAGAAAGAAATAAAAATATTCCTGGAACCAAAAGAAAAAGACAAGACAACACAATAAAACCTCTGGGACACACTGAAAGCACTCCATAGAGGGAAGTTTAGAGCTCTAAGTGCCTACATCAAAAAATCGGAAAGAACACAAATAAATGACTTAACATTGCAACTCAACACACTTGAAGAGCAACAGGAAGTGAAACCCAAACCCAGCAGACAAGAAGAAATAACAAAAATCAGGGCAGAAATTAATGAAATTGAAACAAAGAAAACAATACAAAGAATCAACAAATCCAAGAGCTGGTTCTTTGAAAATCAGGGCAGAAATTAATGAAATTGAAACAAAGAAAACAATACAAAGAATCAACAATTCCAAGAGCTGGTTCTTTGAAAAGATAAACAAGATTGACAGACCGCTAGCCCAATTAACCAAAAGAAAGAAAGAGCACCTCTAAATCAACAAAATCTGAGATGAAATTGGAAACATCACAACAGACACCAGAAAGATACAGAACATTATAAGGGACTACTTTAAAAACCTATACTCTACTAAATTTGAAAACCTAAAAGAAATGGACTGATATCTAAAGGGATGGGAACCACCAAAACTAATCCAAGAAAAGATTAACAGCTTAAGCAGACCCATAATACAAAAATAAATTGAAACAGTAATTCAAAACCTCCCAACTAAAAAAAGCCCAGAACCAGATGGATTACAGCAGAATTCTATCATAAATTTAAAGATCTATATCGAATACTACTTAATTTATTCAAAAAGATAGAAATGGAGGGAGAACTTCCAAATTCCTTCTGTGAAGCCAGCATCACTCTAATACCAAAGCCAGGTAAAGATACAACCCAAAAAGAAAACAATAGACCCATATCCTTAATGAACATAGATGAAAAATTCTCAATGCGATACTTATAAGCTGCATACAGACACACATCAAAAAGATCTACCACCATGATCAAGTTGGCTTTATCCCAGAGATGCAGGGATGGTTCAATATATGTAAGTCAATAAACACCATATATCATATAAATGGGCTCAAAGACAAGAACCACGTGGTCATTTCAATAGATGGAGAGAAGGCTTTGACAAAATTCAAAATACATTTATGTTCAAAGTCCTAGAGGGAATTGGACTGGATGGAACATACCTCAACATAATTAAAGCTATATATAACAAACCCACAGCCAACATCATTCTAAATGGAGAAAAACTGGGAGCATTCCCATTGAAATCAGGAACCAGACAAGGCTGTCCAATATCTCTACGCCTCTTTAACATAGTACTTGAAACTCTTGCAAGAGCAATAAGACAAGAGCAGGAAATTAAAGAAGTAATAATTGGAAAAGAAGAGATCAAATTATCCCTTTTTATAGATGCTATGATATTATATCTAAGAGATGCCAAAAATTCCTCCCGAAAGCTCCTAGAAATTATTAACACGTTCAGTAAAATGGCAGGTTACAAAATTAACCTACAAAAGTCTGTAGCCTTTCTATACACCAATAACAAGCAATCAGAGAAAGAGCACATGGAAACACTCCCCTTCACAATAGCTGCAAAAAAAATTATCTAGGAATAAACCTGACCAAAGACATTAAAGAGCTCTACAATGAAAATTTTAAATCTTTAAAGAAATAGACTGAGGAAGACATCAGAAGACGGAAGGACCTCCCATGCTCATGGATTGGAAGAATTAATGTTGTGAAAATGCCCAACTTACCAAAAGTCATTTATAGACTCAACACAATGCCAATCAAAATCCCCATGACATTTTTCACAAAATTGGAAAAAAACCATCCTAAGATTCATATGGAAGTACAAAAGAACTAGGATAGCAAAAACAACACTGAGCACTAAGAGCAATGCCTGGGGATTACTATACCAGATTTTAAGCTGTATTATAGAGCTATAGTCATGAAAACAACATGGTACTGGCACAAAAATAGAGCCATAGATCAAGAGAACAAAACTGAAGACTGAAATATGAGTAAATGCAATTTTAGCCACCTGATATTTGACAAAAGGGCCAAGAATATTCACTGGAGGAAATACAGCATGTTCAGCAAATGGTACTGGCAAAACTGGATCTCCACCTGTAGAAGAATGAAACTAAACCCCTATCATTCACCCTACATAAAAGTCGATTCCAAATGGATCAAAGACATCAATGTAAAGCCTGAAACTCTGAAGCTGTTAGAAGAAAATTTGGGGAAAACCTTCAAGATATAGGTGTAGGAAAGGATTTTCTAAACCGGAC
>NW_008354396.1:6489-8058 GCF_000622305.1 Nannospalax galili
GAAAGAACCTGACAGAGAAGAATAGTAGGAAACAGGCTTTAATAAGGAAGATATGGATAAAAATTGGGTTAGTTTATGGGATGGGGGAGGGAAGGGTATACAAGGAATCTAGAGGATAAAGGGAAAGAAGGAGCTCAAGAGATTTAGGACCATTGGAGAAGGGTATTATTAAGGGAGAAAGGGGGGAAATGGGGGCACCTTAAATTGGGAAAACCATGATGGATGGGTGAGACAATGTGAGAGATAAATGCCTAGCTACTTTTGAAAACCAGAGGGAACCATATTACCCCTACAACCTACTGACAAATTATACATAGCATATCAAGAAATATATGTCTAGGTAAGGTTTATCTGAGAACAACAGGTCTTTGCCCAAGATTTATACACATGGCACAGTAATTAAAAGTAACAGACTGATGGAACTAATCTTCTTGGATGTTTAACAGGCATACTTTGAGGCCTATAATAATTTGGTCAAAGGGACATAAAGGACAGTTTTCACCCTCTTAGGTCAACTAGTTCCAGGGGACTATGAGCATCTCTCAAAACGTCCTATAATGGTGGTGGGTCGCCTGTCCTCTTGATCAGTGAGGCTGAGGAGACTTGAACCAGTATCCAGTCTATAAAGAGGATAGAAAACACAGAGGAATCATTTCCTCCATGCTTCCAAGCAAAGCCAACCATGGTCGAGCAGGACCTTTGACTTCTCTTCACATAGGTGGAACTGGTAAAAGAAAGGAGCCAGGGGCTCCTCCCAAGCCCATGTAACCCATGTAAACAGATCCTCAAATGACCTTAAGAGAAAAATAAATGGTTTATCTGGGCCAACTGTATGGCCTTAAACACCCCCCAAAAAGTATAACCAAAGATTAAATGGGCCAATATAATTTCATAAGAGTCCATATGTATAGCTAAAGGCTACATAACAAGCAACAATGCCAGATAAGTGATACCTTCTTTTGAGTTGATGGCCAGGGTAGCCAAAGGGATTCCCAGCATAGAACTGGGAAAATGAACAGCAGACCCCAATCTTATCTAAAGGAATATTGACAACTGATTACCTCTAGGTGAAGATTCACCAGAAGGGCAAGTAGTGGGGAATGGCTGGGGGTGCTGACAACACAGTAGACAGTAGCAGGGATATCACAGTATAAGGGCTCTTCTTGGGGGAGGGAGTGTATGGGAGAGTGCCATCTGGGAAGTGGGTGTATAGTTGAATAAGATGGTTTGGGATGTTCTGTGTGATATACCAGATACACACACACAAAATCAACAAATTTAAAAACATGCATTAAATTTGAGGAGAAAGTATGGAAATTTACATCATGCTCATTAGTAGAGGTAATAATCATTACCATTGAAATCTACCTGATGACTTTATAGACAGAGTTGCTAAGGATCCAAGTGCAACCGATTATGACTAGTAATAATCAGATACATACAGATTAGAGATGCATGTGCCAACATCTCTGTGTCAGTATCAAAAACAATGAGTCTTTCTGCAAGGAACAATATATTCTAAAATGAAATGGAGATCTTTTTTAAAGGTTAAAAACTCATTCAATTTTA
>NW_008354396.1:8188-26517 GCF_000622305.1 Nannospalax galili
CTTAATGAAATGCTTCTTCTAATCATGTAGCTATTAAAATTTTTAAAAAATAATGATAAAAAACCTACATCATTATCTCAATAGATGTAGAAAAGGCCTTTGACAAAATTCAACTTCCATTTATGTTCAAAGTCCTAGAGGGAATTGGACTGATGGGAACATACCTCAATATAATTAAAGCCATATAAAATAAACCCACAGTCAACATCATTCTAAACGGAGAAAAACTGGAAGCATTTCCATTAAAATCAGGAGCCAGACACGGATTTCCACTATCTCCACTCCTTTTCAACAAAGTGCTTGGAACTCTCACTAGAGCGATAAGACGTGAGAACGAAATTAAAGGAGTACTAATTGGAAAAAAAGAGGCAAAACTATCACTTTTTGTAGATGATATGATACTATACCTAAGAGATCCCAAAAGTTCTACCAGAAAACTCCTAGAACTGATCAACACTTTCAGTATAGTGGCAAGTTATAAAATCAATCCACAAAAATCAGTAGCCTTTCTATATACCAATAACAAGCAATTACAGAAAGAGTACAATAGTTGTGATATATGAGAATAAACCTGACTGAAGACACCGAAGATCTTTACAATGAAATTTTTAAATTGTTAAAGAAAGAGATTTAGGGAGACACCAGGAGATGGAAGGACCTCTCATGCTCATGGATTGGAAGAATTAATATTGTGAAAATGACCATCCTACCAAAAGCAATATATAGATTCAATGCAATCTCAATCAAATCCCTATAACATACTTCACAGAATTAGAAATAAATCCTTAAATTTGTATGAAAGCACAAAAGACCCCAGATAGCCAAAGCAACACTGAGTACAAAGAGCAAAGTTAGGGATTACTATAACAGATTTTAAACTATATTACAGAGCTACAGTCATAAAAATAATATGGTACTGGGACCAAAATAGACACATAGGTCAATGGAGCATGATTGAAGACCCAAACTGAAGTACACAAAATTTCGGCCACCTGATATTTGAAAAATGTTCCAAGAACACACATTAGAGGAAAGACAGCATCTTCAACAAATGGTTCTGGCAAAACTGGATCTCCAGCTATAGAAGAATGACACTAGATCCTTATCTTTCACCTTGCACAAAAGTCAACTCCAAGTGGATCAAAGACCTGAATGTGAAACTGGAAGCCCTGAAACTATTAGAAGACAATACTGGCAGTAACTTACAGGATATAGGCACAGGAAAGGATTTTCTAAATTGGACAGAACTTGCTCCGGAATTAAGGTCAGCAATCAACAAGTGGGACCTCATTAAATTAAAATGCTTCTGTACAGCAAAACAAACAATCAAAAAAGTGAAGAGAGAACCCACAGAGTGGGAAAAAATCTTCACCAGTGACACTTCTGGCAGAGGTTTAACATCCAGAATATATAAAGAACTTAAAAAACAAAGAAGTGAGAAACCAAATGACCCAATGAAAAGATGGGCTAAAAATCTAAACAGAGAGTTCTCAAAGGAAGAAATAAAGATGGCTAAGAAGCATCTTTAAAAGTATTCCTTTCATTTAAATAGGGAATCATGAAGGATTTCTTCCATGTCTCACTGGTTTTAGAGATCTTATAAGTAAGATGGAGACTTGATTCTGCTATCGCTATTTTCATTAGTGAAAGATTTTGTTATAAAATGGCACAAAATAACATTTAAATGTCCAAACCTTTTCTCATATGATTTTATCAATACATTATTCATATACCATCAATATATATTTCAGTACTACTCAAAAACAAATTGATTCTTGTGCGATTTTAGTGTTTTTAATATTTCTGATGAAAGCTACTTGTTACCTTCTAGGATCAGAATACAGCCTTTCAACAACCTCATTTGATATAGGTCTGATCCAGTATGTTCCATCTATGTGCACCCAGCACATATAGGTGCCTGCTGCAAATGGTATTTTAGATCATCACAAATATGTTGAAGGAGAGATAAGAGGGTTTTCATGAGGTGCCTCAGAATATAAACACCTCTTCTCTGAATGTGTAGTCTTGACTGTTAGTAAGCACTGATCATTATTTACATAATAGAAAAGATACATTTTGGCTTCTGTGATGCACACAGCTATTTTTCTCAATTACTCATGCCATTTCAATCATCACACTGAGAACTTCCTCAGAGATAAGAAACAAAGACCATTTTCTTCCAGGAACAAAGTAAGAATTATTTTGTTTCATGGTGTGAGTCTTTTTTTTCTTTTTTCACCATTCTGAAAGCCTTGGTGTGGATCAGTTATTTCCTAAAATCTCTATATGACAGAGAGAGGGAGAAAGGGAGAGAGAGAGAGAGAGAGAGAGAGAGAGAGAGAGAGAGAGAGAGAGAGAGAGGCTATCTTCATAGGGTAAAGCAGCACTGAAGAGAAATTATGACCCAAAGGTTCAGGAGCGATTTTAAGCTCATAACTGGTGAAGCTACAAAAGGAAGACGGAGCTTCTACGTTACTTCACTTTGATAAGAATACATGAACTCCATGTGTTATGGGTGAGGGTGTGGGTGACTTACTACAAAGCCGTGTCCTGTAGAAGAACCATATGATACTTGGGAATCATAATATATTGTAAAGCACTGCTTATGTGTTCATCCTGGATATGCTGGCAAGCTTGTCATCATGAATTGGAATACAAAGAACAATTTTTTACAAAATCTATAATTCACCCACAGGACTTTCCACTGAATTTATAGTTTAGCAAGGATTTGAGATGGATTTAAAAAGGAGATGAATGTAGCGATTGCATTTTCATGAATAACTCTCAAGGGCTGCAACTGACATGAAATAAGGATATCAGTTTCTTCCTCTCCAAGCACTAGCACTGCTTCCAAGACATGCATAAACTTCAGTACTATCCAAGTAGCACATTCCTTGAGTGAAACTTGGAATAGAGTCTCCATTATAGTAGACAGGTTTTTGGTTCTGGGCATTGGTATATATCTAGCACCCTGCAGCTTAATCCTTACGAAAAACTTAACGGATGTATTCAATACATGAGTAAGACTATATGGGAAATCATTTTTCCATAGTGGGTGAGGCTATGAGTCCCTGATGCATGGGAGTGAACAAAAGAAGAAGAAAAAAAAACTATCTGGAAGTGTTACAATAACTCTCATGAAGGCAAGTAAGGAATGTCTTGTGATTGGGAAGATAGAATTAATTCTAGGAATGGATATGGAAAGCAGTGCTCATGTTCTCTATGACTTTCAACATTATGGTTCACTCCAGAATCGAGGCACCATCACCTTGTCTTTGCTAGGCTATCTGGTGTTGTTCTAAAAGGGGATACCTTGTGCTTGAGCTTTAATTCTCTACAATTGCTGTGTGAAAATCCGTTACCTTTATCTTTGAATGTGTATTTTGTAAATGAATTCTAGCCAGTGAGAAAGAACATTTAGGAGGCTTGGAATCTCCATTTATTAATATTCCCTCTTCTTGATGCCTCTCTACCCTCCCCCCACCCCCATTCTGTGACTTCTTCTGCCGCCTGTTACTAGCGAAGACCTGGGCACAGTTGGGAAACGAGTCAAGGTTAGGCATATGTATCTAGCACACGAAGTGTGCCCAGCTATGGGACAGGATGGAGCAGGAACCAATCAACTATCACCTGAATACAGAACCAACTGCAATTGCCTACGAGTTAATGGGGTGCCATAAGGAATGTGACAACATTAAGCAACTAAACAACAAATAAACACAAACCATAAACTGGGGGAGGGAGAAAGGAAGAAATTGTGAAAGTCCTTTTCCATAAAGGAACTCACATTCTTTGATTTTACTCTGTATTTCATAAAATTGACTTGACTAGAACCCTGTCTGCCCATAGGCATGGCAGACCAGCGAGACAAAGAAATGATCCCCACGCTCCTTACTGCACAATGAACTGACTGATTATTGGAGATGGCAAGAATTCTGAGTTCTCCAGAGTTCTGCAGCAGAATTAACTTCCCTTTATGCTTTTATCCTTGGTAGCAAG
This sequence comes from Nannospalax galili, assembly GCF_000622305.1. Taxonomy (NCBI): domain Eukaryota; kingdom Metazoa; phylum Chordata; class Mammalia; order Rodentia; family Spalacidae; genus Nannospalax; species Nannospalax galili. The sequence goes on from NW_008354396.1 coordinate 12,188, forward strand.
CTGCTTGGTAATCTCTCTGTGTCCTTCTGTCTCTCTCCCCACCCCCAATGCTTTCTTATTAATACTCCCTGAAACCCCACAATTATCATGCCACTTAGGTTTGAATTCTTATAGTCTGCTTCCGAAGAAATAGATCCATAAACTAACATTCTAAGGCATCTCCAATATCCTTAGGTGGTCAGAAAAAGAACAACTTGAATAGAGTTGAGTCCTTTTTTCTATAGGTTTCTCTGTAATTTAGAGGTTTAGAGTTTGTATTTTAGTTTATATCAAGGATGCAAAACCAAACAGTTATTCCTTGAAGTTTAGTTTCTCCTTCTTGGATCTAAATGAACAAGGTTTGAGTGTCCAAAGGATTCTTTTCCCACTTAAGGAGGGATGGCCCCTTTCTGAAAGGGAATAAGCTATTACCTATTACCACAAAATAGTGTTCTAAATAATAGTATAAGACTATGGGTTTCCGAATTCTGACATGTAAGTGTTTTGTTAAATATGATCTTCAAACTACAAAAATCATATTCATAAATTCATATTTATGGAAAACAAATATATTCAATGAATATGAAAATGTGACATCATTTTTTTCCAGATTTGAATAAGAAGTTGAAAATGCTGAAAAGATAATGAAAGTTACAGTGGGTAGGAGAATATTTTAAAGTATAAAGTATGTTTTATAGTAAAATTTTCTGTTTTAAATCTTTATTTTAAAGCTTCAGTCTTGCTGACATGATAGCAAGAGAGAGAGAATGGGGTGCCAATAAGATCTGGACCAATCCTTCCACTTTGAGCAGTGCCTTAGAGGAAAACAATACACTGATCAAATACAAAATGAATTTCTACCTGCTGTATCCTCTTTCCTTTAATAACTCACAGCCAGTTGGCTAAAACTACTTTCAATTTGGGGGCGGGGGACCTTCCTTGAAATGTTTCACACCTAGTAAATTCAGGATAAATAAAACCAAGCTTGGGCTGCTAAGGAAAATCCTAGATAATGCTCTAACTTGTCAACTTCCTGTGAACACCAACCCTCCTACAGCATTGACTACTAGGTCCCTTAACTGTCATCTGTCTGCTCACTCTCCCTATCTGCTTGACTCTTCATTCCAATTATCCTCTCTCTACTTATCTCAGTGCCCTATCCGAGCTCCTTGTCTTGATGGAAAGTTCATTCATTCTTTGAACAAAAATGAATTGATAAGCTACTTGATCTACAATTCAAGTTCAGATGTGGTCTGTGGAACAGCAGCATCAGCATCAATCAGAAGTTGTTAGAAATAGAAATTCCTGATCCTCGCTATATAACAACTAACTCAGAATCTATAAAGATGGTTCCTAGAGATCCTGTTACAGCTAGCTGTGGATTCTATACATGTAAAACTTGAGAAATGTGTGTTTGTGCCTAGGTCGCAACTGAATTTCTAGGTCAGGAATTTGTATGTCTAATGAATTTACCAGTAACAATGCTGTGACCAGTCCAGAGTCTGCTTTGAGAATTGCCCATCCAAACACTGAAGTTATTATTCCTGTTACTTAACAAAAGCCCAAGTATAGATCCACCCAAATTGTTGTTCAGGTTTAACTTCTGCTTGTCAAGTGTCACTAACTCAAAACTCTAAAAAAGTTTGTTAACATTTTGGACAGCTACCACTGTACCATTAATACACAATTCATTATGTTCATTTTTGCTTCATATGTTTTTTCTGAAAATCCCATAGCATGTTGAACTACATAGAGACTTAGAATTGGATTTCATGAACCTACAAAATTCTTTACATAATTTTGAACAAATTACTTAACATTTCTGAAACTATTTTATATGTGCAATGAAAATAAGATAGATTTGAAAGATGCTAGCAATAAAGTGGCATATAATAGGTGCTCAATAATTGTCATTTTCAGTTTTATATGATAGTATTCTTCTCTTTATTAGCATCTTATATGAGGAAATGACATGAAATATGTTCAAATCATTTGACTTTCTATCATTTGTGTCTTCAGAGTACATTTTTGTAACATTTAAAATTTGACTTAAATTTATTATTTTCATTTTATTCCTTCTTCATTTTGATGACCTCTAGAAAATGTAAAATGCTAATTTTCCTTTGATTTAAAGAATATCTAAAGTTTTAAAAGGCAAAACAGACTTTATAGAAGGGGTGTCATAGTGGTAGCTCTAATGTACAGTTCTCTCTATCTCTTGTCATTTGATGTTTAATAGAAGTCATAACTAAATGTACCTTAAACTTTCTTAGAAAAAATAGCTTCAACATAAACTAAACCTCTTATACAAGTATCTGAAATCCCTTTATATGCATTAATGAATAAAAATTTAAAATACATTCATCAGAAATGTAAGAATTAGAATACATTGTCAAAAAGCCACACAGAATAATTTAAGAAATAAAGACCCATACTGTATTCATCAGTACAAACTAAACAGATTATACAGCACAACCAGTCCGTTTATTTACATCATCTTAAATGTTACAGAATTCAAACTTGGAAAATAAGTTTTTGAAAAAAATTATTTTTATATAAATGGAATATGTGTATATTTTATTTAAAACAACTATATGAATATTAAGCATGTTTTGTTCCATACCTCTCCAGCCTTAGCTTCTATATTCTAGAGATGTCTTTTTCTAAAATGATTTTATTTTTTATTTCTATGTGTGAGTGTATTTCCTGCCTGTATATAAGTGCACCCATGTCATGCAATGCCCGTGGAGGTCAGAAGATGGTGTAGGATCCACTGGAATTGGAGTTACAGACAGTTGTTAGCTGCCATGTGGGTGTTAGGAACTGAATCCAGGTCCTCTGCAAGAGCAGCTGATGCTCTTAACCATTGAGCCATCTCCATCCCCAAGATGACCTTTTTAAACTATGTTTTTGAGATTTATTTATATTTGTGTACAATTGTATGTAACTGTATGAGTGTATGCCATATGTATATAGTTGGCCACAAAGGTCATATGAAGGCCTGGAATCCCCTGAAGCTGGAGTTACAGTTACTTGTGAGCTACCTGATATAGGTGTTGGGAACTGAATTTGGGTCCTTTGGAAGAGCACAGATTCATCTCTCCAGCTCCTGATCTCTTTTTAGTTACAAGACTGCATTTATAAATAATATGGTTTATATGACTATTCTTGATGTACTAATGTTATTTTTGTCCTCACATAAATTTAGCTCTCACAAAACAACTGCCATCCCTCTCCCATTCCTGTAAGTGTATTTACATAATTTTTAGTTAAATAACTTAACAGTGTTTTGAATATTTTGAGTATATACAAATACTCACTGAAAAATCAAGTAGTTTGGACTGTCAGTCAAATTGCTGTACTATAGGTATATTTGCTTTCCTGTATGCATTTTTATTTTGTTCCTAGAAATTCTAATTATTTTATTTTTCCCATTTCTTTATTGTAAGCATTCTTATTTATTTTGCTGAAGTCATTCATATCAAACATTTACGGAGTGAGTGCCTCTCTTTTCCATCTCAATCACAGGACGTTTGGGGCTGTTGCTCTGCATGACTGTCCTGGGGCAACACCTGCCCAACTTTTGGGGTTATAGCCCTTATTTCTTAAACTTTCCACCTTTCTGTTAATTGATTTTGCTCTTTGTGTTTTCTCACTCTTTGATGACTGAAGATTTCTTTTGTCTTTCTATTCTTATATTTGATTCTTTGTTTATGTATAGAATTCAATGTTAAAAAATCATTTCTCTGGGCTGAGGAGATGGCTCAGTGTTTAAGAGCACTGGCTGCTCTTGCAAAGGTCCCAGGTTCAATTCCCAGAATCTGCGTGGTGGCTAATAACCATCCATAACTCCGGTTCCAGAGGATCTGAAGCTTTCTTCTGACCTTCATGGGCACAGCATGACATGGGTGCACCTACCTACATGCAGGCAATATACACATAAAATTAAAATTACTTAAAAAATCATTTCTCACCAGAATTTTGAAGGGACATCTTTATTGTCTTCTAAAGGTGTTCCACAGCCTAGTCTGGCATTTTTATTTTCATTTTTTGGTCTTTTTGAGACAGGTCTCCCTGTAGCCCCAGCTGGCCTGGAACTCACTATGTAGACCAAGCTGGCCTCATAGAGATCCACCTGCTTCTGCTTCCCAAGTGCTGGGATTAAAGGTGTGCATTACCATGCCAAGTTTGGCATACTTAGAGTATAAACATCTTACGAACTTTTAGAGAATGAAAGAAAATTATAGATCACCTAGAAACAAGAGTAATTTAACATTGCATTAGCTACATTCCATGCAAAATGAAAATGTGGGGTCCTCTGTTTATAAATAATGAAGAATTTCAACATGTTGCCAACAGAATGCTAAGCCAAGCAAAGAGAACTTTCACTTGTAAGGCCTTGCACAACTGCCACTGTGAAGAGGGCCCTGGCTTTATATCTGCATCTACAAGACTGTTTATTTAATTTTCAATCTCTCACTTAAGTTCAGTACCATTTCTAAAGTGGGAATAATGATATCTACCCATCTCTAGAGTTGAGTGACTTACTTATAGCCTGACAGAATAATGTATGTGAGAGATTTATATAAATCACATGAATGGAAAGAAGAGTTAATGTATACGAGCTGTTTTCCTGTATCATTGATAAAACTCTAACCAGATTAATGTGTGCTTCATTGTTTCCTCTTTTATGAGTGGATTTCATAGCTTCAAATACATATTTCAGAACTACCGAGTACTCTTATTTTGTTTAAGTGAAGCTATACCTAATTGTTGGTGATCACATCAGGACCTGGAGGTAATTGTTGGTGATCACATCAGGACCTGGAGGTAAAAATACTGAACATCCATTGAAACTGAATACAAATTTTATCTTACAAATGACATCTTAGCACTTAAATCTGCCTTCTCTTGTAAACTATGAGTGGTAACAATACCGTTTACTATAATTGTGGCCTGCATTTTGAAATGGTCATCCTTTACCAATTTCAAGCTGTATTCATCCATAGGTATGAACAGGTGCTCTGTTCCATTGCTGGAATTATGCATTAGTTAGTAACTGACTTACTGTTGGTAAGTAACCTTCCGTAGTTCAGAGGTTGTTTTTAACTAATGCATATAATATTTAGACACATTATAAAAATCCACAGCAACTTGTTACCACTAATGTTATTATTTTCAGAGGAGGGGTAGGAATGATTATATTTTTCAAATAACTAAACCTACTAATTTTTGTATAAAAAAATATTTCAAACACAGCCCCATTCAGACCTCCTAGTGTATGATTCCCTGCACAGTAATAAGTTCTCAGCTTCTTGATGGAGTTGTACTACAGCTCTAGGAGAAGTATCTAAACTATGGCCTGCTGCTGTTTTTGTGCAGTTTGTAAGCAAAGAATGACTATTAGACTTTTATATGATCTAAAAACATGTTATCATATAAAACTACATAAAGTTCAAATTTCATTGTCCATAGTTGTATCATAGCAAATCACGTTCATTTATGGATCATCCGTACCTGTCATTGCAATACTATAGCAGGTAGGAGGCTGCAACAGAGTCCCATGGCCTGGAAGTTGAAATATTCTCCAGAACATAACCAAAAAAAAAAAAAGTGCTGATTCCACCTATCCTGATGTATTGCTTTATAACTGTACTCCCATGAGATCATCCCCATCCCCTCATACATTTCCCATGGAAAGAGGTGATTCTGTAGCATTGGCATTCTATCTGTGAAACCATCACAACTCCCTACCTTTTGACTATTTATCCCCCTGCTAATATATGCAGTAACCATGGTGGCTCTGACCCCAGCTTTTGTCCTAACAACTACAAAAGGGTATTGGATGCCATTTGGATTAAAACCCCAAGTTCACACAGTTGCACTCTCTAAGGTTTATTGATGCACTTTTAGAAAACCCAGTGTGTCACCTTACAGGGTGTATTTCCCCAACTAATATGATCATTGAGCATCTGCTATGGCCCAACATTCTACTAAGTAAGAGGGAAAGTGAGATGATTTGGGGAGAAACAGAGATTAGGAAAGAGGGGTAGAGGTAGCTAGTGACATAAAACAAACATAAAAATACAATAATTTAGTGACAGCCTATGAAGGACAGACAAAATGATAGAATTTTTTAAGTAATCGATGAGGGGCTGGAGAGATTGCTCAGTCATTAAGAGCACTAGGCTCTTGCAGAGGACTCGGGTTAGATTCCTAGCACCCACATGGTAGCTAACAACTGTTTGTAAATCCACTTCCAGGGGATGCAATGCTCTCTTCTGGCCTCAATGGGCATTTCATGCACAGGTGCCCTTACATACATGCAGGCAAACACTTATACACATAAAAATAAAAATTTTAAAAAATCCTAAAAAATAATAGATGAGTGGATTATTTGGGAATAACTAAGAAAGACTTCACTAAGAGTTTTGAAGTTAACTAAGGCTGACTTAATTGTCAACTACAGAAAAATTGGGATCTTTCACAAAGACACATACATTTCCATCCACTTGGATTAGAAAATTGCTGGCTAGCACCACTGCATCCACTTTCCTACATGACAGTCATCAAAGGAAGCCAAACTTTAGCAAAGTCTATTTCTGTAAGACACATATTTTTCTTTTCTTTTTTTTTTTTTTTTTTTTTTTTTGTCTTTTTGAAACAGGGTGTCCTTTTAGCTCCAGTTAGCCTGGAACTCTTTAGGTAGACCAGGCTAGCCTTGAACTTACAAAGATCCGCCTGCCTCTACCTCCCAAGAGCTGGCATTAAAGACGTGTGCCACCACGCCCAACCGTAGACACATATTTCTGATTGACTCACACCCACCAGTCCACTTCACATTACCTTGCCTGCAGGTAGGCATTTAGGCTTGCAACTTCTGTCCAAAGAGATGCAAAAGAATTAATATTCACTGCCTAGTGTAGCAAGTAATAGAAATTGTTCATTATTTTGAACTTAAGTGTTCAATGACAAAATTAGTATTTCAGAGAGATTAACTTGCCAGTGTTATGTGTGATGATTTGGAGTAGGGAACAGCCTGATTTCAGAGAGCCTAATCCAGATTTGGTTATATTAAGGCACATGGAAGATGAATTGACCTGTTTGGTAATAACTGCAAGATAGAAAAAGAAAGACACATCAGGCCAGGAAAAGAAAGAGAAGGAAGGGCTTCCACCTGAGTACCAGGAAGGACCTAAGAAATCATATAACCTAATATCCCTATTTCATAGGAAACTAAAGTCCAAATTAAGAACTATAAAGTGTCACATCTGATGAATATCACAGTTCAGATGAGCAGCCATTTACACCAACCACCTCATCACTAACCCAGATGTTTTAACCCCTTAGGAAATAAATGCTGATCTCTAAAGTTATACTGATTATATAGTGGCCACTTGGGTTGTTATGGCCAGTTACTAAATCAACCTGGGTGGAATGCTATTTCATTACAATGTAATCACATTTTCATACATTAAACAAGATTGATTTGTCACTCATGTTTGCTCTTTCCAGACACTCCAGAAGGCTCTCTACATCCTCTTCCTCTTCTTCCTCTTTAGTGTTCTTATTTCTTTTAAGTTGCTACATAACTACAATGAGGTAAATTTGAGCATATTCAACTCTTTTTGGTTTGGTTATGCTATGGATTTAGAACACTGGAGTGTTAGAACTTCAAGGAAAAGACTTCATGATCCAACTCAATGGTCTGAACTGAGCAGTTTACAGCCACTCATCCCATTTCAGAGAGCCACTGCTGTAATTCAAACCCTTCATTTTAAGATTAAGAAATTAAAATCCAAAGAGATTGATTTGCCTAAACTATTTCATGAAAAATCCTAGACTTGAACCCATTAACACTATTCTGTGTAACCTCCCTGACACATCATGTTACCTTAAGTAGATTTAGTTCTATATGCCTTTGGCCATGTTAACAAAAAACAAAGGTGTAAGATGGGATGATCTCTAGGGTCTGTAGATTCTAAGATTCTGCTATCAGTCAGAGAATCTGTGTATACCTGTGGGAGAAAACACCAAGGGAAGTAAGTAGTGGTGATATTTGGCGTCAGGCAGTGGAAGAAAACAAGAGAACAGAATATCTCTGATCTAGAATGTCTGTGGAGATCCAATAGCAGGTTTAAAATTGACTTCTGTAGTCAGTCTGTTCATCACTGTGGGCATCAGGAAGCTGCCACTGGGGTCATAGGGTTCATAGGGCTACACTTGCCTTGACTTTTCACCTTCCACCCAACAATTCTCCAGTCATTTCAGTTAACAAAATACACACACAGTCATGAATACTCAGGCTTAAAGTTCTGCTCATTTGCAGTGTGCTCAGATTGTAAACAGCTGTTAGAGCCCTTGATGCTTCCTCACGAAGCTAAAGTTTTTAGATAATTTAAGTAATTCTCTTTTTACAAATGAAATTGCTTCTTTATAGCTGTCTTTTCTCTTTCAGTTAGAATGACACAATCTCATCTTCCTTTAAGCCTTGTCATGTCTGAAAAAAGCTTTAGAATGTCTGGTAATTCTCTTTCACATCTGTCTCAGCCCCCATATATTCCTCATCATACTTTATCAATATATTTCTGAATTGGATGAAAATAAACTGCCAGGAGTCTAATTGTTGCTCTGTGACCCACAGACAATTCTTGGCATCTGACTGTAACTTCTCTGTGTACCTCTGAATTGTAGAAAAGAATAGCATAGTAAGTCACTATGGATTGTCTTGCCTTGTGAAAATGTCTTTGCATACCTGTAGTTTTTTAGTTATCCTTTGAGTTAAAGAATATGGAGGGAATTCTCACAAAGTTGTGCTTAGGGTCAAGTATTATAATATCTGCATGGTTAGTTGTAATAGGAAATCTACTCTCATATGGAAAAAATATAATTGGAATACAATTCTTGACTATTTGGAAATCATTATTTAAACAGGATCTCATTAATTTGAATCTGAAATTGTTTGTTTTGCAAACATAAAAGACTGATTCAAAGTTGTGATTTATATAAAGATCATATTTTTAAAAGTGAATTCTTTTTAATCCACCTCTATTAATACATAAGTAAAAGTGCATATGTGAAAGACAAAAAATAGAGGAAGACAATAGAGAGAGAAAGAAAGAAAGAAGTATCTCACACATACACACACACACACACACACACACACACACACACACACATATTTCAAGATAAAAACTACAGCTACCAGGACAGACAGTTGGAAGCCACAAAAGCATCAATCATTTTCCCAGTTAGCACACCACCTTTCTTTGGGGAGCACTTTGTATGAGATAGAAAGTGCCCTTGTCCTAACCAGGGCAGACAAAGGAATCTGAACAGGGAATGTCTGATTGGCCTGCTCTGAGCGGGGGAGGGTGTGGGGAAGGAAAGGCAGAACAGACTGCTCCAGCTCCTCCACGCCCTTCTGGTTTGCCTTATTTGCCTTTTCCCTCTCAGACTTTTGCACAGGTAGGCAAAAAGTTACCTCTAATCTTCCCACAAACACTGGACAATTAAACAGGATTTTCCAGAACTGCATGACGCCACTTCCTTTGGACTTGATTTTCAGGTTTGGGATCTGAAGCTTGAAAAATAAGAGGAAATCATAGGGCAAGAATGGCTTTAAAATTGCTCTTTGTTTCCCTTCTTTTTCTACCTCCTGTTTTATAGAACAGGGAAATATGTGAGTAGATGCAAAATAAATCATTAAAAACTTATGATTTTTGTTCTGACTATTTGTTCATTTAATGAACACTCATTGCATGCAACTAAGCACTTGCTAAGTACTGGATATACATAGGTAGTACATATGGGGGGTGGGGTCAACCAAGAGTACATTTTTTTATTGGGAAACTTTGTTTTTTTATGAGTTAGATGCAAAATCAAATAAACTTTGTAGACCTAAGGGTCAAGGAGGGTTTCTCTGAATGAATAACACATAGAAACATCTGAAAAATAATTGAATATGGGTTTAGATATTCTAGGTAAGCTATTCTCCTAAGTGTTCTAATATCAAAATAGCACTGAGTATATCTTCATAGATTAAAAATAAATGCAGCGGATATTTATGAACATTTATTTGTAAACAAGGATATTTATTTTTGAGGATTAAAATCAATTTCACTCAGCAAACTTGCATGCACGCTCTATCATTATGAGAGAAAACTCCAAGTAAATATCTTATTTGATGCCAATGAAGTTTACTAAAGTGGCAAAGTAAAGAGAAGTGGGCAGATGCCCCTTCCCTTAGGTGTGTGAAAGACACTGAAAATGCCAATACAAATGAGAGGGGCAGATTAATGTGATAAACAGAGAAACAGACTCAATCCTGGTTTTATCAATGCATAGGAGACACACAAAAGATAGAGCAGTATTATTTGTAGACATTGTCTTGCTTAGAAATCTGTTATAAATCCATGAAATAGCCCAGGTTCTCACCTTCGGGGTGAAAGGGAAAAAAAGACTTAACCTTTAACTAGTTTGAATGCACTTTGGAACTAGCACCTGAACAGGCAAACTTGACTCAGGTGAGCCCACAGGGCTGAAAATGCACTTCTATGGTGAGGTGAGTATCCTTTATAAAGAAGGACACAAAAGATGGCGGATAAGTCCCAGGAAGAAATTGAGAATTTGCAAGTGATAGGGTTCGGGATATACCACACCAAAGTATGACACCTTGGCATTTAAGAAGAGAGTAGAAACAGGAAGATCTCTCCAAACTTCTGCTGCCTTTCTCTTTTTAAAGCAGGCCACAAAAGGTCATCTGTCCTTCCTCTCGGGTAGGTCATAAGATTTTTATGAAAGAGACACATCTTACACCTGGAGGAAAGGAAATCCTTATTAGTGACAGAGAAAAATGTGATATCAACAATCTTTGCAAAATTCTTCCTTTCCATTCTAAAATATCCTTTTGGTTTAATTAGACTTCATACAACCATACACTTCCTATCAGACTGAGTACCAAACACGCAGCAAGTTCACCTATTTCTCTGGGTCTTTATCCCCTTATGAAGACTCCTTATGGCATAAAATTCATATTAAGTAAGTTTATATGACTTTCTCTAAATCTATCTTTGTTGTAGAAGCCTCAACCATAAACTTAGGAGTGTGTGAGGAAAAAAGCCTGAGTTTCCATGTGTATACAGTAAGAGAAGACTGAACCCTTTAGATCTAAGGATTTTCTGACCCAAAAGGTACATTGGGTCGATTGTATTCAGCATGGAGAAAGCTGCTTTCACATCGTAAGCTTATCAAATTTATGTATAGTATTAGCTGTGTAATGCCTATGGGGACCCGAAACAGCATACATTTTAAATATATTCGCTGTTGTTTTCTGTTTAAATAGTCATATACTTTAGGACTGGAGTGATGGCTCAGAGGTTAAGAACACTGGTTGTTCTTGCAGAAGACCCGAGTTTGAATCCTAGCACCCACATGGCAGCTAACAACTGTCTGTAGTTCCAGTCCCAGGGGATCTGAAAGCCTCTTCTGACCTCCACAGGCATTGCATAACATGGGTGCACTTAGCTACATGCTGGCAATACACACATATACATAAAATAAAAATAATAAATAAAAATTAAAAAAATAGTCATATACTTTTAATGCAAAATACTTTGTGTTTCATGATTCTGTACTGTGGGTCTGAGTCAATGGGAGTCTTCCATTGTTACCTGTGTGAAAGCTCAAGAATTTAGGGTGTTATGAGAAGGTACAACTTCTATTCCTCTGTACATAAATGCATAGAAAACTATTGGCCCATCACTGAAGAGTATCTGTTTGAAGAGAACTAAAACTTGATTACAAAAGGCCTATCAATCAAGTCTTTTCTTTCAGCCCAGCACAAGAAAAATACCTTTTGCAATGACAACTCTGAAGAGAAGCCTTTTAAATGTTGCTATTTAAAGATCAGCATGGGAAGAAATTCTTAGGCACTGACAAAGAACTCCCTCCAAAAGCCTAGCATGGGAGTAAAGCCCTTCGAAAGCACTTCTTAAGTAGATTTTCAGCAGACTTCCAGGAAATGAATATTACTTTCATTTTCAATAGACGTCTATGCTGTCATAATAAAAATAAACTGCTGTATCATCTCACATATAATTTTAACAGTCCTAAATACTAGAAAGGCCATGGCTAAATATGAATATTAAATTCTATAGACATTCTATTTATTTTCAGTCCTAAAATTAGAATCTTTTGAAAAGCAGTTCTAGTGAACAGAACAAAAGTGCTATAATTGGGGTAAAAAGCTTAAAAATGATAGCACGTTATTCTATGTATCTGACGTTTTTAACAGTTAATATGTCAGAAACAGCAGATGCACACCATCTCCTTATTGGTAACATTATAATAACTATAAATCTGCATGGCTTTGGATCACAGTTCTACTTAATAAAAAAGTGTTTAGTATACTATTCTTTTCAAAGTTCTTTTAAATATCTCTTAAAACAAACATTGTATCACATTTAACATGAATGACATGTTAAAAAGAGCTTGTACTAAGATGACAACTTTATAGTTTGTTTATAGTTTTTATGGAGGAAACTTGCGCTTTTTCTGTCTAGTACAATTTCTGAGAATGTAAGAAAACAGAATTTGTCTTTCTTATGTGTAACCAAATCTTGGGAAATTTGTTCTTGCCTCTTTGTGACAGATGATGGCAGACACTGAAATGGTTCTTTTCCCTGTCAGAGTAGCATTTCCTGGTACTTTAATCGTCCCTTCTTGGTGTGTCCAACCACTCACAGAGGACTTGTGGTCCTCAGTCTTCCTTTTAACAAGAAAAGTGAACATTTTAACACCTCTTTTTCATTAATCTTTTTGCCTCATCCTAGCCAGCTCAAGAGCTGATGGAGAAATAGAACACTGAGTGGATAGCAATGCTTAAACTCTTCATACCCATGGCCAACTCAGGCTTCCTTACTCACAGGGTAGTACAGTCTTCCACTTATTATAGACTGCATCCTGACATTTCATCCTCCTTTAAGCAAAGGAAAGAACAGAATAGAAACAAACAAAACAATACTCCCTACTCCCAAAAAAACTTCACATGGGAAGTTTCTTGAACTTGGACTAAATCGATTAATGCTACGTCTCCCCTCTGTGGCCTATTAAAAAAATGGATGAAATATTAATATTTTCTTTTATTATTTAAACCCAGTGTGTCTACATATTCTGTGCATTCTACTATCTTGTATATTTCTAGAAAATGCATATGCTTTTTCTTCTCAGCGCATGTTCCACCAGAGATATTTTGCACACACACAAGTAAATGAACACAAATATTCTTTCTTGAGTCTCAATAAAAAGTCAGCACTTCACACACTGTTATATATCTTGCTTTGCTAATTTAAAATTTAATGTTACAGACAATACTAACTCATAAAGTATTACTTTACTCTTTTCAACTGCATGGCATAAATTGGGAATTTCCATAATTTAACCTGAATTTACTGATGTACATTTAACTTGTCTTTAAATTTTTACTGCTATGACTAATTATATACATTATTTCACATATACAAAATCTTTATCTATGGATTAAATTCCTATTAGTAAGATTATAAAGACAAAAAGCATCTGGTTGTAATTCTGACAAGTATTTCAAAATTATTCTCCTACCAGAATGTATGAGAGTGACAGTACTCATCCAACAGAAAGTTCTTACAAATTTCTGCCGACCTTACAACTTCATCATTTCACTTACAAGACTGAGCATTTTCAAATATTTACAAAACATTTATGGTTGTTTTACAATGATCTATTTCTATGGTTTTTCTATTTTCTTATGCATATCTTCTAAAAATTAATTTTTGAAGTTATTTATATGCAAAGATAACTTTAGTAAAATGCATTGCAACTTTCTGGGCCATGTAAAAAATAAACTAGAGATTTATTTATTTATTTATTTATATTTAGTTTTGAGACAGGGCCTCACTTGTGCAGCCCTGGCTGGCCTGGATTCCCTCTGTAGATCAGGCTAGCCTCAAACTCACAGAGATCTGCCTGCCTCTGTCTCCCCAGTTGTGGGATTAAAGACTGTGCCACCATGACCAGTAAGAGTGAGATTTATTGTTTTACTTTTGTGGCTTCTAGCTTTTGTGCTCCTTAGTCCCTACTTATACCAAGGTCATAACAGTACATCTTATGCTTCCCTCTACCACTTTTTTTCTTTTTGAGCCTCAAACTCACAGACATCTGCCTGCCTCTGTCTCCCCAGTTGTGGGATTAAAGACTGTGCCACCATGACCAGTAAGAGTGAGATTTATTGTTTTACTTTTGTGGCTTCTAGCTTTTGTGCTCCTTAGTCCCTACTTATACCAAGGTCATAACAGTACATCTTATGCTTCCCT
>NW_008354396.1:32887-40743 GCF_000622305.1 Nannospalax galili
GTCTCCCTGTAGCCCCAGCTGGCCTGGAACTCACTATGTAGACCAGGCTGGTCTTGAACTCACAGAGCTCCACCTGCCTCTGCCTCCCCAGTGCTGGGATTACAGGTGTGCACCACCATGCCCGGCTCCTCTACCACTTTCATAATTTGTTTTAAAATTTTCTTCATATAGACTTTACATATTTTTGCTAGTATTATTTCTACATGTTTTATAATTTTAATTGCTATTGTAAGGAGATCTTGTTTGTATTGGCTCTCCTCATTGCTTTATGAAATCTAATTTCTGTACATTAGTCATGTAGTCAGTCACTGAATTCTCTGATTGGTTTTTAATTAATTGTCTTGGGATTCTCACATGTACAATTATATTACCTCCCAGTGCTAACAAGTTAACCTCTTCCTTCATCATATTTAAACCTGAAAATTGTTTTACCTTTTGCATTTAACGTCCCCAGGAAAATGTCAGATGATAGTAAGAGGGTAGGCATTCTTGCCTATTACTCAGGTAATCTCACATTTCTGATTATCTTTGGATGTCCTGATAGCACCAGGTTTTTCTTACTGACATCCTCTAACTTGAAAACTTGAGCTGCTAGCACTCTGCCCTCCACCTGCTGTTTTCACAAATGCTTTGGGAAGCGCTTCCTTTGCTTGTTCTTCTGCACCCTCTTCGGTTATTTCACTGTCTCTAGCTTCTGTTCCCATCATTGGGCAGACTGGCTGCACCGGAAGAGAGCAGTGGTAGCAGTGTAAGGACGGGTGGTGACTGATGTTCTGCCCAAGCTTTCTTTGTGCCAGGCGAGGCAGCTTGTGTCCAGTGTCTGCGTGAATAGTGTCTTCACTCCCTCCACAGCATGACTTGGGCCATTGTATCTGGCAGTTAGATTACAGTCTGGCCTATTATGCTTTCCAGAGACTAAATGGACTGTGCAGCTTTTCGGTTCAGTGTCTTTATTAGCCATTGTTGGTTTCACTCTTGCGTTACCAACATTCTCATTAAATCATACCAATCTCTTTAATTGATCATTCTTTTTCTACAAATATTATCTTTCAACTTTTATAATAGAACCTTTCAAATTCCGTTCTTTCGGCAAGTCCTAGACTGTTTTTCTAGCACCGCCTTTCCTTCACTATGCCATTCAAATACTGCGGCCTCTCAGGATAAAGCTTTATCTTCCTGTGATGGGCTCATAAGTGATCTCATACAAGTATATGTGAGGAACTTTAGAATCATTCTTCGCTTCTTTCCTTCTACCCTCTGAAATCAATTAATTCCCAAGCCCTACTAGTTCCTTTCCAGATTTGTTAACCTCTTTGTTTTTATAAGTTTGGATCTAACCACCATCACTTTTTACTTTGTCTTATATTCACTTAACTGATCCTTGAATTTAGTTCATTCAATTCCCAGAGGGAACTCATCCTCACCAATCCACGCTCTCTGTAGTAGTCTAATTGTCCTTTATAAATGGAAAATTGATGATGCTATTTCTCAATTGAGACTTCTTTAAAGGGTTTCCATTACTGGTGGGTGTAGTTCAGTATATTTAGCATGACCTACAAGAATCTCTTTTACCTGGCTGCTTCTACCTTGCTAGGCTTTCATGACAGGTACAGGTGTACCTCTCAACACTTATCAAAGAAGCTTCTTTTTTGCAACAGATTGAGACTATTACAAAGTTTCACAACTGATCAGATGCAGAGAATAAGTGACTGTGGCATGCGGAGCCCTAAGTGACACAACTATAATGTAAACACTACAACTAAGATTCAGGGAACATCAAGGAAGAGGGGCCAGAAAGAATGTAAGAGGCAGAGGGATAAGATCCCTGCTGCTAGTGAATGCATTCTAGACATGACAGAGAAGCTTCACCATGAAATCTCCAGTGTGGCAGTCTAATGAGGTCTGCATAATGACAAACCAGTTCACATGACAAGGAGAATGGGGGAAATTTCACAGGGTCAGACCTCATGATGAAGGCCACAAGATGAAGACTGGATACCAAGGGAGAGAAAATTAATTTTCTCCAGTGACTAGTTTCCTGAGAGGTTTTCTAATCCCAAGTGAGCAGTCCTAAACAGTCCTAAACAGTCCTAAGCACTAAATTGACTTAGTGCAATACACATAAGTGTGTACACATACACACACACATACACACACACACACACACACACACACACACACACCAATAATAAAGAAAAGACAAGAAAGTTTGAAAGAGTCAGGGATATAGGATGAGCTGATGGGGGACTGGGAAATAATGGAAAGACAACACTCCATGTTTGAAATTCTCAAAAATAATTCAAATTTAAAGAAAAAGATTATTTTTAATGAAGTGTTTTATTTCTGCAATATTGTACTTCTATACAATGCACTGTGATTACTTTCATCCCTTACACCACCCTCTCTCATCCCAAGGAAGCAAATGGCAGTGGACGGTTGCTATGGGAGAAGATGGCCTTCTCTTCAGTGATGTAACCACTGGTGAATCCCATGATCCAGTGGATAGCTCCACACTCATGCTTACTCAAGAGGCCCTGGTTAAACCCAGTGGGTTAGAAAGAAAAACAATGACACAAAAGTGGGATGGGGATTTGGAGGGAAGAAGGGAGGACTGGAGGGAATGGGAAGAGAATAAGAAAGGGTGGAGGACTGTGTGACCCAAATGTGCTATAAACATGTCTGAAATGTCAAAGAATAAATGAACAAAATGCAATAAAATATGCCATGATTTTGTGCTGAATCAGTCAGTGTACAGTCAGAAAAACAGTATTCAGGAACTAGTTTGACAAGTGAGATACACGTAAGATCAGGAAGCTGCTTTCCTCCCTGGATTGGTGCTGCTGACCGTCCCTTCCCTTTGATGTACTGGAGATACTGCATGTTCCTGTCTCTGTTAGAGCTGAATAGGCACCTGCTTTTCTACAGAGGCTGCTGGAAACTTATATTGATCGCTGGAGCCTAGAGTCTTATGCTGAGACTAGAGGCTCCCCAATAACTGGGGCAGGGTGGGCTTATTCTTTTCTCCTGTTTTCTAATGACCTGCCAGTGGTATCCAGTGCCAAAAAAATAACAAAAAAAAATGTGTTGGCAAAGGAATCTAGTTTGTAGGTTGCAAAATTTAGTTTGTAGACTTCAGCCCCAATAATTAACATGAGCGCACATACAGTCAGAAATAGAGCTGAGAGGCACATGTTCCAACTCTGAATTCTTCAAATTAACTAAACTCTAGGCTTCTACATCAACCTTTTCAAGACATGCACACACACACACACACACACACACACACATTCACACAGCTTTATTTTTCTTTTTCGAGTTAATACCAATTTATTTAGAGGATCTTAGCTTAAATAACAGCTCATCAATAAAGCTATTTTAGGCCCAGAACATTAATCTGTATGCTTCAATATAAAACCCCTGGCATCCTGTCTTTCCTTATAACATTAATAAAATTGAGGCTAAGCAATGAATTGTATAATTATTCATTTAATATCTGCCTCTCATGCTAAACTTAAAAGTCATTAAAGAGAAAGATCCTATGTCCTATTCACTGCTACATCTTTACTGAATGGAACATGGACAGCCTATATTAGTGTTTAATAAATGAAGTACATCTTTGATCACAGAATTCAAAAGCATATTTCTTTCATTTGTTGTCAGCAATCCTTTGAGGGACAAAACATTTACTAGCTCTGAACAGTTATCATTAGGGAAAAGGGTAATTTTCTCAAGAATTTCTCTTAAGTTATAAACTCAGAAATAGAACAGAAATGATATTATTATGTATAATAATGTATAAATGCCTATATATTTTTCAGGAACCTAATATGTTTCACAGTTATTTAGGTAATTGTGGAGATAATTACAGAAATTGATATGAAAAGACAAATTCAAGGAATTAGATGAAATTTTTCTGAAAGGTATGACAGGAACAAAATATGAAGGACAAAGAAAATTAGAGAATAAAACCCAGTCCTGAGATTTTCATAGTGGTATTTGCTGATTCACAGTAATGACAAAAACTGTTTGCTTACCAAAATATTTACATACATTTCATACCAAAATGATACTTTCCCACAATGAGCAGTCAGTTAACTATGAAGGTATTTGCTCATGAAAGGAATAGACCTGGTTTCTTTGAGAAGCTGGCTGGAGCTCTGTAGTGTGGTCTGTTCGTTAGGCCACCGGCTTTGGCTTTTCATTTCTGTAACAGAAAGACCCTAGGGTAGTTGAGCCAGCAGCAGTCTGTTGTCTTTGAAGCTGGTTCCCGACTCTGAACTTAGATTTAAGAATTTTCATACTCAAAATGCTTGCTCTCTTTTTAAGAGGTGATCTGTATCTATATTCTTCCAACTTCTGTTTCAGGGACAATCACTAGGTTGTGACTCATGGAGGAGGTTGGAGATGATGTCCCTGGCAATGAACTTTTTAGTTTTTGCAAAGAAGAAAGGGTAACAAGAGAAATTAGATGATTGCTATAGTTCATCTAAAAGTACTTTCTTCATTCAAGGAAGTGAAGAACAATGTGAACTCAGGAGAGTGCATGCAGGATTGAGGAGAAAGAAAACTATCTGGGCAGTCATTGCAAAGGTATCAATTACAATCACTATAAAGATTGCTACATAGCTTTGAGAATCTGAGGGGAAGTTTGGTAACATGAAATTTCAGGAATTAAAGCTCGCATCCTGTTGAGATTTTTATCAAGCAACTCTTGACCTATGGCAGGAATGTTGAATATCATTATTGAGGGATAATAAAACAGATAAGGTCCGATGAACACATTACTGAAACGTTTGCCGTGAGGCCCATTCTTGATAGGAAGGCCGAAAAACAATAATGAACTTGAATGTATGTTAAAGGACAAAAACCGGAAGCTAAAGAACAATTCAAAATTGATGATTAATTGATGAGAAAACAGGAGTTAGTCTAGAATACGAGCTTAAAGCAGAAATTCCTGTTATGGCGAAGGGTCACAGAAAGTGAAAAAGTATTGAAGCATTAAAGTCAAGCATTTCAAGGAGAAGCAGAATAAAAGAGCATACACAGAGTTCCAACAGAGGAGCAGCTGTTGAATGCAGGCTACACAACTGTGGTCCAGATACTCAGTCCTGCCCCAGGAAACACAGTTGAAGGAAGAAGAAAACAGAAGCTTTTTAAAGGAAAGGATACACAGGATGCTAAGTTTTTGAGAGACAATTCATGCTTCATTTCATTTTAAAAGGAAGAAATGGTAAAGGCAAAGGATGTTTGTTAATGTTGGTATAAGGACACTAAAGGGTCTCATGACAGTGACAGCAAACAAAGACAGATCAGGGATGGAGAGGGTTTAGGGCTGTGTTGAGAGGTGGATGTGGTTGGAAACAAGCTGAGGTTTCTGCTTCCTTGAGTGCTGCTCAAAGCTAAATCAAAGGAGGTTGGGAGGTGTATTTTTTCTGTTGCTTTCAACAATGAGTTATTTTATAGCTTTGTAGTTTAGTTCAACACAGAGCTCACTTGTCTGAAATCAGGGTGAGGAGGGCAGTGTTTCTTTCTGGACTCTCGGGAACCATCTCTGCTGTTGCCTTGTCAGTCTTCTAGACAGAACACTACTTCCTCGTTCACACTCTTCTTCCACCATCTTCAAAACTGGAAACACAGTCTCTCTTTGATGATTCTAATGCATCATCTTTCCAACTCTGTCTCTTGCCTTCTTCTTTAACTTTTAAGGGTGCTTGTGATTACACTGCTCCCACCTGGATAATTTAGGAGTCTCCCAATTTGTAAGGGCACTAATAGCAAACTTAATTCCACATGCCTACTTTCACCTTTATCATGTAAGCTGAGGTGTTCACAGGTTTGGGGATTGTGACATGAACATCTGCCAACTACAGGTAAACAGTAGAGGCTTGTAAATCATAAAGAGATGAATACTGAGGCAGCACACCATTTTTTAATGTTAGGCATTGTTTATCAGAACTCATTTCCAGATTTCAATGACATTTCTGGGAACATGAACCTGATCAAAACTGCTCCCAGGCTGCTATGATCAAAAAGCAATATTATCTATATGCTTAAAATACTACTGTGGCTAATAACTCAACCTCAGTCACAACTAACTTGGGTTTGTTTCAGGCCTATTCTAAGTCATTACATAAAGTATCTTTGATACTTTGAAAATGAATACGCATACCATTTCCCTCACTTTTACATGGAGAATCAATAACATAACCAAAGATTACAAGGTGGGAGGGTGTGAACTCAAATCCTTGCAATGTTCTTTGAACATTAATTATATTTTGCATACCCTTATGTGCCTCCTTCTGGGTTGGGAGGAATGGAAATGCTGATGAATATCAGTATGAGTTTGATATCCAGTGGTTAAGTTAGAAACAATGCTTTAGATAATTAGCTAAGGCAGGAACTACTGAAATCCTATGGGGGAAAAAGTGGCTTTTCGATACATAGCTTATATGGATAAAGACAACAGGCTTTGTTAGTTCAGCATGATCGAAACACATTAACAAAAACAACTACAAGTCTATCATTTTTCTCTTCCCCTAATCCATTGAGAAAATACCTATTGATTATTGGCAATACGAAATAAACTACACTGTACAATACAGGAGTTGGCAAATAAAGATTCAAGACTTAGAATTAATAGTTGGTAGAAGTAAATTATAAAATTAGCTCTAAAACTTTTTCTTATAATTTATAAAATCCCCAGTTATACTAGTGTTGCTTTTATTCTCCTAGATGTCCTGCCAATCCATTCAGTTTTACCTTCACATTGTTCTCTGACTTCCCTAGCAAATATAAAGTTGTCATTTTCTCACTTAAAATTCTTAAATTGTAATCATGATCTCCAAATAAATCCAAACCTCTTTACGTTTAGGAAATCTAGTCGGTACAGTGACTCATACCTGTAATGCCATTGTTTCTGAGGCTGAAGCAGGATTGCCATGAATATGAGGCCAGACAGGGCTACAGAGTAAGACTCAAAAAACCCAAATTAAGTCAAACCAAACTAAACTAAAGTAATAAAAAAGTCTCCGTCTCCCTCAGTTCTATTGTATCTTCGAGTCTTATTTCCCTTATAAAGGTTACCCTCTAACAACAGAAATGCTTGTGATTTCTAGAATACACAATATTATGTGTGCCTCTGTGGCTTCCACCCTTTACTGCTCTGTTCTTGCTACTTTCCCTTCATCTTTATGTAAAACTCCTAGCCATACTTTAGGACTGTCCAAATGTGGTTTTTGTGGTGAGGACTTTCCAGTCCTTTTTTAAAATTTTATTTTACGAGTATGAGTGTTATGCCTGCATGTAGGTAAGTGCACCCATGCCATGCAATGCAAGAAGGATGGAAGAGGCTGTTGGATCCCCTGGAACTGGAGTTACAGTTGTTAGCTACCATGTGGGTGCTGGGATTCAAACCCAGGACTTCTGCAAGAACAGTGTTCTTAACTGCTGAGCCATCTCTACAGCCCTGCCTTTTCAGTCTTTCAAAGGCAGAACTTTGACTTCCATCTCTGCTGTCTTATGGTGTGCATTTTGCAGAAATATTATCATTAATATTTAGGGGTAGCTCAATTCTATTTGTTAAGCTAACCTACTTTATTCTTTAACAAACCATAATCCAGTATATAGTTCTTCTTTCCCCTTGAATATCAGTGTTTTTTTTTTTAAGTTATGTTCTTTGGAATTCTAGCATTACTACAAAATAGCTGCAAAGCATATCTACTGTCTAGTAAACACTTAAAAGAAATGTGTTTTTTATATCAATGCTGGAAAATCCAATTATTTTCCAAAAAATCCACTAGTTCCATAATATTCTCCTCTCTCTCTCTCTCTCTCTCTCTCTCTCTCTCTCTCTCTCT
>NW_008354396.1:40810-45468 GCF_000622305.1 Nannospalax galili
CCCCCACCTTGATTGTTGTTTTAAGACAGTGTCTCCCTGTAGCCCCAGCTGGCCTAGAACTTGCTATGTAGACCAGTCTGACTTTGATCTCACAGAGATCCCCCTGCCTCTGCCTCTTGAGTGCGTCACCCTGCATTAATGATTCTTAAGTGCAGTCAAGATACATAAAAGAAATAAATCACCTGAGCCACATAAAATGAGAGGTTTATGTTTTTAAACATGATCTGGATAAGAAACAAAGAACTAAGGCCTTTGTTTATATGATTCAAACAGCAATGTAATTGCCTCCAATTTTACTCATTTTAAGCTCACCTCTGCTTAACCTAGATTATTGCCAAGAAAATAGAAACAGTTTTACTATTTTGATTTAGAGCTTTTATTTATATGATTTCTGGGATAATGTTGGCTCTGTGATGTTTAATAAAATTGATGCAGAGAAAAATAACAGAAGATTTGGAGAAATAATCATTGAAAATGGAGCATCAGTTGAGGCTCATTGAGGAAAGCAGAAAATACTGTTTAGCTGAAATAAATTAATCTAGGGAAATGGTGCACAGGGGTTGGTGGGAAGTCTTCAGGTTAAAAAGGGGGAGGTAAAATCACCCAGAGATAGGAACTCATCTGCTGAGAAGGAAGCTGTTATCACCTTTAAAGCCAGAGGAACAAAGGGAAAGTTTAGATGATTAGAACTGGAACTACAAAGTGGTACTGAGCTCAGGCTTGATCCTCTGAGAAATGGGAGCAGCTTGGCTGGGAGTGGAAGAGTAATGATTCTGATATTTAGAAGTTTTAAAAATGAGAGACTGGAAGCAAGTGCTAAAGACAAAAGTGGCAGTGATGCTGACAGGCACAAGAAACAGAAACCATCAAGTCTTTCCCAGTGACTTATTGATAGAACCTATCAGAAAACCCACTGATAAAAGAGACATGTAATTTGCAAAGTCCCAACCCAAGTATTACAAAACTGGCTAATGAGCTAGGAAACTGGCTCAATCATGTAGAGTGCTTGTTGTGCATACATGAGGATCTGAGTTCAGATCCCCAGGACTCACATTAAAAAAAGCCAGGCACTACACTTAGAGTCCCAGCACTAAGGAAGCAGGCACAAGAGGATCCCTGGAGCTTGCTGGGCAGTTGGTCTAGATGAAGAGGTAAACTTCAGGTCTGTTGAGAAACTGTCTCAAAAAATAAGGTGAAGAGGAATTGAGGAGGACATTCGACATTTACTTCTGGCCTCCACATGCATGTATACACATGTGCACATGTATTTACACACACACAAATATAAACATGTACATACACATACACGACACACAAATAGAAAAATAAATAAAGGGCACCACCAACAGCAATTAAATCAAAGCTTTAAGCAATGGTCATAAAAATTGTTTACTAGCCTAAAAAGGCAACATGATCAAAATACATTCATATCTTAAAAAATTACTGTACTTGAATTTGTTTAACAGTAGGCAAAAACTTGAGTATGGTATGTCATGTTATTTAGTTATCATTTAATCATCTAATCTGGGATCTGTATGGTATTAGTCCAGGTGCTTTGGTTTCAGCAGTGGAAAAATAAGTAACTACTTGTCCTTGTAGAACTTCCACTTTGATGAAGGGGAAAGGACAATAGATATATTGCAGGTTTGTTGGTAACCACAATGGAGAAAATAAGCTGGAATAAAGAGATAGAAACTGTGGGTGGAGGCAGCTCCTTCCTAGGGGCTAGTCCTAGAGTGTCTCAATGAGAAAGTGAAATGTGAGCAAAGACTCAAAAGGTATAGGAAGGGGAAAAGCAAAATGACAATGGCAAAAGATATTTAGTGATAAAGAGTTGTGATTAATAAATGTGAGGTTGAAACTTTTACAAGTCGTAGATTTTTTCCTGGGTTTGTACTTCTTTAATTAGTTGCACAGTTCATTTTTAGGATCCTGTGATTCTAAGTAACTAAAATCTGCTATATTGTCAATTGTGATACCAAGCTCAAACATTCTATAAGATTGTCCATCTTTTCCAGTATGGAAAAATTATGTTCCTTTATGAAAGTTATAGAAACTTGCCAATATTAAAGGGAACTACTAATGTCTAACCAGTACTATAAAATAAGTCCTTGATTACAAAACTTCACTTGTTTAAACTTTTGAGTAGATGTACAATGCCTATCAATGTGCATACTTACTTTTTTGTTAATATGACAATCTTTGTCGTTAAGAGTTGATGAACTCTGGTAATTGACAGTCTTTAAAACTGAAAGTGGGCTAAACCCCAGAATCCAACCTGAAACAAGTTATTGTTGGTATTAGGATTGTGCTGTCTTTTCTTCTGATATGCTTTCCTATAAAGTAAATACATATTTCAATATTTAACCATGTCAAAATTTTAATAAATTCGCTGTAATTAAGCATTTCTCCAATCAGATTATTAATAAATGTGAACTTACATGTAAAGTTACACAACTAAAACTTGCACAAACCCAGGTAACATTCTCAAGCTAAAGGCTTAAAAAAATGAAGACTAATTCTAGTCCTTGGAAAACATGGGTTTTACTTATATAGACTGTCGTAAGGAGAATGTAATTTCAGACTAGACATTTAGAAAGTAGAATTAACTGCCTTAGTAAATTTCTTTTTAACATAAAGAGGAATTTTGAGGTGTCAGCGGAGCCCACTAGAAGGCAAGAAGTCAGTTCTGGGCAGAAAAACAGTGCACTTGGCTGGCGGGGTTTGCAGAGTCTTAACCTCTGTGCCTAGGTTCCCTCAGCTGTCAAGCAGGGATAATAGTAATTGCCACTTTCCCTGAGATGAGACCCATGTGCTTTGACATCTCTGGCTGAAGATGCCATATCAACACAAATTATTATTATTAGCACATAATGCATGTACGCACATAAACACCATCATGGTGATCTTTTACTCATTATATCACGTCTATAAATACTGTTCTTCCATGGTCTCTCTTCACATCAGGAGAGAATATAATCACAGCATGCCACTATGCAAGGTCTCCACATATGGAGGAAATAGTTTAAAAGCTCTGCCATATCATCCATCCGAGATATACTAAACCTGCTAATCCCTTATGGTCTTTGTAGCAAATTGCATGATAGCCCCCATATTAAGCCTTTGGCACCTTTTAAAATGTTGGCTTAATTACTTTTCCTGGAGATTAGAACCACCAGGGAGGGGCAGGGGGAATGAAATTGGCTAGCAATATTAAAATTTTGGTTGTTTAACGTTTAACTGAGTCTCAACAACTGTTAAAGTGCTATCTAAACAGATAATTAGCTAGTAGTTGCAGCAGTGGGCTCTCTCTAAATTTAGCAGTGAAATTAGATTTAGGGAATGTGAAAACAGGGAAAGAAATGTTCTCAAGGGACGCTGTGGTGTCAGTACAGCTGAGGAATCTCACAATAGCTATATTTTGTCAGTTATAAGCATCATCAGGGGATCACCCTGAGCAATGCAAGACAAGGTTTGTTCATAAGTGCATTTTAAGGCTAGGTGACAGGAAGCAGTGGCTGCAGGAGGCAGGCTTACAGGTATGACATGGGGAGGCAGACCAAGGAAGGGAGAAAGAGGATTTGGGTGGAGGAAAAGGGTCCTGTTAGACTTTGCGTTTGGAGACAGGATGCTAGGCGAGGAGAAAGGTAAAAAAGACAGGCAGGGAGGGATAGGATGGTGGGTGGTCTTGGAGGTGAGTAAATCATCATAAACTGGTGGGTGAAGGTGGTGGGACCCTAGTGATTGAAAACCAGAGCACAGGGCGGTCTTGTCGCTAAGGCAATCTTTAGTTTAGCTGCCACAGGCTCTTGGAGTGGCTGATCCTTGTTCGCCTTATTAAAGCACATTCGTAGCTATCTGGTGGAGATGACAGGACCGACATAAAATTAATGGTGTCAGGCCTCAGGACTTGTGTCCTCCGCCTCCACCGCCCCCGTGGACAGTCCAAACTGTCCATCCTCCCTCTCCCCCCCTCCCCAGAATCCAGGGACCAGAGCTTCAAGGTCAAGCCACTCCGCTTGTTCCTTGGCGGGTGTACGAAGAGAGCAGGCAGGACAGTCACCCGGGACGGCGGGGGGGGGGTGGGTTATAGTGAATTACAGACACTTCTCTTAAGGGCAAATGTTTAATACTTCCAGGGGCCACTTTTCTGAGACGAGACCAAAGAGAAATAAGCAAGAAAAATCAAATTACACGTGCGAACATGCAAACGATCAAAGAAAAACCACGACCGGACTCGAAGCCCTCGGGATGGGAGAAATCCACAGCCTCCTGTTGCCGGTCGCCTGGCGCAGAAAGTGGACAGCCAACCCGGCGACCCGAGAGACGCCAGAGCCAGAGAGCAAAGCTTCTGGGGCCCCTGTCCTCGCCCAGCTCCGCTTCACTCTTCCACCAAGCCGCCCTCCCAAAGAAAGGAGCAGGCGGAGCTCCCGGGCCAGCTTGCCTCAGCGAGCGGGGGTATGGGGCCGGACGGAGGGAGGGAGGAGGGATGCGAGAGCCGGCCGTCCCGGAGGAGGGAGGAGGACCAAGAGTCTGCTTTCAGTCCCCAGAGCCCGGGCAAGGAGGGAGCCCTCTGGTCCGCTGATGCATCCATACCGCAACCTTTAGCTAGGGCCACGGAATGCTGGGCAGCTCCATCCCGCCAACCCGCACCTCCC
>NW_008354396.1:46047-53683 GCF_000622305.1 Nannospalax galili
CCCTGAAAGGGGCGGAGCGTGCGCGGGAGGGTGAGGAGGGAGGAGACTACCCGCCACAAGCAGACGGGTGGCGGCGCAGCCAGGAGGGCGGGCGCGTCCCGGCGACCGAGGGTCGGCGGCTCCCCCTCCCGCAGGGCGGGGTGGTGCGTTCCGAGTTCCCAGGAGTTCGCAGCGGGCGGGGGCCGCGGGAGGGGAGTGGCGGCGGCGGGCGGCTCCCGCTTCAGCCTCGGCAGTGGCGTCGGCGACGGCGGAGTCGAGGCAGCCGCCAGCTCTCGCCGAGTGTCGGCGGGCGACGACGGCGCAGGAGACGGGGGTTGAGGACACGCGCTCCTGCCCTTCTGCGCCGCGGCTCTTGCCGCCACCCAGAGCCTGAGGCGCTTAGGCGCCGGGGCGAGCGGGCGGGCCGGGGCAGGGCGGGGATGGCGCGGACCCCGGGCCCGGCCCCGCTGAGTCCCGGAGGCGGCAAAGCACAACTTTCCTCCGCGTCTCCGTCCGGGGCCGGGCTGCTGCTGCCGACCCCCACGCCGCCGCCCCTGCTGCTATTGCTCTTCCCGTTACTGCTCTTCTCCCGGCTCTGTGGTAGGTGAAGCGGCGGGCGCGGGGCTGAGGGAGGCGCGGCGGGGCGGCCGGGGGCCGCTGGTCCTGGCTGGGAGGCGGTTACGCCGGGGCGGTTGGCTGCGCGAGCGGCCGCCGTGGACTTTGGCTGGAAAGTTTTCGCCGCGCCCCGGGCGAGGCTCGGGAAGGGCCGGGCGGCCGGGCGGGCGAGCGAGCGAGCGAGCGAGCGAGGAGCCGGCCACTGGCTTCCCGCCCCCGCGGCCACGCGGCTTGCCGCGCCGGGCCCCTTGGTCGGCGGCTGAGCTGGGAGAGCGGAGCTCCGCGCGCGCTGCGGGGACCGTTACTGAGAGCTGCTGAGCGGAGGAATCGGAGGGAGCGGACTTCGGGGCTGAGGATAGGATGCCGGGATGCACGTTTGCCGCCGCCGCCGCCGCCGCCTCCTTTCTCCACGAAGAAACTTGAGCCCGGAAATCCCGGGGACGGAGCCCGGTGGACTGAAGCCTTCGGGTTCACGCCTCCTGGTCTCCCGGGGAGAAGGCACCATCTTAAAACTCACCGTGCATCAGCATCTCCCTCCAAGCCAATTTTCCTCCGTCCTCTAACCCTGGCCTGCCCTGCATACCTTTAACTCCTTGGATTGAGCACAGATGCTACCTTTAAGCTAGCTGCCTTCCAGTTCTGGGAGCCTTGGCTGTTGAAACAAATGGCCCCAGGTTTCCGCCCCGTGCCTGTTTTACTCCGTGTTTATAAAGGAGCTAATTTCATTGTAAGTTCTGTTCTCAGATAGCCACTTTTAAAAGGTTATTTAAAAAAATCCACTTTTTATGCAAGAGACATAGACGTGATAATCAGTGGACGGCACTAATTTGAGAAATAAAGCCACCAGTCTTTGGATATCAGACGTGTGGGTAATAGCAAAATGCTCCAGGATGTTGTTCCTGTAATTCTTGATGAGAAAGGTGAGGGCTAAACTTACACTTGCTCTAACATTGATTCTCAAGGCATCTGAAGTGTTAAAACTGCTCTTTTACCAGTATTTATTAAAAGGTGCGTTAATAATGCAGATTTCTTTCTTACTATGATTTGGGAGAAAGAGAATCTTGTTACCGATAAGTGAGTCAGGGTAGTTGGTTGTGAGGGTGACAGAGGTTGAGAATGAATGCCTCTTGTAGACTGAGAATTTCCAGTCCCAGACCACTGCACTTCCAGTGCTGGAATGAGCGTTTCTGATTTACATGGCGCTCCAGTGTGATAAATGGCATGTTATCTAATCCATACAGTTTCTATGTTGCCACTCCTTAGATGTTTGGTTCCAAGACACAGTTCTTAATCCACTTGCCCCCTTTTTAAGTTGATATAAGATTCTAGATTGAATTTCGCTGTTCTTATGTTCCATTAAGGATGCTTACAATTTGAGTTCCAGAACACTTGGGGGGTGAGGGTAAATGCTTTATTCACCAGCTTGACTTAGCTTCTATTAAAGACTGAGAATATTTGTACCTCCAGAGGGCTTTGTGCTAGACAAAACCCAGTAATCGCTGATACACACCATAGTTTGCAATAATAGTTTCATAGTGGCTGTATAAGTGACTTGTTGATTACTTTTTGAAGAAACATACTAGTTTTTAGGAAAAAGAAAGAAGGGAATCAGTTTTTAAATAATGTCTTATGATCTATTGGAGGAGGTTGATAAATTGTTTCAGAGCCTAACTTAAGCAATGCTAGCAAATGGATTGATTTAGAGAAGGTGATTTGGAATTTTTAGTCAACTCTGCATGTAGCTATAGACATAGACAGTAGCTCTGTTACTGTGTACTGCTCCCTTAAAGAGCTTCCTTTTTTGGCTTACAGTGTTATAACACCCCAATTTGTGAACTCTTGTGACACGTTTTTTTCTGTCAACCTCTATTTTAGAATTCAGTCTCTTTGAATAGGCCACAGTTGTCTTGACTTAGGGATGCTAGTAATTATGGAAACAGAATTTTCTTTTGCTCTTACCACTTGTTGATTTATTAATGGTAATAATGTTAACATTCCTAGCACTAACAAGGTCTGGTTTGTACTTAATGTTTGACTGGGTAGACCAGTTTTAAGTTGAAAAGAGTTTTAGGCTTTGAAGAGCTGATCTTCAGTGACTCTAGATAGGCTGACTAGACTCTAGTTGGATGAACTTGCACTGAGGGACATTAGGGGACTCTATGTGACTCAGTTGGCCTTAACATAAATGACAGAATGCATGAAATCCAGTTGGGGAAGCGAGGGGAGGATGCCAATGGAGGGGTTATAACGATTAAGATGATGATTAAGATGTAGTGTATATGAAATACACAATTCAATAAAAATATTTTTAAAATAAAAATAAAGATACTTCTACCTGATGATTGTTGATTGGAATGCTTTATTTGTTTTATCAAGTATTAGTTTGTAATGCTTTGGGCTACTAGTTTTGTTTTTGGTTTTTTTGAAGCAGGGTCTCCCTGTAGCCCCAGCTAGTCCAGAACATGCTGTTTAGACTAGGTTGTCCTGGATCTCACAGATATCTGCCTGACTCTGCCTCCCAGTGCTGGGATTAAAGAGCTCTACCACCACACCTTGCTTTGCTGCTAGCCGTGATGGATTGTTTACATTTAGTATTTCAGCAACTAATTCTGGTTAACTTTTATTGTGCTAATTTGTTAAAAATATCCTTCACCACTGATAGACCTCATCTAACCTAACAAAATGTCAAAGTTGCTGTGTGTTTAGGGACTATACACTATCCCATTTGAAGAACTAAACTATGGGGATATGGGGTAGGGTGGCACTGTGTAGTCCAGGTTGGTCTCAAATTCCTGATCCTCCTACTTAACCCTAAATTCTGGGATTATAAATGTGCAACTCCTTGCTTCATTTAAGAACAGAACATTAAAATGAGAGCTTTAGAGACTGAGGAACTGTTAGTTATTTTAAGTCTTAAAAGAGATACGTATTTATAAAGTCAAGGGTATCATGATTATACAATATCCAACTTAACAAACCTCATCTAATTTTGAAATTTCATATTTCTTTGTGATGATAATTATGGATTAGTAGATTATGCAATATGTCTCACCTTTTCTCCCTCCTGTTTTTCCTTGGATGCTTAGAATGTTCTGTTAACAGAGATGGGGTACTGATGAGTTAGAAGATGGGCTGCATAGTTTAGAAGGCCCCATTTGGCTCTGGGATTCTACGTGATCTTGGGATCTTGGGATGGGTGTTTGATAGAAAGTAAGATCTGATATAATAGCAAATCCTCGAAAACACTTAAAAATACTTAGGTACTTTGTAAATTCATACATATACAACATGGCAGTGTCCTGCCCTCAACATGCTTGCTGTGTTTTGATAGATACAAAGGAAGTAGATGATAATAGGACAGTAGTTTCTGTAGAGATGTGTATGAGGTCTTGTTTCCTGGAACGGGGACACCCAGCTTACTAGGTAAAAAGACATATATGGGGGGAAACCCACTTTTTTGTTGTTATTGTTGTTGGTGGTGGTGGGGTGTGTGCGTATATGTATGTGTGTGTTTGGGTGTATATTTGTCTGGGGATGGAATCCAGGAATTTGTACATGCTAAGCAAGTACTTTTACCACTGAGCTGAACCTTGACTCTAAAAATCACTTTTTAAAAATGAATTGTTAGATCTTACCGAGGTTGGAGGTTGGGCAGTATAATGGTTATCTATTTTTCTCCCTTTCTCTCTACATCTTCTGATGTACTCACTAAAGTGGCAGTTTGAGTCTGAGCAAAGACTGCCACTTACTAGACATGAATCACTGGCAGAGTATTTATATTATCTTCTTACTAATGGGGTCTTACATGATGATTGGATGACAGAATAAGACACTGAGTGCATGGAATATGGTAGTTCTTAAATGTTAGCATCTAATACATTGTGCATTAGAAACTAGCAAGCCTGGTATTGGTGAGTCTTAAAATCTAATCTGATGTCCTGAATAATTGAGTTTTCAAATCGATAGTTTACATGTTCATACTGACTATATAGCACAGTCAGTAGTCCAGAAATATTTGTTATATTTTATACAAGTAAACAGGTAGCCAGCTTGTAAAATGATGGAATGTAGTCAAGTTAACTGTATTATTGCGGAAACTAGTTGAATGCTTCCTCAGGAATATCAAAATGTATTTCATGACTTGGCAGTTTTTCACAAGGTCACTTAGAATCTTAATGAATATACTGATCATGGGGGACTAGAGTCTACCTGTAGCATCAGGTTGGGGCCTACATAAGTCTTTCTACATTATTGACACGAATTACTGGAATGTTAACCAAATTTAGAAGCAAATAGAAGGAATAAAAATCTTCATTTCTTGTATCTACAGCATCAGAAACAGGAATAGTAAGGCAGTTAAATACATATGTACGGATAATGCTTAATTGCTAGCCTATCTTATTTATGTCAACCTCATTAATGATTGTGAGAATCTCTTATCTGGAATGCTTTGGATCAGATTTGTTTTAGATTCCAGATGTGTTTTTTGAGTATTTGGATATTTACATACACCTAATGAGGCTCTCTGTGCTGCATAGCTTTAGTGTCAACTTGACACACCTCGGTGGAGGGAGCCTCAATTGGGAAATTGCCTTCATTGGACTGGCCTGTGGCCATGTCCATGGAGCATCTTCTGGATTGTTGAGTGATGTGGAAGGGCCCAGCTCACTGTGGGTGGTATGGCCCCTGGGCAGGTGGGCCTGTGTTGCATATGAAAGCAGGCTGAGCAGGGGTCAGGGGAGCAAGTCAGTAAGCTGTATTCCTCCATGGCCTGTGCTCCAGCTCCTGCCTCCAGGTTCTCGCTATGAGTTCCTACCTTGGGCTCCCAGATGAACTGTGACCAGGGATCTGTACGCTAAATAAATCCTTTCCTCCCCAAGTTGGTATTGGTCTGAGTGTTTTGTCACAGCAATGGAGAAACAAACTAGGGCAGTATCCGTAGGAAGGACTCACGTCTAAATAGGAAATGTTAATGCTTCATATATTATGCACTTTAGCCTAAAGATAATTTTATATAATATTCCTAATAATTTTGTGCATAAACGTTCCATAGTGTAAGATCGCTTACTTGTGGCATGTTGCTCAGAAGGGGTTTCATTTTGGCGCATTTTGGGTTACAGGTTTTTGGATGAAGCATTTTCTACCTATTCTCATGTGTATTTACGTGTGTATAATTTAGTAATTTAGAAATTCTGGTAGGCATCTTGTATCTGTATTAAGAAACAGAACTTAGCAATTATTACCAGTCATTTCAGATGAATTGAAGAAATACTGACTGATACACTATTAAGTAAAATAGCATTTTGACATTGTGTAATTTACCTATTAAAAGTAGTAAGTAGGGACTGGAGAGATGGCTCAAAGGTTAAGAGCACTGGCTGCTCTGGCAGAGGATTTGGGTTCCATTCCCAGGACTCATATGGCAGCTAACAGCTGTCCATAACTTCAGTTCCAGGTGAATTCGTTGTCCTCTTCTGACCTCTGCAGAGATTGCATGACATGGAGATGCACTTACACATATGCAGGCAATACACTCAAACACATAAAATTTAAAAAAATAAAAAGTAATTAGTCTTCATAAAAATTGAAAGCAAGAGCTATATGGTTTTCAAAAGTTGAGACAATTAGCAATTACTGCTAATATGTAAATTACGGTAAATTTAAATAACCCTTAAGTCAGTGATGAGATTTTTAAACATAATTTTGTCTGCCAAGCACTCAGAAAGTGCTCCAAGTATTCCAGCCCCATTCATTTTTCACTTTTGATGACCTTATATAGTTTTATTTATAATTACCTTTAAACTCTTGAACACATAATATTTTATTGAATTTCATTAAACTTGTGATTTTTATTTTTTAACTTAATTTTCTTTTTGATGTATATATGCATGTCCACATGTGTTTGGGTCCCATGTGTGTGCAGGTGCATGTGCATGTGCGTGCCTGTGGAGGCTAGAGGTTGAAATAGAGTCTTCCTCTATAGCTCTCCACCTTATTCGTTGAGGCAAGGTCTCTTAGTTGAATCTGGAGCTCTCAGATAGTGCTAGCCAGCTTGCTCTGGGGAATCATTTG
Source organism: Nannospalax galili (assembly GCF_000622305.1). Taxonomy (NCBI): domain Eukaryota; kingdom Metazoa; phylum Chordata; class Mammalia; order Rodentia; family Spalacidae; genus Nannospalax; species Nannospalax galili. The sequence continues at coordinate 52,714 of NW_008354396.1, forward strand.
ATTTGGCCTTCCCAGGCATGAATTACAGGTGGGCTACCACTTCTAGCTGGCATTTATGTGGGTTCTGGGGATATGAACTCCCATGTTCATAGTTGTATTGCAAACTATGCCATCTGTGCCCTCTTCCCAGCCCTCGTGATGTTTACTTTTGTAGTAGGTTCTGATGTAGTTTTAATCATTAGTTTGTTGGAAGCCTTTTTAAGGGTGGGCTTCAACTATTTCCCAAATGGTGCTCTTATAATACAGGCTATCACCTTAAACTTTCAATGAGGGCTGCCGCCTATTTGTTTTGATGCATCTATATTGGATGTACAGTATCCTTAGAAAGGAAATTAATGTATTATTTTTATTTTTAAATACATTATTTATTTTGTGTGTATGAACGTATTGCTTGCATGTATGTAAGTGCACCCGTGTCGTGTCGCATAGTGCCCATGAAGCCAGAAGAGGGTGTCAGATTGGAACTGAAGATTACAGATGGTTATTAGCTGCCATGTGGATGCTAGGATTCAAACCTGTCCTCTGCAAGAGCAGCCATTGCTCTTAGCTGCTGAGCCATATCTTCAGCCCCCACTAATTTGTTCTTATATTGTGAATTTTACATGTTCATTTTAACATAGCATCTAGGAGGTTGTTTTTCTCTCAGTCCTATTGATTGCCTACCATTTATCCTCCTAATTAGGTAAGAAAAGAGCTCTTATGAGTAAGTAAATCATTAACTGGAATTTGAGCCATGTGTGTAAAAACATGCCGGCTCGTAGTTGTATTGAATAGTTAAGAATCTGCAGTGTACTTTTCAATACTTAGAAAAGTATTTTGTAGACCTAAAATAATTTATACATGTGAGTCTATAAATATGTGTGTGTGTGTTTTATTTGGTTTCTTTTAATAATGGTTTTAAATGATTAAAAAAATTAACTTATTTTAAATAGGCTGGTTTTAGTACCCAGTAGACATTCTTTAGTTTCAT
>NW_008354396.1:53783-91587 GCF_000622305.1 Nannospalax galili
CTTCAGAAGAAACAAAATTGACAAATTAAGGTGGGAAGACCTGTATAAATAACTATCCTTTGATAGTCAAAGTCAGTAAAAGGAGTGTATATGGGTGTTTTCAAGTTATAGGTACTAGAGGATCCTAAACAACAGAACCAGGATTCCCTGTTTATTTACCAGGTTAGCAGTTTTTGCAAAAGAATGAGAGTCAGCGGTTCTGATTCTGGGCCTTTGTATTTTGATGATTCTTCTGTACTCAGATGATTCTTCTGAGTTCTACTTGGTACAGCAGTTTAGTTTACAGTTTGACCAGATGCAATGACTCTTCTGAAAGAAGTGCACTCCACCATTTTTTTGTTCAGTGTTTCATATTCTCCTGTGCTTGTCAAGTTTAATCTAAATGAGCATTTGTACAACAGAGATAACTGCGAGCCACGTAATTTTGTGTTCTTTATGTTACATTAAAAATGTAAAAAGTGACTATAGCACAAGAGAACCGAATATGTCAGCACATAATTGATATTAAAATTTTAGCTGTCTTGTTCTATGTCATAGTAAATTATTGAAGTCTGGTTGGCATTTTATACTTAGAGATCATTTCACTTTGGACTAACCACACTTAATGCACTCGGTTGAGTACATCGTGGCTGTTGGCTTACACTTCTGACAGTGCACGCTAAACTAGTCACTGTTACACTATTTAGTTTGTAATCAGACCTAGAATGACATTGTATTTCCCACCTCCTCCCACCCGCCTCCTGAAGTGCAATTATAGGAATGACTTATTCCTTGAAGATTTTCCTCACCACTGCTTGCATGTAGTAAGAATACAAACTGTATTCATTGTCCTGTGGTTTTATGTTTGGAACAATGTTTGTTGAAGTTTTCTGTGGAACCCTAGTCTTTGGAAGAAAGTTCCATGATCAGGTGCATTTGAGAATGGGAAAAATAGCTCTAAAATACTTACCCTCATGGGAAGTCTAAATATGCTTTAGTTTATTAATGGTCTAAGACATTCCTTAGTAAAATATTCTTTTTTATTTTAAACAGTATTTTTGTGAAATACTTATTATTGTTAGAAAGTTTTGTTATGCAAAAATTAATAGAGAATTTATCATTTGAGAGGTATGAATTGTTGCTATGTGTTTACATTTGAGGTTCAAACTAGGAAAGATTTGTTAGGCCTGGCTTTGTTAAATGAGATTACTTTTCCATTTTTTTTGTTTTTGTTTTGTCTTATTTAGTTCTTCATTTCCCATCGTCATACCATTTTGGATCCAGTGTTGAAAAACTTGACTTTTTAAAAAGTGGAATGCAAGTCTTTCTCCATTGATACTGCAAAACCAGCTGTGTATTATTTAGCATGTATGTAGTTAACTTCAGTAGGGGCATATCTATAGCTGATGTGACATGAAGTGTGTAAACTTATCATACCTTTTTTTAAATCCTGGAATGAGAATATGTCTGTGCTGGTATTGGGGAAAAGACCTAAAAATACCAAGAGGCAAATACCAAAATAGGTGCATAGAGCTAGTGCTTCAGTGCAGTGAGTTGAGACATTTCCATTAAAAATATCATAGTACATTATATTTCTGTATGGAACTCAGAAGAAGAAAATGTTTTAAAAATTCAGAAGTTAATATTTGTAATTGTAACCACAAATGAAATAAAAACCTGGCTTGAAAAATATTGAGTAAATACCCAATGTTACCAGAAAAAAAGTGGGCTACACTCCTCAGAGAAAACAAAAATATGAACGAAATGTTAGTGTTGGTAAATTATGACAGGATCAATTTCATGTAGGAATTATTTCTGTGAGTTATACATAATAGAAATGATTGTCATTACAGAAGTATTTTAGGCCATTGTTTTTGAATACTTCTAATAAAATTTCCAGCATAGATATAGTTACTGTGAGTTAGGTTAAAATTCACTTCAAAATGGCCTTGTCATAATGAACTCGATTTGAATGAGAGGTAATCATTCATAGCCTTACATTCAACTTAATTCTAAGGTAGACAGTAAAACACGTAGGTTTTAAACTGGTTTAGAAATATGTTAAGTCATTTATTTTAAATACAAATTAGAAATAATGATTTTTAGTGCTTTTATTTATTTGTTTTTGAAGAAATTCCAGGGGGATAATGTACACAAAGAACACAGCTGAACATTTTCCACCACCTCAGGGGTAGCCTCTGTTAATAGCTACCGTAGCCACTCTACGTCCTTGCAATTCTTTTTAAACTTGGAGGTCAAAATTATCCAATGAAGACCTCTTTAAATATGGCAACAATGCATTTGTATTCACTGTCAATTTTTGTATTAGCTTCTTCCTTCCTGTAAGCAGTACTCACATTATAAATACATGGTTATACATTATACTTTGCCTGCCTAGTTCATAAACAGAATTAAATTTAATCTTGAAAGAACACTGAAGATCTTTGGTTCTTTTAAAAGTTTTCCTCTGTTGTATATTAATGTCAGAGGATCCAGTTTCTATTTTTCATTTTACAGCTAGTATAGATTCTATAGTTGACTAATTGTCAATAACAAAAAAGAAGGCATATCAAGACTAGGATTAGTAATACTAGCCAAGACATCTTTCTTAGCAGGAAATAGGACTGTCTAGCTAGACTGTTGTTAATTTTCTTTATTTAAGAAGATGGATTTAGAAGTAAAAATGATTATTTTTATACTTTTTAGTGAGAAAACATTTTCTTCAACTTCAGTAGTTTTGAAGGAATAAGCAATTATGCTGGCTATTTTGAAGTCATGCACTGTTTATCCAAATTAATTTTCATATGAGAGAGAGAGAGAAATAGAGAGATAGATCTGGGTGTTAGTGAAAATGTTAAATAACTAGTAAAATTTTTATAGCATTCCAAAAAGTCGTCCTCCAAAAACTTTAATTCTGATAAAAGATAAAATCAAATCTGTAGTTCCCTAAGGAAAAACACATTGGTCTCTTTGAGGCTACTGCTGTTGCTTTGCTGCCCTCTACAGTCATATGAAGTAATCGTTCTGTATGTATTAATAGATGTCTCTCCTGTCTGATAATTGGAATACTTGCTGACTCATGAGCTTTAAATTTTAAGAGTGAGTTAAGTAATACTTATTGCTTAAATATGATAATGTTTAGCTAATTATAGAACCTGATCTATTATGCAAAAATTGAAGGACTTAGAAATTGGATATGGCATAGATGGAGATCATTGAAATAGACCAGATATTTCATGTAGAGAAGAGAGAATTTTTTTCTCTTTTATTTTTGAGGGTTTCTGATAATGCTACATTCTGAACGTACAAAGGGTACAAAATGAATTTTTTCCAGAATATTTCAAAGGATGGTACTAGTCTATCATTGTCTGCAAAGCACCTTCACATACTGTTACTGTATGTCTGTAGTTTTGTCCTGTACTGAAATGGGGGGAAAGAGGATCCTTTAGAGTGTTCTTAGTCTCATTCATAAAAGAATTAAAGAATAGTCCCAAGTGGTAGAAAGCGGACAGACTTACAGAGACCTACATGACTATGACTGGTCAGAAGTTCTGCAGAGTTCTGCGTTGCAGGATGGGATTCCAGGCAGGAAAAATTCGCTTCCTCAGTAAAGCACCAGGAATTCCACCTATTTATTTAGCATAATTTAAGGTGAACCTGCCTTCCTAGGGGTGGTTCTATCACCAGGTAATTGACCAGTGAGATTGGAGAGGTGGGTCCTCCAAAAGATAGACTAGAGATTTTATAGTCTTGACGAGTTAAACTTATGGGGCTTTTTGCTACTCTAAACATTCCCCTCAACATTGTATCCCCTTGGAATATTTGCCCTTAAGAGGTGTAAAATTTATTTCTATACTGTTTTTGCAGTGATGGAGATCAAACTCAGGACCTTAACACATGCTAAGCAAGCTCTCTACCACCGAGCTATATGTCCTTCACACATGTAACATAATTTAATCTGCAAATAGAAGGTGTATGTGTGAAATCTAGTTACTTTTCTCCTGTTTCCATCATCTCTAAAATTGGCTAAATGATACTTCACAGAATTACTGTGAGAATTAGCTTGTACCCTAGGTCCCCACAGCAGAAGTCCTATAAATGTGTTGTGGAAGAAGGGCTGGTGGTACAGGTCTATAATCCTAGTTACTTGGGAGGATGAGATAGGAGGATTGCAAATTCAAGGCCAATCTGGACAATTTAGTGAGACCTTGTTTGAAAATACAAAGTAAGATCTAGGGGTATAGCTTAATGATAAAGCACTTGACTAGTTTGCATATGGCCCTGGCTTCAATCTCTAGTACCACCAAAATAAATAACTGTGAGTGTGTGGGATTATAGATGGAGCATCTTAACTGATGATAGAGGAAAACTTAGAGGGGATCTAAGTTTTCTAGCTGAATCTTGAAGGAAAAGTTTAGATTTCCATTGGTAGGGAAATCCAATGAAAAAGAGGGTGTTTTACATTGAAAAGATGACTGAGGTGAGGAGTCCAGAAGGAATTAATATTCCTGTGGTGGCCAAGCTTGAACTTTATGGGGAGGATGAATTTTTCTTGCCTGAGATTAGACTGGTAGGCAGTTAGAAGTTGTGGTAGATTGAATGAGACATGTCTCTCATAGGCTCATGTATTTGAACCCTTGGTTGTGGAGTCTAGCGGGAGGAAGTGGATCACTGGGTGTGGACTTTGAGGGCTGATAGCATTGCCACACTTCCTGTTCCCTGTCCCTCCTTCCTGTGTAGATGGAAATGTGGTCAGTCAGCTTCCTGCTCCTGCTGCCATGCCATGCCTTTCTGCTTTTATGGATTTTATCTCTCTGGAGTTCTTTTCTTCCGTAAACTGCTTTTGCTTTACTGTTTTCTGACAGCAACAGAAAAGTAACTAATATAGGAGCTTTTGAAGAAAGGTAGCTCTTGGGTCAGCTCTGTGATTTGAGAATATATAATGTTGATGGTATGAAAGGTGGGCAGAAGAAAAGGATCTGTAAGAAGAGAGAATTACAGAGAGATGGACCATATGATGGAGCGAGAGTGGATTTGAGAAGTGGAAGTGGTGTTTGAATGTCATATGAGTGAGGAAGGAGTTAGATTATGAACTAACTTGAACTTCTCCTTTGAATGACTAGTAAAGAATGCTGGAAGCATTGATTAATCAATTCAGTATGTCGTTGTGGTGCCTCTGGGATATGTTTTTGAGAGTTACTTGGAAGTGAGGTGGAGATAGAATGTGAAATTGGAAATTTGTTAGAACTGAGATAGTTGAATTTGATGAGCTATTTGCTAGATTATAGGACACAGAAGAGAAAGAGGATAAAGAAGAAAAGGTGAAAGGACTCCTAGGGAAAGAAAAGTGGGGGGGTGCTAAAGTTTGAAAGATTGAGGTATTTTGATTAGATAAGCAGTCATTATGAGGGAGGAGCAGAGTACAGAAATAATCTGGAAGGGTGGGGGAATAGCTCCGTTGGTAGCCTACTTGCTTAGTATACAAAGCCCTGGGTAGGATTCCTAGCACCACATAAACCAGGTGTTGTGGCTCATACCTGTAATCCTAGCACTTGGGAGAACTGAGGCAGGAGTGTCAGAAGCTCAAGTTCATCCTTGGCTGCAGTGTATTTGAGGCCAGCAGAGGAACTAAATGAGTTCCTGTCTCAAAAAGAGAACATCAGAACAAACATCTTGATAAGTAGGCAAATACATTTAGTAGTTGAAGACTCAATAATCTTATTAATGAATCTTTTAAAAATTGTCTGTGCATGTGCTTGAGAGTACCTGCTGAGGCCAGAAGAGGGCATCTGATCCCCTGGATATCTTGTAAATGGAGTTATGGGTGGGTGCTGGGAACCAAACATGGGTATTCTGCAAGAGCAGTAAGCACTCTTAACTGCTGAGACATCTCTCCATCCCCCAAGACCCAATAATTTTCGTAAAAATGATAGGAGAAAAAAGTCAAATTCCAGTTAACTGACAAATGAGAGTTAATAAAGATGTAGTATGCTAGGGCCTTGTCCTAGTTTGTCTCTCCATTGCTGTAACAAAACACTCTGACCAGTACCAACTTGGGGAGGAAAGGGCTTATTCAGCTTACATCTCCTGGGTCACAGTTCAACAGGGATCCCAAGGTAGGAACTCAGGGCAAGAAACTGGAGGCAGGAGCTGGAGCACAGGCCATGGAGGAACTCTGCTTACTGGCTTGCTCCCCTGGCCCCTGCTCAGCCTGCTTTCTTATGTAATACAGGCCCACCTGCCCAGGGATGGCACCACCCACCCAGGGATGGCACCACCCACAGTGAGCTGGGCCCTCCCACATCACTCAACAATCAAGAAGGTGCTCCATGGACATGGCCACAGGCCAGTCCAATGAAGGCAATTCTCCATTTGAGGCTCCCTTAACCCAGGTGTGTCAAGTCAACACTAAAGCTATCCAGCACAGGCCTGCTCTTTGGAAAGATAAGAAAAAGAAAATTGTGGGTGGAAGAATCAGTTACTTTTTAGGAATTGAACACATAATGTCTCCTCCTCATTCTTATGCTGAACCCCTAATCTGCATGGTGGTGGTAGTAGATGGTGAAGCCTTTAGGAGATAATTGAGTTTGGATAGGTCAGGAGGGTAGTACAACAGGAAATCAGTGATCTACAAGTCAGAAAGAGACCTGTCAGCAGGAACTGGACCATGCCAGCACCCTTTGCCTCCCAACTTAACCTACCTGGTCTGGTATTAGGAGATCAAATTCCAAGCTAAGACATCAGAGTCAAGGGTCTTAGTTAAAAATGACAGAAACTTGAGTAGTTAAAATAACATTGATTAAAGGATACAGGGTAGCTCAGGTATGAAATTAAGGACCAAGGGAAGGAAATAGGCATCTAGAACTATATGTCAAATAATGTTAAGGCAATATGTTTAGGTCATTAGTGCTACTCCTCACACAGTGGATATTTTAGCTTTGCCTTTAACACCAACTTTTATGCTCTTAAAAACTCGTTGTTAGCTGGACATAGTGACATAGGCCTGTAATATCAGTTGCTTGTAATGCTGAGGCGGGAGGGTTATAAGCTCAGGATCTTTTTGGACAACCTAGTGAGACTGTCTTAAAAGATGAAAAGAAGTCTGAAGATAGAGCTTAGTAGTAGAGAACTTGTCTAGCATGTCGAATGCCCCAGATTCAATCCATAGTGCCACCAAACTAGTCCCGAAAACCTAGATGATGTTTTTTTCCACAACCCAAGAAAATACATCATCTCAGGTTGTCCACTATAGACACTTTAATCAAAGCTTTTTCTCATCAGTTTAATTTTTATGATGAGATTTCCATATCTTTGAGAAGGAATTGGAAGAAATACATTGGTATAACAAGAGGACCTGAAACAGAAAAACACCGATAGACTTATCTTCTCCCTGTAGAACCAGCTGGCTTGGAATTTGCTACATAGACCAGGCTGGCCTTGATCTCATAAAGATCTGCCTGCCTCTGCCTTCCCTCCCGAGTGCTGGGATTAAAGGCACTTAGTCTTTATAGTGAGAGACCCTTTTGTCTTTTACTTATGGAAAATAAAACAGTAGGTATAAGAGAGAAAGGTTATGGAGAGGGGGATTTTATTAATGATTTCAATGATCTGTTTTGAGAATGCCACTTGAATGATATTTGGAGGAAAATGGAGTAAAGCACAACTGTGAATAATTTAAAGGATGAATCATGAAAGCATGAGTTGGCAGAGCGGAACTTGTAAAATGCAAATGATGGTATAGTTGTAATAATTTTATATTCAAGGCTACAAATAATTTAATTGAACAGTCTACCAGAGATTATTCTGTGTACTGTGGAAAAAAAAAGCTAGCTAATAATGAGTAAAATATGTTTCTGGGTCCCAACTATTTATTGCAGGAAGTAGAATATAGTGTTCTACTACTGAGTTCCTTTTGGTTATCATGCAATGGGATGTCTCACATTTGGGAAGAGAAGTGGCATAAGGGAAGTTATATTTAAGAAAAAAATTAAAAATATTTATCATAAATAATATGTTCATGTTAATGGTAAAAATGAAAGGGAAAGGCTTAAAATAAGAAGGTATTAGAAGATAAAACATACCTCTTGATGATCCCAGGGTATGAAGAGTGTAGAAAAATGAGTGAATATGGAAGTTTTGTGTTAAATTAATAAGAGAATAATGTAATGCCTGATGAATGAGAGGTTGAGGCAAGAATCGGATATCATTCAGATACCAAAAAGAAGCAGCGTGTGTTAGCATCCTAGGGAGGCTGTAGCAAGTACCACAGGCAGGCTGCCTCAGCTACAGACATGTATTCTCTTAGGGCTCTGGAACTTTAAAGTCAGAAATCAGATTCTGTAGAGCCTTATTCTAAGTCTAAAGGAATCTTTCCTTATAAACTTGATTCCTGTGACTGCCATCAATCTTTGCTGTTGTTTACAGCTTACATGACTAAAGTATTGTGTCTGTTACCATACAACCCTCTGTATATATGTCATAGCACTTTCTTCTTCTTAAAAGGACAAGAATCATATTGGATTAAAGGCATGCCCTTCAGTATGACCTCACTTTAAGTTACATCTTAATTACATGTGCATGTATCCTATTCCCAAATGAGATCACATTCATAGGTACTAGCATTTTAGATCTTTGGCAGATCTGTCACAAAAGAGTGATGATTTTTGTTTGAGAGTGCTGAGATTTGGGGTTGAGTCACATCAAAGTACCAGATAAATACAGCATTTTGAAGATGCTAAGTATGAGATGGCTTGCCTAAAACTTCAGACAGATTAATGGGATGTTAAAACTTACAGATATAAGTAAGTGTACTATTGGATGAACTAATATAAAGACAATATACCCTTGAAACCACAGCCCTGGTCAAGAAATAAAGTAGCAAAAGACAAAGCACCATTCTTTTTTAAAAATTTTTATTCATTATTTTTATTTTACATGTATGCGTGTATTGCCTGCATGTAGGTAAGTGCACCCGTGTCATGCAGCGCCTGCGGAGGTCAGAAGAGGCTGTTGGATCCCCTGGGACTGGAGTTACAGACAGTTGTTAGCTGCCATGTGGGTGCTGGGATGCGAACCTGGGTCTTCTGCAAGTACAAACCAGTGTTCTTAACCGCTGAGCCATCTCTCCAGCCCTGACAAAGCACCATTCTCTAAGTTCCACTCATTCTCCTTTTCAGTCATAAATGTTCTCCAGAAATAACCATGGTCTTTTTTTTTTGACAATACAGTTTTGTTTTGTTTCTGAGCTTTATTCTATGCTGATCCTCAGAGATTGATTCATATTACGTGCATCTTTTTTTCTTGACCACTGTACACTATTCTGTTTCTTGACTATTGGAGAATTTATCAGGATTTTGATGTTGCATAAGCATTTAGGTTGTTTTTACTTTGAGCCTTTTATGAATAGTTTACTATCATTACCTGTCTCTGTGGTACGATTTCTAGACACACATAATGTATGTTTCAAAAGTGTTTATAACAATTTATACTCTTGCCAGTAGAGTATTAGTTTCAGTTGCTCTGTTTCCTTTCCAGCACTTAGTAATAGATTTTTCTTTTAGCCATTCTTATTATTGTATAATGTTATAACATAAGTTTAATTAGTATTTTCCTAATACCTGAGGTCTTGGAATATGGGCCTTTTGAATATTTTCAAAATACTTGTGAAATACTTGTCTTCCTTTTTTTATTCTCTTGGATTATCTTTTGTCTTGCAGAGTTGTGGTATTTTTGAATGCTAGATGTGAGCCCTCCTTAGTTACATGCATTGCAGATATAGTCTCCTTTTTTTTTTTCACTTTAATTATGAAATCTTCATGGATGGAAGAGCCTTAATGTCCATTCAGATAGTCAAAACCAATATTTTCTTTATTATTGAGTCCTTGCATTGGTTTTTGTTTTGGTTTGGTTTTGGTTTTGTTTTCTTTGAACAGTCTTGGTGTAGCCAAAGCAGCCCTGAAACCTTAGCTCCTTCTGCCGCAGCTTCTAGAGTCCTGGGATTACATGTATTTGCCACTATTCTTGACTATTTTTTGTCTTGTTTACAAAATTTTTCTTTGGCTTACTTTCATGAGAAGATTTTAAGATACATGTGGAATTTATTTTTTGTCATTATATGTACTAAGATCCATAATTTTTTCTCCTTAATATCCAACTATCACCATTGCAGTGCTGTCTGTATAATCAGTCAGGTAGTCCTGTGTATGAGGTTTCTTTCTCTCTGTTCCACTGGCCTATTTTTCTTCCCTCTCTGCACAGATGTTAAAGTGTCTCATTATAGTTTGATACTCTGTTCTCGTATCGACTAGAAAATTCTACCTGTTTGAATTTATTATCTTTAGTTTTAGATCTTTTTCATTTCCATATAATTTTTTTTAGGAATTTTATCAATTTGTACAAAAAGTACACAGGATTTTTTTAAATTAGATACACATTAAATCTCTGTGAGTTAATTTGGGACTAAATTAACATTTTTATAATGCTGGGTATTCTGACTCTCCTACTTTCCCTCTATTTGCTTAATTTTTTTTTTCTTAAAAACTCTGGTTTTGTGTATACATGTATAACTGGTAACCACCTTTTAGAATAAATTTAATCTAAAATATTAGCTATGGATTAATTTCAAGCTTATTTTTGTGTTATAAATTATACTTTTAAAATATTTTCTGATTGTGGGCATTTGAAAAGATAATTGCTAGTGATACTGTGACCTCATATCCAAGGACTTTCCCTGACAACACTTAATTTTTAATATTTTATAGAATCTTGTAAGCATTTTCATCTGCACAATTATGCCATCAGTGAATAATGAAAGCCCATTTCTCTCAAATTCTTAGAACTTTTTCTTTCCTTTTGCCTTATTGGTTTGAAGCCTGTAATAAAATGTTGAATGAAAGCAGCAACTTTAAACATCATTGTCTCATTCATGGTCTCAGAGGTAAAAACATGTTTAGTGTTTTGAAAGTAAATATGGTGATTGCTGTTGAGATTTTGAAAACATACACCTCCATTTTCTAAATCAGAGTAGGAAAATTTCTGTCAGGTTACTAGGAAACTTTTCATCATGGTATTTAATTTTAGCAAACATTCATTTTTAACTTGATTATGTGACTTCCCATCTCCCCAGCTTTCTCTTTCTTTGTGTGTGTGTGCGCGCGCGCGAGTGTTGTATGCACACGTGTGCATGGGTGTATATGCCTGTTCATGTGCTTGTGAAGGCCAGAGGAGGGCATTGGGTGACTTCTGTCACTCTCCACCTTACTCCAAAAGGCAGAATCCCTCCCTGAACTTGGAGTTCATGTTTTTCAGCTAGGCTGGCAGCCAGCAAGCTCAGTGATCCTTTTGTCTCTGCCCCCTTCAGTGTGTGTGTATGGGGGTGGGGGTGGGGGTTGGGCGTGGGCAGGGGGTGGGGTTATAGGTTCAGAAAATTACTCCTGGCTTGTTATGTGGTTACTGGGGTTCAAACTCGGGTCCTCATGGTTACATAGCAAGTACTTTAACCACAAAGCCATCCCTCCAGGCCCCCTCCCCCATTTTTCTAATGAGGTAAATTATATTGAAAAAACATTAAATTCTCTTTGTGTCTTTAGACTACTCCCGTTTTGGTTTTGGTTAATATACCCTTCACTCTACCACTATTTTATTTTATTTCCACTTAGGTTTCTGACTTAAATTGACCTACAGTTTTTCATTCACATAATGTTTTCCCAGGTTTGATACTAAGACTATGTAGAGCCCAATAAAAAAAAATTAAAAGTGTTACATCTTTTTATGTCTTGTGTTAGAATTTAAGATAATCTTTTTATTGTTTAGTAGGATTCAAAGGCAAAGCCATTGGAGCCTGGAGAGTTTTGTTTTTGTTTTTGTTTTATTTCACCTTTTTTCTTTTTTTTTTTTTTTGGTCTTTTTGAGACAGGGTCTCCCTGTAGCCCCAGCTGGCTGAAACTTAATATGTAGACCAGGCTGGCCTTGAACTCAGAGAGATCTGCCTGCCTCTGCCTCGCCAGTGCTGGAATTAAAGGCGTACCCCACCACACCCAGCTTTCTTTCACTTTTTAATAAAGATTTTTAGTTAGAGGCCTAAGTTTTATAAATTATAGTACTAGCCAGATCTCTCATGTGTCAGTTTTGGCAAATAGTGTTTTTATAGAATCTGTCAATTTCAAATTCACTCACATTAAATTGTTCAAAATGTCCTCATCTTAAAGCCATCCAGAGTGTCTATAGTGATCGTTCACTATCTCATTTCTCATATTGGTATTTTGTACCTTTTATTGTGTTCTTGTAGTTGGTCTGTGAATATTTTGTTGAGAAGTTTTGACTCCATGTTTATCAATGAAATTGGTCTGTACTTTTTTTTTTTGTTGTTGTTGGTCTTTATTCAGCTTTGGAATTAGTGCAATCACGACTTTGAATTCATTTGGACCTGGGCTTTTTGTGGGAAGACTTTTAATTGTAGCTCTGATCTCATTGCTTTTATACGGTATTGCTTTTATACGGTATTGTCTGCTTTTATACGGTATTGTTTAGAGAATATGACCAGAAAAGTCTGAATATGCCCACTACAAACAGAATTATTTTCTTTTGAAAATATTTTATTGACCTTTTTATTTTATATAGGCATGAGTGTTTTGCCTGCATGTGTATAAAGCGCATCTATGTGTACAATACACAAAGAGGTCATAAGAGATGTCAGATCCCCAGGAACTAGAGTTAATCATCTGTTAGCTGCCATGTGGGTGCTGGAAACTGAAGCTGGATCCTCTGTAAGAGCAGCCAGTGCTTTTAACTGCTGAGCCATCTCTCCAGCCCCATAACATATTTACTGATTTTTCATATAATCACAGTGTATAAAGCTATCACTACTGTCAGTTTTATCACTACTACAAAACCAAGCAACCACTAGACTACTTTGTCGTTATGAATTTACTTACATTGTATATTTCCTGTGAATGTTGTTAAGTCTTTGTGTCTGATTTATTTCATACAGCATAATGTTTTAAGGTTTCTTCATGTAACATAGTCAGTTCTTCATTTCTTACCATATTCTGTTGTAGTAAACACAGCATTTCACTTACGTACATCAGTTCGTAAACACTGGATTAACTCTATTTTTGGCTATTATGAGCAATGCTGCTCTGTATGTATATGTACAAGTTCTGTGTGGCTGTGTGTTAGTATTTTACTTTGATATTTACTCTGGAGTGAAATGACTGGATCATTTTATAACTGTATTTAACTTTTTGAGGAAATGTACTCTTTTTCCTAAAAGGTACAATTTTATTTTCACTGGCTTTGTATGAGACTTCTACACATCCCTACAATTTTGTATTTTATTTATTGGCCATTTATTATATATTTGTAGAGAAGTCTATTATTTTTTACCCATATTTTGGGTTGGTTATTTGCATTTTTATAATCAAGTTGTAAGAGATTCAGAAAACCGTTTTAGAGAGACAAGCATCTTTAAATATTCCAGTTCACTGGTTGTGTTTTTGTGTTCTTTGTGACCATGTTTTTAATTTTAAAGTCTAGTTTTTCTGTATGTCTCTTAGTTGCTTGTATTTTGGGTGTCATATCTATGAAGGTTTTGCCTATCACAAGTTGATGAAACTTTTCTACTGTGTTTACTTGTAGGAACTTTATAATAATTTAGATCTAGGATATATTGTGATCTTATATTTTTATATGAGGACATAATCAACATTTTTTAATGTGTATCTTTGTGTAGAACCATTGTTGACACGATTGTTCTTTCTCTATTGTATGACTTCATACTGTTGTTGATGATCAGTTAGTTGGTCATAATGTGACTCTTTGTTTCATGATCCGTTGATCCATGTTCATGCGTATTCCAGTGCCAAGCAGTTTTAATTACTGTTGTATTGCAAAGGCTCTTGTTGTGGGGAATTGTGATCTTTTTTTTTCCCCCTCAAGTTTAACTGTTGTTAGTCACCCTTTGCTTTGCATATGAACTCAAGGTTAAGTTTGATAATGAGTATGTTGAACCTTTAAATCTGTGTGGGGATTGTTGCCATCTTAATAGTATTATGTCTTGTCATTTATGAACATAGAATACCTTTTATTTTTTATTCAGCTTCTTTTACCACTATTAAAACTTTCAGAACGTGTCACTGTTTGTAATATCAGTGGAATATTCTTAACTTTATTTTTCAGATTCTTCATTGCTTGTTTACAGAAATGCAACTGAACTTTGTATATTGATTTTGTTATCATGCAATCTTGGTGAAATCTGTTACTATTCTTTTTCTCTTGTAATACTGACTCACCACCATCTTGTGAGAAAGCATTATACCATGCTCATATTAAAGGAGAAATCTTTTGAAAAGAATTCCACTTATCACAGAACATAGTAGAATGGTACATTTGAAGCTGAGACATTTTTAAAGATATCCTAAGCCAAATGCTAGGTATTTCATGGTTCTTTTAAATTAGATGAAATTAAAAAAAAATATGATATCCACTTTAGTACTTTTCTGGAACCTTTGGGCATTACAAATATTGATTCATGTAAACAAAATATTTTAAGTATCTTGTGTGTACACACTACCAATACAAGGACTTTTAAAAAATTCTACTTTTCATTATCATAATTTACCATTGCTTTCTCACTCATTTGAGGCATTCTGTTGATGGTAATATCCTGCTTTAATGCATCAAATTGTGAGAATTACCATACGTATTAGTCACTTTACTGTTGCTGTAATAGAAACACTGACCCAAACAATTTATAGAAGGAAGAGTTTATTTAGCTTATAGGTTCCAGGGGAATTACAGTCCGTCATGGCAGGGAGGCCTGGTGGCAGGAGGTGACTGGAGCAGGAGCAGCAGAAGCTAAGCTCTCACATCATCATGCAGGTACAGGAAACAAGAGAGCAACTGGAGATCCGGCAAGGTTTAAGAATTCTCTAAGTCCACCCCCAGTGACGTGCTTCCTCCAGGATAGCCACACCTTCTAAAACCTCACAAAACAGCGCCATCATCCAGGCACAAAATGTCCAAATACTTGGAGCCTCTGGGGGACATTTTCATTGAAACCACCACACCATATTTTATTGAATATAAATTTGCATAGATAGACACCATGTACCATTTCTCCCATATGTACATAAGGAAAGCAGAAGTCTAACCAATAAACAATGGTAATATTATCAGTTAGAATTTTTATATGTCTTGACTTACACTTACTGGATTTTTACATTTATTTATATTTTACCCATATACATACTTTTAAAAATATCATACCTTTGTGAATACATGTAAAACAAAGTTCAAGCAGAAAACGTTTAAGGTATTCATATTAATTCACACTCTTTTTAACTCTTACTACTTTTTGGCTGTTGTGCCATCTTTTTTCAGTGTTGTAAAGAGCTCTTTGATGCTTTTCTTAAAAAGATGAATTAGAAGGTTTTTCAGGACTACTCAGGTTAAGTAATTCTTCGGGACTCAGAATATTGATTTATTGTAGCACAAAAATACAAACAAGTGCTATCCATAGAATCATATGGCAGTCAGGGGAAAACCAGATACAAGCATCCAGAGTCCTTTCCCAAGTCCCAAAGGATGCACTTAATTTCCCGAGGAAAAGTTGTGACAATGGATATTAAATATTGCTAACCACTGAAGCTTGTTGAGACTGAGAGCAGAAGAACTGATAACAATGCTCTTTGCTGCCCAGATAGCAGATTCCAGATTCCTAGACGGAGAGCAGGCTGGGACACTGTAGAATCAACTAGTTTGATCTGAACCTCAAACCATTTTACCAATTTTCCTTGATACTTAATTAGTACTTATTCTGTGTTTAAGTGTTTTCTTTTAAATTTTACTGAAGCTTTGTTACCTAGGGCCTGATAGTCCCATCTTATAAGTGGTAAGACAGGCTTAAATGCCTGAGTTACGCTAGTAATAATTTAGAGAATCTGTGTTCTTAAATATGGCTTAGTGTGTGTTAATTCATGTTTTCATAATTCTATTTTCATCTAGTTCAAAATTTTTATAACAGTAATTGTGTGTGTGTGTGTATATATGTGTATGCACGCACACAAGTGCCATAGCATTACACATAATGAGTTTAGAGGTCAGCTTTGTGGAGTCAGTTTTCCTCATTTACTTTCTGAGTTCTGGAGATGAAACTTTGGTCGTCAGACTTGATGGCAAGAGCATTTATGCACTGAGAGCCTGTGTTGCTGGTCCTCATCCACAGCTTTAAATCTCATTTTTATATCTGAAAAACACACTACTGAACTGTAAGCTTTATGTACTTGTTTAGAGATGCTGCCCTTAGTAAATGAAGTTTTTAGATTATTTGTTGATGTTGGCGTGTGTATACATTTTTGAGCTTATCATTCGTTACAGAAGGTTAACAATTTATGATATTTGATAGATTAGTATCTTGAAAACAATAGTTCTTTACAATGTCTGCTACTTCTCAGATGAAAATTGCCTATTCACAGGCCCTTGATTTCTTTTTATTTATGGGGAATTTTTTAGGATCAGAAGTAAAGGACCAAAACTAAGAGATCAGAAATAACATAAGTGGGGTTGAAGAAACACTTCATTTGAGTGAAAATTGCTTAATGGTTTATAGTATAATCACTATAATATTTTGGAATACAAATTTTATAATGAGTAGTTCATTAGTTTAAAAGTGCAATTTCACAGGATGGAAAGGGAATATTAGTTATCTGTGTTGTTTCTGTGACAAAATACCTTGACAAAAGCAACTTAAAGCTGTATTTTGGCTCACAGTTCAAGGGTACAGTCCATCCTGGTGGAAAGTCATTGCAGCAGGAACTCAAGGCAGCCAGTCACATTGTGTGGCTGTCTGGAAGCAGAGGGAGATGAATGCTGGTTTCAGGTAGCTTTCTCTCTCTCCTTTTTCATATAGTCCAGGACCACAGCCCCCTAAATGGAATGGGGCCATTGACATTGAGGGTAGGTGTTTCCACCTCAATTTACCTAATTTTTCAACTCCCAGAGGCTTATTTCCATGGTAATATTAAATCCTGTTAAGCTGACTATCAATATTAACCATTCTGGGACTCAAAAGAGCAGATTCTTAGTAATTGCTATGTATGAAAACGCTTATGCGTTTTGCCTGTGGTGGAAGTAATACTGACTTGTGAGCCACAATCCCTCCTCCACTTTTTCATTTTGAAAGCCAATGAGTTTTGGAATCCCTGAATTAATAATTCAGGGGTTTTTTTTGTAAAAATTTCAAAGTTTACTCATACATAACTATGCTCAGCATGAGGAGGTTGGAAAAATGTCTTTTCAAATTTAGGAGACTGCTTCCTGTCATTGTTTTGCCACTAATGAATCATAGGAAAAGAACACCTGAACTTCGCTGAAATAAGCTTATATCATGTACTGTGGAAAATTTCTTATTTTTGATATTAACATTTTTAAGAATCTGGTTATTATTTAGACACAACATTAAATATTCCAAATTTTGTAAAAGATAGTACATTGGAAAATAAAGAAATATTCCCAGAGATAAATGAAGATTGTCCTGTAGTTGAAAGGTATAAAGTGAAATAATTTCAGATGTTCTAAATACATTTGGTAATTACTTTCTGATTTTCCTGTCAGCATCAATGAAGTGGAAGAGTCTTAACATGAAGGTTTAAGTGTTTGGTCATAACTAAAGAGATTTAAACTTGAAGGGTTTATTATTTGGTATGGTAAATGTAATGTCTAGGCTTTATATTTTTGGTTTTTATTTTGCTAATTGTTAAATTTGGCGTATGAAGAAATTGATTTCATCGTGCCGTTTTTCTTATACAAATCTACGTCATTATGCTTTGTTCTTATCTCCCACTGCCTTTACCCCTTCTGGTTGGTCCTCTCCTTCCCTAATTAGTCCCTCCTCCTGCTTTCTTGTCACATGTATTTCATTACCCTCTACTTACTTCCCCCTCCCTTCTCTTTTTCTCTTTTTCCCTTTTTCCACTCACAATTCCTTATCTGCTTTCCTGTCCCACATATATATGTGTGTATACACGCACACACATGCACACATTTATGTCTGTTTAGACATCCTGGCCAACACAATCTCTCTCTCTCTCTCTCTCTCTCTCTCTCTCTCACACACACACACACACACACACACACACACACACACACACAAATGATCCTCCATATGAAAGAATATGTAAAATTTGTTTTTTTTCTGTTTAGCTTATTTTGTTTATTAATGTAATGGTCTGCTTTTACATTCATTTTCCTGCAAATGTCATTTCATTTTTCCTTATGGCCAAATAAGATTCATTGTGTATGTGTACTATGTTTTCTTTATCCATTCATCTGTTGAAGATTGTTTAGACTGGTTTCATAAGTTAGCTTTTATGCAAAGTGCACCAATAAATACAGATACGTATTTCTGTAGTATAACCTAGAGTCCTTCAGTTATGTACCCAGTAGTGACATAGTTGAGTCATATGATAGATCTAGTTTTTGTTTTGTGAGGAACCTCTATACTAATTTTCGTAGAGGCTCTACTTCCACTAGTAGTTCCTCTCTCTCCACATCCTCACCACTGTTTGTTGTCCTTTGTTTTCTTGATGATATTCATTCTGAAAGGGGTGAGATGGAATCTCAAAGTATTTGTAATTTGCTTTTTCCTAATGACTAAATCTGTTTAATACTTTTTCAAATATTTATTTGTAAATCTGAATTTTTTTCTTTTGAGAACTGTCTATTCATTATCCCATTTTTTAAAGTTTTTATTGAATTTTTGTGTATTTCCTACAGAACATCTCAGTCTTAATCATCTTTATACCCCCATCCCCACTGGCACACTCCCGCAGCCCGCCCACTAGAATCCATATACTCTGTCATCTGTATTAAGGCCCAGTGTGTCAAGTCATTGTCCCCAGACATACCCCTGTGCAAGTCCATCTACTGAGGTCTAGTCAGCCTATCTAGAGTCTCTTGTTTTAGGAATATCAGCTGTTTCTCACCCAGCAGTAATCAGCTGTCAGTGTTTCCTCAGCTAAGATTGGAGTCTGTTGTTCATTTCCCCAGTCCTATGCTGGGTTATTTTCTGCCTGAGTTTGTATGGGACTTGGTGTATGCTGGCACCATTGTCATGGAATCATATGAGGAGGGTCTCAGGAGGTTGTAAGACTCTGTTTCCATATGGTCATGTACATCCTCCCTGGCTCTTACAATTTTCTGCCCCCTCTTTGTTGGTTGATGATTTGATGTTAATGATTTTTGGAGTCTTTATAGAGCCTAAATATTAATCCTGTCTGATGTGCAGTCAACAAAAGTTTTCTCTTTTTTTGTAGGCTGTATCTAACCTTGCTGATTGTTTGCTTTCCTGTACAGTTGTGATTATTTTATATGTGAATGGAATCCTTCTCAGAAAATCATTGGCTATGTGTATATCTTGAAATGTTTTCCTCAGTTTTCAGTGTCTCAGGTCTTACATCAAGGTTGTTGATCAATTCTGGATTGATTTGTTTGCAGGCTTAGAGATAGGGACCTAATTTAATTTTTCTACATGTACATGTCCAGTTTTCCTGTTACCATTTGGTGAGGAAGCTGTTTTGTCCCCCAATATATGCCCTTTTTTTTTTGGTCAAAGATTATGTGGTTGTAGCTGTATGTGCTTACTTGTGAGCCCTCTGTTCTAATCTATTGGTTTAGGTGTCTCTTTTGTGCCTTTGCCATGCTGTTTTTCATTACTGTGAGTCAGTGATACAATTTGAGGTCAGATACTCTGGTATCTCCAGAATTTCTCTTTCTGCTTATGATTGCTTTACCTTTAGGGAGTCAGTGGAATTTTGATGGAGCCATTTTACAATTAAATCTTCCAATCCATGAGCTTGGGTGACTTTTAGTCTTATCTACAAATTTCAGTATTATGTTGAAAAGGGTAAATGACAGCAGATAGTCTCACCTTATTCTTGATCACAGGTGAAAACTTCTACTTAACTTTAAATATGATGCCAACTGCTTTTTAGTAGATGTTCGTTATGAAGTTGAGGCGGTTCCTGTTTATTCTAGTTGAGTGTTCCTTTTTTATTACTGAGTGATATTTTACTATGTAAATATATCTTCATTTGTTTGTTTTTGGAACAATTGAGTTGTTTCCAGTTTTTGGCTATTTTGAATGAAGTTGCTTTATACATTTATGTAGAAGCCATAGTATATAGACAGCAGCTGTCTAGTACCTTCTCATGTGCTAGTATCACTTTATAGTCCCACCAGCATTGTAGAAAGAGTCCAGTTTGTCCACATCTTCTACAACATTTGCTATGTCATTCTTTTAAACGTTTGCCACAGTATTGCGTATTAGTGATTATCTTAACTGCAATCTTACTTTGCATTTTCCTACTGATGTTGAACATCTCAAATACTCATATAACTACTTTGATTTCTTTTGTTTTTCAGCTGCTTTTTAAAAAAATGATGTCTTTAAAAATTATGGAGTTGAATTTGTATTTTGGCCCTTATTAGATATCCATTTTAGACATATTTTGTAAAGATTTTCTCTTAATGTCTTAAGTATTAAAAATATTTTTTTGTTAAATTTCTGTGCATTTCATACAGAACATCTCAATCTTAATCATCTTTATATCTGCCTTTCCCACTGCACCCTCCCATAGCCCCTTAACTGGAATTCATACATTCTGTCATTTGTGTTGAGGCCTGTTGTGTCAAGTTAGTGTCCTCAGACATTCCTCAGTGCAACTTTGTCAACTGAGGTCTAGTCAGCCTATCTAGAGTCTTTGAAGAACAGACATTTACATTTATTTTGTTGCAGTCCACTGAGTGTATTTATAGTGATGTAGTTAAAAAATAATTGTTTAACCAAGATTACATACAGTTCCATATGAATTTTAGACTTGTATTGTCAATTCTTGCTAAAATCCTAATGGGATTTTGGTAATGTCGAATGTATAGATCAGTTTATAGAGAAGTAATATTGTACTATTCAGTATCTCTGTATTTAGGTCTGCAAATTTCTCAGAATAATTGTTTTAGTTTCAACTGTGCATTGTTTTCACATTTTGGGTCAGATTTATTCCTATTTATTTATTATTTATCGTCTTTTGAGGGAGTGTCTCTCTGTAGTCCTAGCTAGCCTAGAATTTGTTATGTAGAGCAGGCAGGTTGTTCTCAATCTCAGAGGTCCACCTGCCTCTGCCTCCTACATGCTGAGATTAAAGGTGTATGCCACCACACCCAGCCCCATTTCATTTTTATTGATGCTGCTATAAGCAGTAGTATTTCCCTGACTGAATGTATAATACATTTAGTTTAGTTAATTAGCTAATGGTACAAAGCTTAACTTGTAAATCAAAAAGACACATAGAACAGAAACAACATATTTTAGCATGATTTTCCTGCCAGGAGCACTTTATGGCAAAGCTAGAGTTCTTGGTAGGAACATTTACTACTGTTCCTTAGGCTCCTCCTATTCCAAACTTGCATGACAAGTACTGATAACGCTTTAAATAATTGATACATTTCATAGTAACCATTTGTGTGTTTGAAAGGTGCCTTTATTCTATTAAACTCAGCTTCATGTGAAAAAGCAGGGAGAGGGAATAGACTCTGTTGAAGACGGACGGTCCCCAAGAAGTGAGGCCTTCTGATAAGGAGTTGAATTATAACAGAAAAATCTGTTCCTCCACAGTTTGAAGATTCCATAGGGGGGAAACAGTCTTATTCAGAAATGTTTTTTAACTTCTGGGGTTAGTCTAGAAATTGAAATGTTAAAACTGCTATTTGTAAGCAAGAACCCTGTTTATACACAAAAGTCTTACTATTTTAAACTTATGGAGTCTAAGGAAGGCCAAATTGCCAGTGCTTGACGGGCACTACAAAGCCTTGCTTAGAGGTTTAAGGCTTCAAACAAAGAAACTCCAAAATTTACTTTAGTAACTAGCAAAAAATATGCAGAGTATTTTTATAGAAAAATTGGAAGGTTAAAAAAAATAACTTTATAGTCTCCTAGAAATGAAAATAAAAATCAAAAAAAGTCCAAGTGGTCATAGTAAT
Source organism: Nannospalax galili (assembly GCF_000622305.1). NCBI lineage: Eukaryota > Metazoa > Chordata > Mammalia > Rodentia > Spalacidae > Nannospalax > Nannospalax galili. The sequence continues at coordinate 75,795 of NW_008354396.1, forward strand.
TTTTTTTTTGGCTGGGAAAACCAAATGGCTTTCTAAAAAGTAGCCATTTTTAATTAAACATACATCTCTTGTATTTCGTCAAGGGAATTACTTTTTCTTTCTTTGTTAAAAGCCACCTTTGTTTACTCTTCATCTGGGCTGGTAGTTTGGGCTAGGCTCAGCCATGACCACTTGGTTTTTTTTCTTCATGGTGTTTGCTGAGCCCACTGCACATTTCAGTTAACTGATAGTCACAGGCTTCATTCACATGGCTGAGAGCTTGCTATCCAAGAATCATATGACTAACTGGACCATGTGTCAGTGTTTATCCAGAAGAGCTGTCTAACCTTGTTTGTATTATAGAATCAGGGTTACCAAAAGTAGCATTTAAAAAATATGTAAAATTTGGACCAGAGATGGCTCAGTAGGTAAAGGTACTTACCTTCAAGCCTGATGACCTGAGTTTGATTTCCAGAGTCCATGTGTTGGAAGGAGAACAGTGACTACCTTAAGTTGTCCTCTGACTGCCACAGTTATGCCTTAGTACCTGTGCACTTGCATACATACACATATATACATAAATGAATGCAAAAAATACATTCATACACACAGACATGTATATATATATGTAAATTTCTTTTCATGTGTTCACCCCTATCTATCTCATCAAGATTGGGGAGTTTATTTTTCAAATTTCTGCATTTGGACTCTGCCATGTAACTTGTTTTGGACCAATGAGCCACTCATAAAAATACAAGAAGAGTGTTTAAAAATACTTATGCATTGTGATTACTTTTTCTGGCCAAGTGTGCCAGCCTTTTTCTTGGTGCTTTTTCTATCTTTGCTGTCAAGCTAAGAGTTGATTTCTTCCTTTAAATGCTGTAGGATTTTAAATTGTGTAGAATCAATGGTTAAGATGTTTTCCCCCTCCCTGTTTGCCTCTTCTCTTCTGCCTTCTTTATGTTCAGATATTTTTTTAGTAATGGTGGTCCACTAGGCCCTGGATCTTCCTGAGTTGTAAAGATATATACTTAGTATGTATCCCAGTTTATTCTAAATCCTACCTGTCTTGGTCAGGTTTGGCTGTTGTAACAAAATAGGCTAGAGTAAATGGATTAAACAGCATAGGGATTGTTTCTCAGTTTGAGAGCCTGGGAAGCCTCAAGATCCAATTGCTGGGACACTTGATTCATGTAAATTATAGGGTTATAGATTGTTCTCAATTTTATCTATGGATATGTTACATAGAACTGCTTTACAAGAAGTAATTAAAACTTTTATGCAACACATTTCTAAAAGTTTGCTCTGTTTTATGTGGTTATATAGCTATATCCAGTGCATATTTGTTGTATATGCAATTAAATTATTTGTTCTGGTCCCTGTCACGTCACCTTGATTCTTTCAGGTAACAGATTGTTTTTCAAATAGTAACCCTTCCTGTTCTTTATAAAGATAAGTCCTTCCCAGTTTGCTTTTCTACATTTATTGCACTGTTTTAAATTTTTGGTTTCTGTTGGACAGTGGCAGTGATAAAAGACCGTTTTAAAAGGTTGATGGCACTTTTTAAAATCTCTGTGCAGTGATGACTGATTGGCAAAATCTGTTTCATTGTTGAGAGCCACGTTTTCTCAGATGTTAGATTTTTGTTTGAAGAAAAACAGGTAGCAAATATTAATTTCTATATTAAATTCCATTTTCATATGAAATGAAAAAGTTGTGTGTTTTTTTGTTATTATTAATCTAAAATAGTTTTACATTCCTAGAATAATTATTCTTGTCACGTAGTTTCTTTAACTGTGGAGCTGGATTCTATTTCATAATCTGTGTTCATGATGGTTTTTATGAGTTTGCATATTCTCTGGTCTAATGTTGGGTTTATGACAGCATGATAAAATACATTAGAATGCTACACATTATACGTCTTAAATAGTAACTATCAACATTTGAAATCAAGAATAAAACATTTGGGGGAGGCTTGATAATGTTTTGGAGTAATGATTTAAAAAATGATTATAAAAAATTAAAGTCATAAATTATCTGTTACTTTCTGTAATATCCTTAATCATCTGTTAAAAGGTAACTTTTTCATTTAATTCATTTTTACCGTATCTTTCCTCTAAAAAGGGTACATTAAAATATCATTTAAAATATTTTTTTTTCTGTCTTTTTGAGACAGGGCCTCCCTGTTGTAGCCCCAGCTGACCTGGAACTCACCATGTAGACTAGGCTGGCCTCAAACTCAAAGATCCGCCTTCCTCTGCCTCCTGAGTGCTGGGATTAAAGATGTGTGCCACCACGCCTGGCACATTTAAAATATTTTTAAAGATTTTATTTTATCTGTGTGTTTTGATTGTATGTATGTATACCTGATGTATGTACAGTGGCTGTGGAGGTCAGAAGAGGGCAATGGAGCTTCTGTGTGGGTGCTGGGAACTGAACCTAGGTTCTTTGCAAAGGCAGCAAGCCCTCTTACCTGCTGAACCATCTTTTGTTCAAGACTGAACAAAGCTAGGTGTAATGGCACAGATCTGTAAACCACAACGCTTGTGAAACAGGCAGCAGTATCATGAGTTTAAGGCTAGCCTTTTTGTATAGCAAGACCCTATCAAAACAAAACAGAAAATAAGAAAAAATTAGTTTTTAAATAAAATTAAATACATTTTTTCTCATTTTGTGATCCCTTCTGCATAGTTTTATTAAAATACTGTACATAAAGTTAAGTTTTAAAGGTGTTTATACAATTTATATTTTTGAGAACTTATTTTGGCTTTTTAGTTTTTGTGACTTTTTCTAGGGGCTGGATCAAATCACGTGTGGTTACCTCTGTAAGGACATTTTATTTGTATTTTGAAACACTTGTTAATAAACAACATCTTGAGCACAGTATTTCATGAGAATTAGTCTGTCTTCCTTCAAAGTGATCATTTTGCTCCATGACTTTTAGGATAGAAGAATATTATAATGAAAAACATTGGGCATCATTTCATTTTGACTTTGCTTGTAGAATTTTTCTTCATCTGGAGTGGGGGAAAAATAATTTTATGTTCGTATAAACATTTCATGTTTTCTGTAAATTAGTCTGTCTTGAAGGTTTTTTTTTTTTTTTTTTTTTTTTTAAGAGAATTTTATCTTGGAAGTATTCCACAAGAAAGTACTTTGTTATTTATATTTGATTTGAAAGATCTTACACAAATAAGTTACTTGGTACTACATAAAAAATTACCCTAAAACTTTATAACTTAGAAACAACATTTATTATCTTAGTCTCTGTGGGTGAGTCATCATCTCTCATCTAGACATGGTTAAGCTGGATCCACTCATAATGCTGCTGTCAAAGTGTCAGCTAGGTCTGGGATCTCATGTGAAGGATTTTTGGGGGAGGGATCTGCTCCCAAACTTGGTTCCAATGTACTGTATTTTCTACTGCAGCACACTACAGAATGATTTGATAGTCACTCTGGATCTGCCTTCCAAATGAACCCAGGAAACATCTAGTTCTTCTCAGAGAGAAATCTTGTTCGGGGTGTGTGTGTGTGTGTGTGTGTGTGTGTGTGTAGGGGAAGGAGAATTTTGTGCAGAGAGAAGGAGGAAGAAGTGAGAGTGACCATATGTTAGCATAACTTTTTCATTATAACAACTATATTAATGTGTTTTGTGTTTTCCCCATAGGTGCCTTAGCTGGACCAATTATCGTGGAGCCACATGTCACAGCAGTATGGGGAAAAAATGTTTCATTGAAGTGTTTAATCGAAGTAAATGAAACTATAACACAAATTTCATGGGAGAAGATACATGGCAAAAGTACACAGACTGTTGCAGTTCATCATCCTCAGTATGGATTCTCTGTTCAAGGAGACTATCAGGGAAGAGTCTTGTTTAAAAACTACTCACTTAATGATGCAACAATTACTCTACATAACATAGGCTTCTCTGATTCTGGAAAATACATATGCAAAGCTGTTACATTCCCACTTGGAAATGCCCAGTCCTCTACAACTGTGACTGTGTTAGGTAGGTGTGTTTGAATTGTGTATTTTGGTGATAATGATAAAGATATTATAATAGGAGAGATGGCTCAGCAGTTAAGAGCACTGACTTCTCTTGTAGAGAACCTGATTTGGTTCCCAGCATCCACATGGACTAGGTTTTTTCATAACTCCAGCTCTACAGGATCTGATGCTGCCTTCTAGCCTCTGTGGGCATTGCCTTCATGGATGCACTTATATAAATCCAAGCAAAATACTCATACACATTAAAAAATTAAATCTTAAAGTTCTATAATCCTATATTCTCTTATTGCAAAGAAAATCTATGTCTCTGCTATATAGTTTTAGCATTTTTCACACTAGATAGCACTTGAATTATAATAACAAATGTTGATTATCATCTGGGCCTGTTGGGCCATATCTGTAATTCTAGCACTTAAGAGGCTAAGGCAGTATTACTACCATAAGTTCCTGTCCAACTGGGCCTGCAGAGTGAAATCCCGTTTTGTTTTTTTAAAAAAGAAATAAACTGAACTTCTGTAACATTTAATTACTTTTTCTCAGTTTTTAAAAATTTGTCATTTTTAGTTGCTTAACTTTTTCCCCTTTTTTTCCAAGTGACTTGAGTTTGACTTTCTTAGAGCCTTTTGACACCTTGTGTTTTAATTTTTTGTGTTGAGTTTTTTTCCTGACATTGTAGATTTGTGTACCTATTTGAATCGTATTCAGAATCAGCTCATTAGAATTACCTGAAGTGGAATGTAAAGCAGTCTGGAAATGCAGATGAGTACTCTAGGAGTCATGGATCAAGGATGGAGGAGCAGTAGCTGACATGACTGCTCACCTCCTCCTTCATAAAGACACATTACTCTGCATTCCTTATAGTCACTAGAAGCTCCTTAGGAAGCAGGAATGGTGAACATGGTATCAAGAAATATCTTGTAAAAGAAGTGATTGAGTTAGTCCTTAAATGATGGAGAGTTTTGGTTAGACACAAATGAAAGAAAATTAGGGAAACATTATTCTGGGATTGACAATGAGCCAAACCTGAGAGGTAGGCATTAAACAAAGTTTCCTTATTCTTGACTTAATTTTTTAGGGGCCATACTTCTTTTTGTTGTGGGTGGTCCTATTCCTTGTAGACTGTTTTGCAGGACCGTGGACTCATTAAATGCCAGTAATATTTCCTCATTGTGACTGCTGAGAATCTGTCACTAGACAAGTATCCTCTTGGGAAGTATAGGGTTATAGAAGAGCCAAGGTGTTGAAGTAGAACACTGAAAATGTAATTTGCCAATTAATGAAGGGATTTGTATAAAGTATAAGAATTTTTGAATCTAAAAAGGCGGTGCTTCTGAAAATCACTGAAATGTTAGGATGAAATTTACTACCTTTATAAATGTGAACCTTAGTGTCTATTGACTGTGCTGATTTCTCTTCCCTCTTCTGCTCCCAGACCCTTTTTAAAGTTTCACTCGTAGACTAGCAGTATTGGTACCATTTGAGAGTGTGTTAGAGACACAGAATTTGAGGCCCCTCTGAGGCTTATCTTAAGATTTAGCAAGATCTTTCTGTAATTTTAGAAACAGTACTGTGACTACATTCTCCACTGACTTTGAGAGGGCTACCTAACACAATAGACCTGCCTTAGAGAGTAATATAGAAGCTGTTACTTACGAAGATCACACTTCTGTTAAATCATAATGCCTCAGCACAGGGACAAAAAAAAAGAAAAAAAAAAAAACCTTAAAATTTTCTGATTTCTGAAGCTTCAATGAAGAAGGGCACTGTTCTTACAAAATAATTAACAGGTTTTTGTAACTGGTAGCTGTATGTTAGAAAGGAGGGAAACTTGAATAGTAGTAGATTGTAATACTTGGTGAGCAAGTACCTTTTTGCTATTAATTAAATGGACACATTGGTATTTAAAACTCCTGTTGGGAAGCTCAGATGATAAGTTCAACATTAGGTTGTGGGGTTTGAAGACATAGGTGAAAATCCCAATCTGGTAAGAGATAGAGGGGTCAAGCCTTGTAGTAAAATTGGAGAATATATGAGATCATTTGGGTAAATATTACTAGAAAGAAGCTTTAAAAGAGATGTAAAAAATAACCCAAGTAGAATAGGACATGGAAGAAAAATAGATGGAGTTCAGGGAGGGCTATGAGAATAACTGAGAACAACAGCATTTATAAGAGAAGGTAAGTTTGTAGAAAAAAAAAGGTTAATCTCCTTTCCATGTGGAAATTAAACCTACATGAAATGATGGACTTCTGTTACCTACCAGTGAATTCATTTCTTTAAACATTTTTAGAGGAAAAATATTGAGTCTGAGATTATATGATCCCTTGATATTAGAGTTTCAATGGAGTAGCTGCAGCAAAACTAAATTCAGGGGCTCTAACAAAAAATTTAGAAAAATTGAATAACAAATACTCCACAGTAGTAGAGTTGTTAACATTAATTGGTTGCTTCTTACATTATGGAAGAGCATATTATTAGTACTTGAAAAAAATTAGCCACAAAATCAGGTATACTATTACATCTATATGAAAACTAGAAATAGAAACAAGGCGATAGAAATGGAAGACTGTGATAATGACTGTTTGAACATATTATAGTTATAGATAATTCTGTTTTCCAGTTTTCAGAAATACTGTTTTCACAACTAAATCCAGACTACTTCCTGAATAATGGCATATCATCCTGAGTTTTACCCTTTGGGGGGGAAAAAAGAAAAGCAGACAAATGATAACAGTTCTAAGTCTTTGGATAATGGTATAGGACTGTGATCCCTGAAAGAAGAGCGATATACCAGATAAGCCCTTAAGATGCCTCTGGTTTCCTCCTTAGGCAGTTTACAGGCTGCACAGTGATGAGACGTTCCAGGAAGGGGAGGGAAAAGGAGAGAAAGAATGATGCTAAAGTGGTTAACTATCAAAAGTTAGTAAAAACAAATAACTTTCAGTATACTTGAATTAGCTTTTCATTAAAGGATAGGGAATATATCTCAATGATATAGCACATGGGTAGCATGCATGGGCCCTTGGTTCAGTCTTATTCCAAGTACCTCAAAACAGAAATAAAAACAGAGGTATAAAGGCAGATTTGAAACTAGTAGAAGATATTGGTACTCCATATAATTTAAAAGGAACTGTTCTTCCAAATTATTTAGAAATTCTACACACAAGAAAAAAAAAACCCCAAATTACTTCACTTCAATATACATTTAGCAACGTAAGAAATTGGAAATAACCCTAAAATATATCGGATGCTCTTTGCCTTCATAACCTGAGAAATTTAAATCTTAACGAGTTGTAATTGCATTATATATGAGATTGACAAATTCTGCCATCTAATACCATCAGCTGGTGAGTATATGTGTTCACAAATGCTTGAAGATTGCAAGTAAATTAGCACTTTGTATAAGCTTTAGATGCTGCCCGGTAAAAACTGAAAATAAAGTAGAAGTATTTCTAATATTTGGAACAAACTAAAGAAACCTATACAAATATACCAAGATAAATGAATGTTATAGAACCGTTTAGAATTAACAAGAAACACCACCAGTATTACCAGTGAATAAACTGTATAATAATTAAAACAATTTCATGTGGTTCTAAATCATCTAAAAATGAACAGTTAAGGTGAATTTAAGAATAATAAAACTAGCCAGGCCCAGTGGCACATGACTTTAGTACCCAGCACTCAGGAAGCAGAGGCAGGAGGATCTCTGTGAGATTGGGACCAGTCTGGTCTACATATGAAGTTCCAGGTCCACTGGGGCTACAAAAAGACTCAGTTTCAAAGCAAAAAATAATAAAACTAAATGCTCTATTATGAACCCACTGAATGCAAAATTGAGTCAGAGACAAGCTGTGTAAAAGTAACATAGTCCGGTTTATTCTTATACAGTTCAATGAAAATGGCAAGTGAAGTAAAGCTATCCTAGTTTAGATGTGCATTTATTGCTTATAATGACAAAATAATTAAAAATTTATCAAGTTAATATTATGGTTTCACATTAAAGTAGACAGGGTAAGATCAAGGAGAGACACAAAGGACTTGAGCTAGACCTTGAGCTGCTAAGTGTTTTTTCTTAAGATTGTGGTGATTACATGGATATTTGCTATAAAATTACTCATTCCATGTGTTTCCTTTACTTTTTCTGTCTTCCAATGAGGAGGTGCATAAAGAAAATATTAATCACTTTTACATAAAATATGAAATGGTAATAAGTCAGGGTTAGTATAGCAAATTGAGTAACTTATTTAAAAGGTAGTTGCTTTAAATCTTTTGCCATAGAATAAAGTATTATATATTAAAATACTTTTTCCTTTGGAACTAATGTCTTCAATCTCATAAAGGAGATTATGATCCAAGTAAAAGAAGGCTTTGACATATTTTTGTTAGGGGAAAGTTCATCTTAAAATGTGATGCTGCCTTTGTGATAGCAGATTTAAAATTTGCCTAGCAAATCATCTTTTTTTTGTTCCAGAAATACAGTTGATGTTGACATTACCTGAAAAGCCTGTGTATGATTTTATTTGCATTTGTCCCTAAGATTATGAAATATGTGTACATGTGGCTTGAACAAATGTAAATACTTTCTTAATTGAAATATAATTTCTTTTTAATTTAAACAGTTGAACCCACTGTGAGCCTGATAAAAGGGCCAGATTCTTTAATTGATGGAGGAAATGAAACAGTAGCAGCCATTTGTATAGCAGCCACTGGCAAACCAGTTGCACATATTGACTGGGAAGGTGATCTTGGTGAAATGGAATCTACTACAACCTCTTTTCCAAATGAAACAGCAACAGTTGTCAGCCAATACAAGCTGTTTCCAACCAGATTTGCTAGAGGAAGGCGGATTACTTGTGTTGTGAAACATCCAGCCTTAGAAAAGGACATCCGATACTCTTTCATATTAGATATCCAGTGTAAGTATAAACTCAACTTTTTCTTTTCAAGTTCAGCCATGTATTTTACTTTATTCCTTGGACTTCTTTATCAAATTATTTTTAGTTTGATTACTTAGTATGTAGATATTCCTACTGCTTTTGTGTGCTTCACTATGTCTTTACTTTTGTTTATATTTTCATTGAAATTTCATTTAACTAGAATATTTTTTAATCAAGAAGCATGCACAGATGAATTCTAAATTACTAAAAACTGTTTAATTTTGTCCTTTTAAGACTTTAAAAATAGTTTAGCCTTTAAGGAGTTGTAGGAACGTCTACATCAAAATATGTGTGACATAAAAGACAAATAATTGCATTATATTTAATTGAGCTGATGTTTATTTCCATGGATCTTACTCATACATTTTTCAGTAAGAATTTTACTTCCCAGATGTGTTTTAGCTACTTTGAAACTGTCTTTTTTTAAATATTATTTATAGCCTGATCTTAATAATATTATCATAAAACAATTTGGAAGCTACCATTAGGATAGTAGCAATTATAGACAAGATTCAAAGCTTCTTATTTAAAATTTTTAAGGGTTCTCTCCTATATAAGTTTATATTTTTATGTGTTTCTACATTTTACTTTTCAGTAGTTTCTCAGTTTTTGATACATTGAGATTTGTTTACTTTTGAGTAAAAAAGAAAGTGAGATTCTTTATATCTTGTAGCAACAACTATTAAAATTAGCCAGATGTGAAGATATGATTAGCAAAAGTCTTTAGGCCTGCTTTTATTTCCATCCATGCACAGATTGAAGCTACCTTGATGCTTGGAAATTTATTACATACTCAGTACACCTCCAGTGGTTTCTAAGGTTAATTCCAGAGACCTTGTTTCAACATTTAGAGTTAAACTTAAGAATCAGTAGTTGCACAAATGTTGTCACCGTTAAATCTTTGAATGATGATACCATCTTTCCTCCATGCTGCTTTGCAAGTGCAATTTTTTTCTCTCCTGCTGTGCTTTCACAGACTCCTATTTCTTTTTCTTAGGATATTCAGGACTCAGTTGTAAGCACTATTAATTTGTCATATATGATTATTTCCATACCTGTGCCTAAATAATGAGTGAAATTGTCTACAGTTTGTATTTGTGATTATTATTACTAATTTCATGTTTGATTGAATACATCCCAGATACATAGAAATATTTCTTCAAATATAAATCTTGACAATTATGTTTTTCTTTTATAGCTTTCTCTTAAAATGTTCTTAGAGTGCACATGACTTCAAAGTTTGGAGGCATTCTTCAGGGTTACTTTAGGGAAACTACTCTTTTGTCTTTAAAAGGAAATTAAACTCATAGATTACTGACTGGATGATTCTTTTAGCAACTAAATTCTTTCAGAACTTAGTATAATTTGAATTTACAAAAGCACGAACTAATTCTGTTTTTTTATGAAGCAGGTATTTTTTAAAAATTGCTAAAGTAGCCGGGTGTGGTGGCACACACCTTTAGTCCCAGCACTCATGAGGTAGAGGCAGGCGGATCTCTGTGAGTTCAAGGCCATCCTGGTCTACATAGTGAGTTCCAGGACAGCGGGGCTACAGGGAGACACTGTCTCAAAAAGACCAAAAAAAAAAAAAATTAAAAAATGCTAAAGTTTCCCTTAAAAGTTTGCTTTTTTAAAAATTATTATTATTTTTATTTTATGTGTATGTGTATTGCCTGCATGTAGATAAGTGCCCTTGTCAGTGCAATACCACGGAAGTCAGAAGAGGGCTTCGGATTCCCCTGGAACTGGAGTTAAGGACGGTTCGTAGCCACCATGTGGGTGCTGGGACTTGAACGGATTCAAACCCGGTCTTCTGCAAGAACAGTCAGTGTTCTTAACTGCTGAGCCGTCTCTCCAGCCCCAAGTTTGCTTTTTTTAATAACATCTTGAAAAATGCATAGTAATATTTCTGACTTCTTTGACAGAGTTAAAGATTGTTGATTTCTTTCAATCCTCTCATTATTCCCTGTGCTATTTACCTACTTTTTAATAAAATGAAGAGTAGTTTCTGTACCATGTGTAAGAAAGCTTCCTTAAGGAACCTTTCATTACCTACCCGCAGGTGTAGGTAGGAATTATCTGCTCTTAGTATCCCATTTCATTCTCTTTTGACCCTTAACAGTAGGTTCTAGCTAAATATTTAAAGGTGCAGTGTTCTCTGTTTTTATTAAAATTATTTATTAAAGTTTGTTTTATTGCTGTTGAAGCCCTAGATAATTTACTATACTTCTATATAGTCTTAAAAAGTGTCACATCTTAACATGAGCATTGAATGTTAGTTAGTTGTAATATAGAAATTTCTTGGCTTGATACCTTTTAGGGGGTGCTTTCCTTCAGGTTAAATACCTTTTTACAGACAGTTTTACAAGATGACTTGATACTAAGGTAGTACTTAAATGCCATGTTTCATTAATTTAGTGCCATAATGTATTGGTTTTGTACATATAACACTACATACTTTATAGTAGGGCTTATATAGTTTTGCTTTCGTTGATTATAGGTTTATGAATACTCTTAACATTCAGCATCCCTGATAAGTAGAACCATGGGTGATTATGACCCTGAATGTCCCATAGGCTAGTGTCTGGTTGTCTAGTGTCTGGGTACTTATTGTCTATTCATTCTCTTAATCAACTACTATTTATAGTCTTCCCTAGTGATTATATGTGTGGAGAAGAAAGAAAATAATTTCCATTCTTAAAAAGCATGTCTGTTCCATTAATGTTTTATCATTTTATATTGACTTTAGTCTTAAAAAAGATTATTGTGTTCTGCATGTATTGATTTTATAGATGCTCCTGAAGTTTCAGTAACAGGATATGATGGAAATTGGTTTGTGGGAAGAAAAGGTGTTAATCTCAAGTGCAATGCTGATGCAAATCCTCCACCTTTCAAGTCCGTGTGGAGCAGGTAATAAAGTTAAAATTAAACTTACATTCTGCTATGTTCCATGAGCTTTGGTTCTAGAGATTCAACTGTAGAGGTATCACCTAGTACTGGGCATCTCTCAGACATAGGCTCTCTGTGTCTGACCACATGTGCAGTTCTGCAGTAGCCTCCATCTATTGCAAAAAGAAGCTCCTTTGATAGGTGTTGTACAGCATGCTTGTCTGTAAATATAAGGATGGATATTTAGCATGCAGTAAGTTTAATTTGTCTTGAGAATGAAAGAGATAGGGTTTTCTCCAGGATCTATGTTCTCTCCTGCCATGTATATTCGGCTGAGCAGAATAAGGAGTAGAGAGAAAACTAATGCATCCCTCAACTCTCACCAGTAAAGCTTCCTTATACAACAGAGTGCAATGCACACAGAAGGCCATAACTTTCCAAGTTTTAAAGAATAAGAGACTGTAGAGTACAAGATAGAACTCCTGTGTGAAATCTCATCTACCCATGGCTCAGGGACCATTTCAGAAGAGGGGGCAGAAAGATTCTAAGAGCCAGGGCTGGTTCATGAACACAAGGAAGCAGAATTCCAGGCCACTGGAAGCTTGCACATGTGAACTTGTGGCAGTGGTGGCATCAGCATGGGACCCATGTCAACTCAGTTGAGCGGGGGCCCAGAGGGGAGGAGAGAAATGGGTGGTGGGCTGACCCTAGACTAAGAACTATTCAAGACTGATTGCTGCTGGGTGAAGGAGAGCATGACTTACATATAATCACTAGATGGGCTGACTAGACTCCAGTGGACCATTTGCACTCAAGGACACTTGTGTACAAATGCCTGAATGAATAGGACTTAGCATGTATGGTGGAATACATGATGTTCATGCAGTTTGGTGGGGGAATGGGGAGGCATGAATGGGTGGGGTCAGAATTTGATTAAGAACTGTTGTATGAAATTGCAAAGGTACAATAAAAAAATGAACTCAAAAAATTTTAAAATTACAAAATGCATTTGTTTAAAAATGGAAGATCTTAGAGGCATATTTGAGATTATTTTTAATCAATATAATGCATAATTAGATAAATATGTGAAGAATTTAAATAAATGACAGATTTCTAAGTGCTTTTCTGCACCATCCCTTCCTACCATCCTATTGCCTTCTTTCTGTTTCTTACTAGCAGCTATGTTGATTTTAGCTTTTGTTTCCTGATAGTTACTGGTCTGGGTCTTGTTTGACTTACCATTTTTAACATTGCTCACCTATTGGGTTTAATTTTATGCCCTTGTTTATCTATAAAAATCCTACTATATATATTCTTACCCCTTATTGTCTGAATGAACTTAAATTGCTGTTGATTGAACTCTGTACTTAATTACCTGTCATAGAAACAAGTATGATTAAGAGTTAAGTAGCATACCAAGATTCTGTTTTCTTTTGTCCGTACCTTTTTATTTCCCTCTGGCTAATATTGCCTCTGTTTACTTGTGTAGTTTCTAATCTACTTTTAATTCTCTGTCTCTAAACTTTTAAACAGTTATCCTAAGATTTTCATTAATACCTCTCTTTTTTGTTACACTTATTATCCTTCACATTTATTACATATAACTATCCTTTCTCATTTTTTCCATCAGTTTTATTATTTCTAGAATACCATCTTGTTTAAAACAGTTTTCACATATTAATAATTTTTTAAGTGGGCAGAAGATTATTTACAGTTTCCAAAATCACTTTTTCATTGCTTTGTTTATTTTTTAATAGACAATTTTATATTATATATGTGTGCAGTATGTTTTTACCAGAGATGCTACCGTTATTCCCACATGTGATGCTTACTCCTGATTATCAGCTTGACTAGACTGAAAAGTGCTTAGTAGATTACTAAAGCACACTTCTGGGTGTGTCTTTGAAGGTGTTTCTAGAAAGGATTAACCAAGGGAAGAAACCAGACCCTGAATGTCCCATAGGCTGAGGGCCTGGATGATGTAAAGGAGGGAAAAGGAGAGAAAGCCAGCTGGGATGGATGTCCTCTCTCTACCTACCTTCTTGCTGCTGTGGTGTGAGCTACTCTGTTCCATCATGCCCTCCTTGCCATGATAAATTGAAACCTTGGGTCCTATAAATCCTTCCCATAAAGTTGTTTCTCAGATATTTGGTTACAGTGATGAAGCTAGCTAGTAAGATGGTGTAAGCAGAACTTAGTAGGTGATTCTGATGGGAGATGAAAAGTCAGAATGCTAACAGGAATATCGGCTATGGAGACTGGCTTGTGCAGCTTCAGATGGACCAAAGATAGTTGGGAATTGGATTAGAGTTCATTCATGTTAAATTCTCACAGAATTTGTCTGCATTTTGCCTGTGGACTGAGACTTGTGGGAGGCTGAGTTTAAAGGAGATGGACTAATCTGGTGAAGGAATTCTTAAAGGTAATATGACATTCAAACTGTGGTGTGGTATTTAATAGCTGTTTTTAGCCAAGGTTACTGTGAAAATTAACAGCAAAAAAACAAAAAAAAGTTGCAGTTTGGTCAGGAAAGCTTGAGCTAAAGAAGGCTTGATTTCTGAGAACAGTACATGGAAAAGATGTCAAGCAGGATGCAGTAGGGCATTAGGAATGATCTTTGAGGGCACCTCAAGAACTAGCTACATTCCACCCAGTGCAGTCTCAAAGGTATGAAAAAGTGGACTCGCTTGAAAGACCTCCAAGGCCCCCGCATGCACAAATAGGGCTGTGTCGGAAGTTGTTTCCTCTGGATTCATTCCAGTATGCTTAGCTGCCCAAGCTGCTATAGCCATGTTCCAAGGGTGCCTAGCTTTGTTTAAGCTGGCAGCAGATCTTGGTGTGAACCACTTGATACTGGTTTTCGCTTCTGGCAAAATACAAGCTGCTGGGTCATGGAAGTGTTCTCTAGTGAGTCAGATTCCAAACTTTATTATATTCTTTGAACCAAATTGACTGCTTACTCAATCATATGCCTCCTGTGAACAAGGCTTCAACCCCAAATAGAGCTTTTTAATCTTGACAGTATTCACATTTGAGACAAAGCAGTTAGTGTGTGTGTGTGTGTGAGAGAGAGAGAGAGAGAGAGAGAGAGAGAGACAGAGAGAGACAGAGAGAGACAGAGAGAGAGAGTTCTATTAATTAATAGGATATTTAGCAGCATGTTATTTCTGTACTCCTTTGAATCAGTAGTAGCGACCACTCCCCATCGTGAAAATCCAGACTGTCTGCAGACATGCCCAATGTCCCCCAAAGACAAAAATCACTGTCATTTGAGAAACACTCACCAAAAACATATTTTTTCTCCATCTGATTTCTGTCCTCTAAAAGTTTGTTGAAACATCTTGTCTATTGCATTCTGTGTCCTATTTTCCTTCTCCTGTGTGTTTTTTTTCCTTTTATAATGTTTACTTTTTTATGAATAAGTCTGTAAACATCAACATGAGATATTCAAAGTTTTTTTTTTTTAATTAGAAGAAGCATCTCATTACAACAGCATTGACATATTCAATAACAATTTCCAGAGCTAAAGGGTACATCTCTTTCAAAATTGGCTGTACATTTCTAGGTTTACAGATGAATTATTACGCCTATACAATCTTTTACTCATTTTAAACTCTATAAGACATAAAATTAATTGAGGTTTTAACGTTTAAAAAACGTCTCCACTTTGTTGTTAAAATACACAGTTTCATACAGAAAAATTCATTTTAAGGCAATTGACATTGAGATGTTTTCACATGCATTTCTAATCTCTATATATATGACTATTACTGGTCACAATCTCTTACTTTCTGAGTTCCTTGGCATCTGAGCATGGATATAAACTCATCACATAGACAGCCTTCCTCTCACACTAGAGCCTCCATACTCTGCCATCCCTACCACTGTCCACTGTGCTGTCAGCACCCCCATCCATTCCCCCCTATCTGCCCTTCTGGTAAATCTAGTCAGCCAGAGGTCCCTGTTCCAGGAGGA
>NW_008354396.1:94491-94780 GCF_000622305.1 Nannospalax galili
TAAATCCATCTGGTCCTGGGCTTTTTTTAGTTGGGAGGTTTTGTATTACTGTTTCAATTTCTTTTTGTGATATGGGTCTGTTTAAGCTGGTAATCTCTTCTTGGTTTAATTTTGGTGGTTCCCATGCCTTTAGATATGCATTCATTTCTTTTAGGTTTGTAAATTTAGTACCATATATGTTTTTTAGAGTATTACCTTATTATGTTCTGTATCTTTCTGGTGTCTGTTGTGATGTTTCCCCTTTCCTAAATGCAGGGAAAACTCAAAGCATTTCCATAGAAATCAGGAA
>NW_008354396.1:95078-95454 GCF_000622305.1 Nannospalax galili
AGTCCTTGAGCATGGGAGGTCCTTCCATCTTCTGATGTCTTCCTCAATTTCTTCCTTTAAAGAGTTAAAATTTTCCTTGTAGAGCTCTTTAATGTCTTTCGTCAGGTTTATTCCAATTTATTTTTTTGTGTGTGTGTGGCTATTGTAAATGGGAGGGTTTCCCTGTGCCCTTTCTCTGATTGCTTGTCATTGGTATATAGAAAGGCTATTGACTTTTGAAGGTTAATTTTGTAACCTGCCACTTTACTGAATGTGTTAATAATTTCTAGGAGTTTGCACGTGGAATTTGTGGCGACCCTTAGATATATTATCATATCATCTGCAAAAAGGGATAATTTGAGCTCTTCTTTTCCAATTATTACTCCTTTAATTTCCT
>NW_008354396.1:95880-130640 GCF_000622305.1 Nannospalax galili
TAATTCCTGCATTTTCCATTCTTGTGATTTCTTAAATTTTTCATAGTCTTTGCTTGAGTGGTCCAGTTCGTCCACTTTATCTTATAGTCTTGATACTCTGTTTTCCATTTCGTTCATCCTATTGGTGAGGCTTTCTCCTGCCGTTTTTAATTGGCTTATGGAGTGTTACACTTCGTTGTTTATTTCATCCTGAGTAGTCTTCAATATTTCTAGCTCTTTTCTGAATTCATCCAGAAGTTTATCCGTCTTCCTTCAGCTCTTTGATTACCTTGTTTGTGTATTCTTTAAATTCACTGAATTCTTTTATCATATTCATCATTGTTCTTTTGAGTTCCATGTCCTGCATTGTCTCTAGGGGCTTCTCATTGTGCTCCTCTAGAGGATTACTGGTATTTGGTGGGGATATGTTATTTTGGTTTTTCATGTTATTATTTTTTCTCTGTGATTTTGACATGTGAATTTCTTTTGTAGTTTCTGACTCTTGTGTGATACTCGGGCCTTCAAGTTTAGTTCTGCTTCTTTTTTTGAACTTTATGTGTTTGTGGTTTACTTTTTGGGTATGAAGAGCTGGTTCATCTAAGCTTCTGGTTCTCTCCTTTGATTTTATGTTGTCGTGGCTTTATTGATTTTGTCTTCAGGAGTTCCGCGGTGGCCCAATTCCAATGTGGGTCAGAAGTGTTCAGACTTTCTCCTTAGGCCTGGAATGTTCTAAGGATTATTTTGGCCTCAGGAACTTGGGTGTTGGACTGACCTGAGATCCTGGCCATGGCCGTGACATGCAGGGATGCAAAAGTAGATGGGGTGGGAAGAAGCCCCAAGATTTCCCAGGGAGTGGATTGAGTAGCGTGTGGGAAGAAGCCCCAAGATTTCCCAGGGAGTGGATTGACTAGGTGGGTTGTACTGGATGCAAAGGATCAGGAAGAAGAAAGGTAAGCCTTGGAGCCCCAGAAAGAGACTGTCAGCCCCAGAAAGAGGCTGGCGGGTGTTGCAGGACCAGATAAGTAGAGGGAGGTGAGGGTGGGGCCAGGTCCAGAAGCAGCTCTTGGGGCCCAAGGAACGTACTAAGTTGGTTTGAGTGAAGAAGATCAGGAAGCAGTATTGGTTGCCCAGGTGTCTGGGGACCCAAGACTAGGAATGGCACAGGGCCCAAACTAGGAGTAGAGAACAGCGGGGGAGATGGAAGGGCGAATGAGGCTGGGGGAGTCTGAGCGTGGAGGGCTCCGCCATAGACTTACCCCAAGAGAGGCCTGAGGGTAGGAGAGTAGGCTAGGAGATTTAGCCGGTGGTGCAGGTCCAGGGAAGCAGAGAGAGGTGAGGGCCGGGCGAGGCCCAGAAGCAGTGCTCCTGGGGCCCAAGGAAGGCACTAAGTTGGTATTGGTGAAAAGGATCAGGAAGCAGTACTGCTTCCCCAGGTGTCTGGGGCCCCATGGCTAGGAATGGCACAGGGCCCAAACTAGGAGTAGAGAATAGCAGGGGAGATCGAAGGGTGAATGTGATTGGGGGAGTCAAGGCGCAGAGGGCTGCGGGATAGACTTACCTCAAGAGGCCTGAGGATAGGAGAGCAGGCTAGGAGAGTTCAAGTTTTGTTTTTTAATGAATGCAGCTTTAATGCTGAAAGCCAGATAGTGAATGTTCTAAAGTTTTCATAACATAGCCTTGTGTCTCAGGAGCATGTGGACATTTAACTTGGCAGGTTTAAAATAAATGCTTAATTTCATAACTTGTTTTTGATAGAATTATGTGGGAGTAAGAAAATACTGTATTTGGTCATATTGAATTTAGATAATTTAAAAAATAAAGGTACTGTTTTACTTAAAGGTGGAAAGCAGTCATCAGTTAAGATGTCTGTTTGACAGACTGTTTCAAGAAAATCATGTAATTCCGGTTTATTAACCCAGTATTTAATTAGTAGTTTTTAAAAAAAAGTTTTGTTTTTATTTAATTTTCATGTATTTTATACAGAACATCTCGATCATCTTTATAGTTCGGTCCCCACTGGTACCCCCCACCCCGCCACCCCACTGGAGCCTATATACTCTTATACTCTGTCATCGCTGTTAAGGCCCACCTTTCTAAGTCAGTGTCCCCACAGAGGTCTAGTCAGCCTATTTAGAGTCTTTTTTTTTTTTTTTTTTAGGAATTTCAGCTCTTCTTCATCTAGCTGCAATCAGTTGCCAATATTCCTTCAGATAAGATTGGGGTCTGGTGTTCATTTTCCCAGTTCTATGCGGGGGTTTTTGTCTGCCTGAGTTTGCATGGAACTTGTGTATGCTGACACCATTGTCACAGACTCATATGAGCTTGTAGGACTCTGTTTCCATATGGTCCTGCACCTCCTCCCTCGCTTTTATAATCTTTCTGTTTCTCTTTCTGCCATGGTTCCTGAGCCTTGGGTGATGAAGTTTAATAAAGGGGTCCTGTCCAAGCATTCCTATTAAAATCAGGAACCAGCAAGGTTATCTGCTATCTCCACTCCTTTTTAACATAGTACTTGAAAGTCTTGCTAGAGCAATAAGAGAAGGAAATTAAAGGAGCAGTAACTGGAAAAGAAGAGGTCAAATTATCCCCTTTTGCAGATGATGTGATATCTGAGAGACGTCAAAGATTCCACCAGAAAACTCATAGAAATGATTAATGCAGCTTATAAAATTTATCTACAGAAATCAAAATGTGTGCATGTACACACACACACACACACACACACAAGCACACACACACAATCAGAATAAAACCTAACAAAGACATCAAAGATCTCTCCAATGAAATTTTTAAATCTTTAAAGAAAGAGATTGAGGAAGACACCAGAAGATGGAAGGACCTGCCATGCTCATGGATTGGAAGAATTAATATTGTAAAAATGGCCATCTTACCAAAAGCCATTTGTAGATTCAGTACAGTGCCAATCAAAATCCCCATGACATTCTTTACAGAATTAGAAAAAAAAAACATTCTAAAATTCATATGGAAGCACAAAGACCCCGGATGGCCAAAGCAGTTCTGAGTACAAAGAGCAATGCTGGGGGGAGTACTACATTTGTAGATTTGTATTTTAAATGTCAGTTAGTCCCTCTAGTAATTTTTTCCCTCGTTAGTAGTAGTACTTCTTCCAATTTTATGAGGGTGTAAACAGTAAGTATAAGACATGCAGTAGGAGCGTAGAAAATGTTTAGTATATGCTAATTTTTATTTTAAAAAATTAAAATTTTAAAGAATTTAAAGGACTTGAGTTTTTGTCACCGTATGATTACAATATAATTACAAATTTGATCTCAGGTGCAGAGAAAGTTTTTAAAGATATACTTCATAATAATTCCTGTCCTCCTAGAAAAACTCACCTGTTAGGAACCAATGCTTGCAAAAATTTTCTGTACAAAAATGTCTCATGAGGGTTGTGTATTGTTTAAATATTTAACAATATTTTTGTCTATATCAGTGCAAAAATTAAAAGTTTAGCATCACTAATCTGAAAATCCAAAATCTAGTGGGCTTCAAAATTTTGAATGCTCACACATTTCAGATGTTTGAATTAGTGTTTTTTTAAACCAGTAATGTCTGTGTGAATGGTACAAAATAAAAAAGTTAAAAAATAAAATAAAACTTTACTCAAGTAAAAAAATATAAAATGCTTATATTTCCAAGCTGTTTCATTAAGTGATACTCAGTCTATACACAAAAGTTTGAGAGATTTTTACTGGCTGTTTTTCATGCAAAACAAACCATGTTGCCTACTTTCCAGTATTGATTTGCTTTTTTCTAGTCTTCGGTTTTATTCCCTTTCTAATAAGTTGTTGAACTCCCACTCTATATTTTCATTATTTAAAGTCAATACCAGATTTTACCCAATTCAACAGCATACCAACAGAATAGAGTATAGCACTAGATAATTAAATGAGTAAATGAAAATTTGGAAAAATTGTGAAGTTTTGAAATTTGCGTAGTCTAAATTATAGTAGTTTAAAACCTCGATTTTCTTTATTTTTACCCTTATATTTTATAGATAAGTAATTTGTGTAGTTTTAAAAGTTTCAAACTAAACACTAGTTTGATATTTTTTATATTAGGTTTGAAAAGTTATGTATTTAGTTCCTTTTTAGTAAATGGTTTTAAGAGTTCTTATGATTTGAATTAAATGGTTTACCTCAATGGTATGACAAATGTACCTTTTTAGCAAAATTAACACAGTATAAACACTGTCTACAATGAGTTACTATTTTTTTGTTTGAGGCAGTGTCCTATGATGTAGCCCTGGCTTGTTTCCAACTAAATCCTCCTGTTTCTGCCTGCCAAGTAGTGAGATTACAGGCATATGCCACTATGCCTGGATTACAAAGTTATTCTAGATAATAAAAAGGTACTTTAGTTTCTTTGTAACAGATACCTACTTTACAAATAAAATAATTTTATAAGTAGGTCCTTATTAGTACCTTAGAAATTGTTTGTATTGGGTAAAATATAGATCTAGGCTAGTATTAAGTTACATTCTGTAATTATAGTATAGAAAATGCCAAAACATCTTACATATTTAAGTGAGAAGACTTTTAATAAGGAATTTATAGAAACATTATTTGTGTACTCATAATTCCCTGAGAATTTTAATTTCTTAGATATGTCATCGAGAAAAACTACTTTCTAGTTTTCTGGATGTGATGCTTAAATTTTTTTTATATTCGCCTCCATTCATTGAAGAGAGAAGCTTCTTTGATTACACCTGAGCATAGTATTTGTCTGTGGGTCTACAGTGACTATACCAGTTTATACTCCTACCAACAATGAAGAAAGGTTCCTCTTCCCCACATCCTTGCCACCATTAGTTGTCATTTGATTTCTTTGTGATTGCCATTTTGAGTGCGTTGAAATGGAATCTCAGAGTAGTTTTAATTTGTATTTCCCTAATGGCAAAGTATGTCTGTTAGCCATTTTTATTTCTTCTTTTGATAATTCTGTGTTCAGACTGTTCTAGTTTCAATTCTAGATATTTGTACGGCAGCTAGAAACCATGACAAATTAGCTAAGTAATAGTAGTAAGTCCCCATCCAGGGCCTATGTCTGTCCTTCTCAGCCATGGCTTTTTACAATGAGGTATCCATTGGCAGAAATGAATTCTCTCTTGTGGAGTGGGCCTCATATCCTATGAGAGAGTGGTTGGTTACCTCCATGACATTCATCCTACTGTTGGACCTGTGGGCACATCTTGTCTGGCAGGTTGGTAAGATGCTTTTTTTCCTCCACCACCTTGCATAGCACCTTTTAGCACTATGAAAGCTAACCAGCAGGCAGGAAGCTCCAAGTTCAGTTCCAACTTGGTTTTTCTGTATCTTGTAATCAGAGTGTATGGTGTCTTTGGCAATAGGCTCTTAATCTAGTTCTTCTGGACAACCAAGAGGAATGGCAAGAGCCTATATTGTTTGGGGGCCTCTAGGACCTTACTGACCAACAGCTCAAAAGGTGGTATCTCATTTTTGTCTAATAACTCATAGTTTTTAGGAAGTATATTGTCCAGTCCTGCAGGATAATTCCTTTCTAACTCACCGTCTCTCTCTCTTGTTTTAGCTTACTAATTAATAGTTCTTCATAGGGCTTTTTAATAAACACTTCATTTTAGGTTAACCACCCCCCCCTTCCTCTCCATCTCCTCTCACCAAATGTGCTTAAACTTTCCATCCCTGGTATCCCCTCTCTGTTTTCGTATTGGCTATGTTCTGAAACTCCTCCTGCCTTAAGGCATCCTCCACCCCAGTGGCCCTCTTCTTTTCTGGCTTCTATAGGAAATATACAAATCTGAAGAGTCAGTGCTAGTATCTATTATAAAGGAGAACATGGACTATTCTTTTTTTCTGTGCCTGGGCTACCCCATAATTGTTTCCAGTTCTTCCATTTACTTGCAGATTTCATTATTTTTCTCTATAGCTGAATAAAAAATTGTGTATATGTATCACCAATTGTTAATGTGAATAATCCAGGGATTCCATTTCCTAACTGTTGTGACTAGAACAGCATGAACAGGCTGAGCAACATCTCTGTAGTAAGATATAGAATCCTTTGGGAATATGCTCAGGAGTAGTATTGTTGGTTCAAATGACAGATCTATTTCTAGCTTTTTGAGGAACCTTCACATTGATTTCCGTAGTGGTTGTATCAGCTTACACCGCCACCAAGAGTAAATAAATATTCCTCTTTGCCCACATCTTTGCCAGCATTTGTTGTCATTTCATTTCTTTCTTATTTTTTCATTTCATTCCTTTTCAAAAATATTATTTGTGTATGTAACTTGTATACTTGTGGGGGTTTTTGTGCACCATGTATACAGAAGCCAGTGGAAGCCAGAAGAAATCATTGTATCCCCTGGAACTGGAGTTAGAGGTGGTTGCTACTTACCATAGGGGTGCTGGGATCTGAACCTGGGTCCTCTACAAGAGCAGCAAGTGGTTTTAACTGCTGAGCCATTTTTATAATCCCTCATTTCTTGATGGTAGCCATTCTGACTGAGGCGAGATGGAATCTCAAAATAATTTTAATTTGCATTTCCCTGATGGTTAACAAAGTTGAACACTTAAAAAAATGTTTAGTAGTCATGTGTATTTCTTCTTTTTGAGGATTCTCTGTCTAGATTGTTCTAGTTTCATCTCCATTGCTATGGTAAAACACTCTAAAAGCAACAAAGGAAAAAGGCTTCATTGCCCTGTATTGGTTACATTCCATCATTGAGGGAAGTCAGAGCAGGAACTCAAGAAGTGACTTGAAGCAAAAACCATGGAGGATGCTGCTTTTCATGTTTAGCTAGCCTTTTTATACAACTAAGGACCACCAGCCTAGGGGTGGTGTTGCCCTCGGTGGTCCTCCTATACCAATTAACAGGACAATTCTCTATAGGCAGTGCGATCTGGGAAATCCCTTGAGACTCCTTTTTAGGTGATTCTAGGCCCTATCAAGTTGACAGTTAAAGCTAACCAGGATGCAGATCCATAGCCCATTTTTTGATTCAGTTATTTTCTTGGATGTTTGATTTTTGAATTCATACTAATTCTCTGTAGGAATGTATAGCTAGAAAAGATTTTTCTCCAATGCTGTGGGCTTTCTTTTGCAATCCGCAAGCTATTTAATATCATGAGGTTCCATTTGTTGGCCTTGTTTCCTGAGTACTGGAGTCCTGTTTAAGAAGTCCTTACCTGTGCCTATATATTCTAGAATATTCCTTTTCTTTTCATCTAGCAATTTCCTAGTTTCTCATTTTATCTTGAGGTCTTTGATCCATTTGGAATTGATTATTTTTTAGGGAGAGATAGAGGGATTTAGGTTCTCTCTTCAGTGAAAGGTGTTGAATACATACACTCGTGACTACTCAAGGTGCTATGAATAAGTTGACATTTAAGTCTCAGCAGGACATTAATTAACAGGACATTAATTTTACCCTCTCCAAGGCTCAGAGAAAATCACAGAAGAGTAGGTGGAAAGAATATAAGAGCTATAAGATAGGGAGAAGTGAAATGCCATTTTCTGGACCTGATAGAACCGATGCAATCATGATCTCACAGTTAGTGGTGGCCCTGCAGTGGGCCTGCACAATGGTCTGGGCTTGCCAACAGTCAGTCATGGGCCAGGAAGGGGCTCACAGGATCCTGTTCCCTGCCCCCTAAAATATTGTTTATTGCTGGATTTGGAAGGAAGGGAAGACACTTAAAAATGTTTAGTAGTCATGTGTATTTCTTCTTTTTGTCTTCAGTTGGGTAACCACTGATGAGCCCACCAGGCTCCAATGGATAGTTCTAAACCCCCGGCTACACAAACAGTCCTGGTTAAACTCAGCAAGTCACAAAATGAAACAAAAAGACATGAATGGGGAAGGGGACTTACAGGGAAGAGGACTGATGGAGGTTCAGAGATGGTGAAGGATGACAGCAATGAGAACTCGGTTTATTCATGTATCATATTGTCAAAGAACCAATTTAATAAAAACTATTAAAATATTTTTTGTCATCTTCCCTCCCATTCAACAGAATGTTGACCTGTCTAATTTTCTAAAAGAGTAAGTGTATTAAATGGGCTTCATCTTCATTAAAATGAAAATTTATATTCTTTCATCCCATAACTAATATCAAAAGGATATGGATTATTTTGATAGTATCTTAAGAATGTAACATCTTATTTTAAATAATTATCAGTAATTACTACTTGAAGCCATTTAAAATAATGTATACTTTTTAAAATCTAGGTTGGATGGACAATGGCCTGATGGCTTATTGGCTTCAGACAATACTCTTCATTTTGTCCATCCACTGACCTTCAATTATTCTGGTGTTTATGTCTGTAAAGTGACAAATTCCCTTGGTCAAAGAAGTGACCAAAAGCTCATCTACATTTCAGGTAAGCTACTACCTACTTCCAAGCTGGGTTACTTAAAATATTCCTATAACAATTACAATACACTACTATGCAGTAATTTAAAGTAACCCCATCTGAAATATGTACGTAAAGTGGCAATGCCAAAATGTATATACAATGAATTTTTTAAAATTTCTTTTACTGGTAACATGCTTTTCTAAATTCTTGAACAGTGTTTTTTCTTCTCCTTGATTGGCTGCTCTGCATATAGTTGTTTGATAACGTGGGATATTAACTTTGTTAAACTGGTTTATTAAATAACATTGCTTGCCATTGAAGATGGGACTGCCGTTCTAGGTACTGAGAAGTGAAGCAGGAATGTACTGAAAGTTTTGATGAAGCAAAATTTAATGTTTTTATTGTCAGTTCTTAAGCCCTTAGGAATATTGACTTTTTCTCATACTTGTTTTACTATGAATGTTTTGTTAATTTGGTTCAGTATAAATTTGGACATTTACAAAATGTAAGTTCAAAACCTATATTTTAAAAAATAGGTATAAATGATCAATGAAGTACCCATTTAAAATATATAAAATATTGTGAGTGGTTTTTAATGACTGGAAGGATATAACAGCCTTCCTGTCCAGCAAATGGAAAATGAAGGTGAGAGAAAGAGCACTTGCAATGAGGTTTGTATTATGTCATGGTTATTAAGGTTTCCGATCTCTTCAGATGTGAGACTACATTGTAAATTTTAGAAAGACTTCATACTTGCTTAACTGTTATATTTCAGTGCTTATGTGATCCCTCATTTTTGTTCATAATACTGGCTACAATATACTTAGATGGTCATCTATATACTTATCTGTCCTTGGAATTAGAAGCGTGTGCTTGTTTTGTTCACCACTGCGTATTCAACAGTGAACTCACTACTCAGCACACAATAGAGACTGTTGTTTTCTTTTTGTGTAATACTTCCAGAAGACTGAACACTATATATCCCTAGCTCTTTATGCTACTAACAGTACTTTGGTGGAAAGTTGATTAAAGTATACAGGTCTCTTCCTCTAAAAGACTAGCCAAAGTCAATATGTATTTAAAATTTAATTTCCCAAAGACTTTTGCCTTTTGTTCCTGCTGTACAGTTTCATGTGGAATATAGTAAATCTTAGCTCAGTATGTCATAGTTATGTCATCTTTATATATCAAGGTTCAATTTGGGCTTTCTTACATATACTAATTTCATTTGGTGATATCTATCTCAAATTTATACCCTTTGCCATTCCCTGTCTTTGTTGTTTTTTGTTTTTTTTTTAGTATTCCTGACCTGTTTTTCTAACTGCCTATTTGTGCTCATTAACTATATGTAGAATTTAAATACACATTAAAGCTTCCCTGGTTCAAAATTGAGATTCATCCTGACCGTTCTCCTGCCTCTGACATCAACCCTGTTTCTCTGTCAGCCTATCCACTCAGTTATTTGTGATTCTATCCTTATGTTCAAGGGACAGCTATTTGTAGCAACCATCATTTCACTTTTTCTCTAATATTTTTCCCAGTTCATCAGCAAACCAGTATCAGCTCTCCCATATGTTATACGGAATGTTACTTACCCTGCACCTTTTCCGTTGCTACTACTTTGATCTAAGCAATCAGAACTCTTCCTTCACTATGATAATAGCCATCCATTTTCCACATTGAATCTGTCACCATTCAGTCTTTAATCAAAAGAGCAGTCAGTTGTCCTTTTAAAGAGTGCACTATATCACGTCACTCCTTTCCTTAAAACCTTCTTTGAACTTCCATTTATCATAGTAAAAAGCAAATCTTTATGGTGAGTAGGTGCTGTGCATGCTCTCTTTGACATTGTCATCTATGTCTCTTGCTCACTGGCTCAGCCACACTGGCCTCCTTTTTCTTTGAACACAACAGGTATGCTTTTACCTCAGAGTCTGTGTTTGCTCTGTCTGCTGCCTGGAGTGATTGCCACAAGGTTTCTTTATAGCTCTTCCCCTCACTCCCTTTAAGTCTTTTCCAAAATGTCACCTTTTCCAGTGAAGTCTGTCTTTTTTCGATGACTATTTTAAAAATTGAAAATCCTCTCCTCACCCTTTTACTGATGTCTTTCCTCCTTTACCATATTTTTCTCTTTCTCTATAGTATTTGTCGTCAGTGTGGCATATTACATTTTTTAATAGGCTTGTCTATTTTTGCCCTCAGTAGAAGTTAACACAGGGCAGGAATTTTTGTCTGCTTTAATAACGGCTATATTCCTGCCATCTACAGTGACCTGTGGCATATGATAAGAACTCAGTACATATTAATTGTATGAATGAAAAATATTTAGTTTTAGGAAAGAAGTAACTTCAATTTTTTTGTTAATGGAACTAATGACTATACTCTTTTAAAATCTCAAAATCATTGGGTGTGGTGGCCCACGCCTTTGATACCAGCACTTGGGAGGGAGGCAGAGGCAGCCTGATCTCTGTGAGATCTAGACCAGTCTGGTCTACATAGTGAAATTCAGGCCAGCTGGGGCTACAGGGAGACCTTGTCTCAAAAAATCAAAAACAAAACAAAGCAGAAAAACAGTGTATCAAGTGTTATAAAATGGTGAAACAAATTTGAGTAAATATGAAAAATCATTTAATTTCGTCCAAGTACTTCTGAAATACTTGAGATATACTGTTATCAAGTGATCAAGAATTAGAATTTGCCTTTCCATCCAGATTCTGTAATACTGGGGGATACTATGGCAAATTTAGTTAGCTTCTTTAAGAACTTCTTGTGCTGCACTAAGTATCCTAAATATGATGTTACAAAGGCTGTGTTTAGTCAACCTGATTTTTATCAGGATAAGAGGCTGTAATTGACACAGTAAATTTCACATCAGTGTTAAATTGACATTTAAAAATTTTAGAAATAGCTTTGAAAAATATGTACAAAAAATGTACCTTATGACAAGTCTAAAAGTTTTATTTGGAAAAATAGGGTGTTAGAAGCTCTGAGTGAAATAGTTTTTAATTTCCTTGCATGTTTTCCCACATCGGTAAGCTTCAGGTTTGGGACAAAAGGTCACTCACTGGCTGTTGATGTGCTGTTCAGCTTCAGTTGCTGCACTGCACTCCGGCACAGTGTCAGCCTCATGACTCTCCAGTGGCTCTTTATCCAGGACTAACTGACTGCTGGAATTGTGTTTGTCTGGCTTGTTTTTTGCTTAATACTTTTCCTTAACTGATACGTTACTTCTCTGAAAAATAGAACATATTTTGACATTTCAGATCAGTATACCATGTCTAATATTCTAAATCCTCTACAAAGTTGAATTTCAGATTATTAATTTTAGGATTCATAAATAAATTCAAGGATCCACAGTTAGCAATTTTTAACTTTAAGATATATGATTTTGTTTATTTAAGCGACCTATATATAGTCTAAAGAAATAAAAGTCAAGGCTGGAGAGATGACTTAGTAGTTAAAAACTCAAGGGCTGCTCTTGCAGAATACCTGCATTCCGTTCCCAGGACCCATGTGGTAACTAACAACCTTAAGCCATTCTGGTTCCAGGTGATCTGGTGCCCTCTTCTGGCCTCCGAGGGCATTGCTTGCACGTGGTACACTTAGATACATTCAGGCAAAAGACTCATACACAGAAAAATAAAAGTAAGTTTAAAAAAGAAAACTAGCATACTTAATTTTTTTAACAGGGTAAACAATTGGATAAACTATGCCTTGTAGTTACAAGGACCTTTCTGGATGGACTGTTTGTTTTCCCATTTGGCAGAAGTAATTACTTAGCAAAACAGAATTAAAATTAGTCATTTGGGGTGAAATATAAGAGTCTCCTGTAATTTATTAGATTTTTTATTATCTTCTCATTTATTACATATTCAGCAAAGAATATAAGAATGTCTGAAAAAATAAGGACTGATGTTGTGATTTTAAATCAATATAGATAAATAGCTATTGGTGATTGTTAAAGCCTTGCCTTCATACATATACCTTGACTCAGTCTAAATTTTTTGAAGTATGCGTTGTCATTTGCCCATTGCTTAATATATAAAATGAAGTGTTAGCTCCTTATGGCATGATATTAAGAAGATGGCCATGCTACTTTTAACACTGGTTAAGGAGGAGGAGAATGAATTGAAATTTTTTTCAGGGCTGCTAATAAAGCTAGATATCATAAGTTTTAATTTTTTGTTAGATTTTTCTGAAATTGTATTTTTTTTAAAGCGAGTAGATGAAAAATAGGAATACATTTGTATTCATATAAGAAGTTTTCAAGTAGAAATTTAAAATGCCAATTCTTTTTTAAGGATACATTATAAAACTATTTTTGTATTTTTTACTTGATAGGAGCACAGGTATATGCATTGCTCTAAGAAAACAAGCATATTAAGAGCTACCCAAAACCTTAAAGTCTTTGTATATACAAATGCATAAATTATAGTTCATTTAGGTCCTTTCATATAAACATACGCCTCCATTTTTCTTTTGGAATTCTCTACTCCCTTCTAAAAAATACACAGCTTGTCCTATAGGGAATCTAAGTTTTTGTCTCTTTGTTCAATGTCTGGGTTCTGTGAAGCTGAATTACATGCAGCCTTACTACTTTTAGAGTCCTTCAATTTCACAGTTGTTTTCTTCAGAATGAATTTGCTCAGCTAGTGATTTTTTTTTCTCCTGAATTAAAACTCTTCCTCAATTCACATACATACGACACTTCAAAGCACCTCACAGGATTACCTATAATGCTAGCTTAAAATCATAGGAAATTAGTTATACTGTATTTGTTAAGTTTTTTTAATGTACTTGCTAAATTTTTACCATATTCTATACATATGGCATTCCGTGATGAAACCTGTTTCAGTAAGTATTTTTCTTTAGCTTGTAATATTAGAATAACTTACCCCATGTAGATTTAGTATTTTTCTAACAATCATTTTTTAAAAGCTCTGTCAGAACTACTCATTTAAAAATTAATTATAGGAAATTACCATTCAGGTCATTTATTTTTATCTATGAAAAACTCAAAAGTTTTAAACTCATCCTTAAACTCTAGAATTTTATATAACATGACCTACAGATATTTACTTAATGAATAATTAACCAACCTTTAATTTTTACTATTTATGTTTAGTTGCTTTTTAATATTAATGACCACTCTATAATCTAATGTCAATAAAAAGGTTCATTTGCATCTAATATTTAAGTATTATTAGAATGTTCTCTCTAAAATATTAGCTATTCTTTTTGAGACTCTATGCTAAAGCAATGGCATTTTACAAATATAGTTGAAATTCCTTAATTTTATAAATGTTCAGATATATTACCCATGGAATATTAAATGTGATGTTTTCATTACAGTATATCTTTGTGTCTATTGGTCTCATTTGATAAAAGTCCTTTTGATTGACACAATTCTCAATATACTTTTTAACCTTTGAAATTACTAGATGACCCTTACCACATAGATCCTTCGTAAGAATTTTGAGTACTTTTATTAAAGAAAAATATTTTTGAGAGAATTATTAAACCAAGAGCTTATATTACTATGCCCACTTAACAAGATTCTATAGTTTTTCATTCTTTTAAAAGATAAGTGCAGATCTTACACATTAGGTAAAGATGTATATTAAGAAAACTTCATTTTTATTCTGTCATTTTATTTCCTTGTGCTACTGGCTAAGAAAATATACATTTGAAGTACTTAATTTTTTGTATGATAATTCTTAAGCCGGGTATGTATAGACCAACTAATAATCTACCTTGAAAAAATAACTTGTTCCCTAGAGCACAATATTACTCATACTTGGAACTGAATGACTTAGGATTTACAGCATAGGTTTCATTCTTTTCACTTCATTGGTAACTGACTAAGTGTCAGTTTTGTTATATATATATATATATTTAATATTTACAATTAATACTACCTTCTAATCTTAATCAAATTAAGAATGAAAAACTATTGTTACTATGAATAGATACTCATTAACTGCTGTCATTTCAACTGCTGCTGGATCAGCCTACATTGACATTCTTTGCCTTTCTGTGTCTTGTCTATCTTTACTGTTTCCATCAGATCCTCCTACTACTACCACCCTTCAGCCTACAGTTCAGTGGCATCCCTCAACTGCTGACACCGAGGAGCTAGCGACAGAACCTAAAAAGTTGCCCTTCCCATTGTCAACTTTGGCAACAATTAAGGATGACACAATTGGCACCATCATTGCTAGTGTAGTGGGCGGGGCTCTCTTCATAGTACTTGTGAGTGTTTTGGCTGGAATATTCTGCTATAGGAGAAGACGGACGTTCCGTGGAGACTACTTTGCCAAGAACTACATTCCTCCATCAGACATGCAAAAAGAATCACAAATAGATGTTCTTCAACAAGATGAGCTTGATTCTTACCCAGACAGTGTAAAAAAAGAAAATAAAAATCCAGTGAATAATCTAATACGTAAAGACTACTTAGAAGAGCCTGAAAAAACTCAGTGGAACAACATAGAAAATCTCACTAGGTTTGAAAGACCGATGGATTATTATGAAGATCTAAAATTGGGAATGAAGTTCGTCAGTGATGAACAATATGACGAAAATGAAGATGATTTAGTTTCCCATGTAGATGGTTCTGTAATTTCCAGGAGGGAGTGGTATGTTTAACAGCCACTAATGTGACTTCACTGTGTACAATGTTTCATTCATACTAGTTGGTCATTTTCAGATTGTTCATACTTTTTCTTGAGGAAGAATAAGCTTTTTCAAGTTGATTTTCAAGCTTTTTATATTCTGATCTGACAAATGAAAATGTAAAATCTGGGTTCAATGTATCTGAGCTGCTTTACAATTTTTTTTCACTGCTGTACTACTGTCTCAAGATTTAAATTCTAATGCAGAGTGCTTTATTGGTCTGAGGCACACAGGTAAGAAGAAATGTCAGCGCTAAATGTATGGCTTTTTTGGTACAAAAATTAAAAAAAGAAAA
The DNA here is from genome assembly GCF_000622305.1 of Nannospalax galili. Taxonomy (NCBI): domain Eukaryota; kingdom Metazoa; phylum Chordata; class Mammalia; order Rodentia; family Spalacidae; genus Nannospalax; species Nannospalax galili. The sequence continues at coordinate 111,188 of NW_008354396.1, forward strand.
AAACGAAACTACCTTGCCATTGTGTATTAAATGTTTACCTAAGACTATAATCTCAAGTATAACATTTGTGTAACATATACCTCTCAAAATTTATCACCACTAAATGGTACTCCATCAAAATTGACAATAAAAATAATTCAGTAGATGCTTACATATTTTTTAGTATACTAAAATTATCCTGTTGGAGTATCTTTCATTTTCAAACATTATTTTCTGTTTCTATATAAATGGAATCTTTACCTCTGCATTTTAATGAGCCTTGCCATAATTACTGTAGAGTGGCTTTTCAAAGATACTTTGTTGCACTAAAACTGTGGCAGTAAACTCAGTGAATATATATTTGTGTGGAAGAGCATAATTACCTGGTCAATATTTTTGTCCAAAAATAACATGCAAGAATAATAAAATACATGCTTCCTAAACATAATAATTATAATTTTTCATCTGTTGAAGACAGTTCTTAAATTGTTTTGTGAACATGGTTTTGGTACGTTAAGCATTAACCTATTTTAATGCTTTGTTTCCTAAGTATATGAATAGTAATGAAAATATGGTACACAGATACAGTACAAAGAGGACATTTGATTATATTGGTGTGCCAGATTTAGACATGAGATGTTTCAGCCAGAAATCTATACAAAGAATTTTCTAGTCCATCTTGTTTTAGTTATTTAATGTTGATGTTCAAATGGGTAAATGTACAAAATATCAAATAAACTTGGAAGCTTGGGGTTTAACTAGAAAATTCTGAATTATAGACCCAATCATTGATAACACTTAATGATGAATATTGGAAATCCATCCCATTTTTCTCCTGAATGTATGTATGTGTTTCAAGATTTTTTTTCACAATTAAAACTGGAAACATATCATGAGATTTTTTGGGGGTTTATTTTCTTTGTTTCACATAGTTCATTAAATATAGTCCAATATCATGTAACTCCTGAGAAATGTTTGCTAAATCTTCAAATGTGAATCTTCTTTGTATGGAAAATTGCTTCTGCAGTGGCGTTCTATGAAATTGTGATAATGACAACTGTTTTAAGACCCAAAGAATGTTTTCCTCTTGATTCATTAGGAAAAAGACTGTAGAACAGGTGTCTTACCAGGGCAATGAAGATGATGTTATGAAGAGAATCATAATAAAGTTATTTTTTATGAAAAAAGCAAGTTAGGTACTCTTTTAACTCAATCACCCACTGTCCTAATTCTTTCTCAGTCCAAAAGATATATTATAGAAGACAAAATTATGACATATTCCTAGAATATTACAAGTAGTGAAAGCTTTATTCTAAGTGATGATACACTAGTTTTCCTTAGCAGTATTTTGTGAAAATTAGAAGTGCTACCCTAACATATTGTGAGACAGTAATATCAAATTAAGGAATACAGTTAAGTTCACCAATATCTTGTTTAAAATGTCTGTATTTTAATATAGTTAATCACTTGTATGCTAGGACTCATTAGAACAAGTCATTGGAAAAAAATTTTTGGTAATAATGCACTGTGATTAAACTAACTTTATCTTCATTTAAATATCAGTAATGATATGAACCACAAGAAATGCAGGTCTAGAATTTCTTTCCATGAAAGATGCAAATTTACTGCTCTCATTAAAAAATTTTATTTTTAGAAACAAGGTTTTGAAATGCTATATGAGTCCAAGCAGAATGATCACATTTAGGATTCTGTATGAATCTTGACTATAATCTGAAAGAAATTAGTAATGTATCTCAAGAACTATATTTCAAAAGTTCAAATGCCTCCTTACTGATGAAGAACTTCCTTTTATTTTGTGGTTATGTAGCTAGGTTTTTGTGTTTTCTTTGTTTTTGTGGGAGAAGGCAATCTGGAAGCCTACAAAGCTGTATTTAGTATATTCCATATCCATAATCTTGGTAATTTGACATACTGAAAGGTTTCCAGTTTCTAGAAATCGTACACTAATGCTTGAGACTTTTGGAAGCGTTTCACTGCTGTGTATTAGAGCTTTATGTATGTGTACTGTACACAGAGACTTGTTTGTGAAAATGCATAGTCATATTAAATAAACATTTTTTAAATTCAGTTTTGAATACCAGTAATGGGCAGAGCTGATTGTTAGGTGTGTAAAAATCATAGTATCTTCTTGGAAAATATGAAAGATTATTTTTACTATCATAGAGACCATATTGACTTTTATTTCTTTCATGTGTTTTGAACTGCTTTTACATTTTTATAGTTTAGGGTTCTTTTCTACTTCTTATTAAAATATTTCAGGAGTGTAAATATTTTTTCCTTTCATTTTTGTTAAAATACACTAAATTTCAGTAGGCTAGAAGTTAACTTTAAAATTTGGCCATATTTGAACAATTTAATATTTAATCATGTGCCTGATGGGTAGGGGTAGGTCTATATGAATTAAAGATTTTCAGTAGTATTGCTTTTGATTAGTCACCCATATGTGAGAGTTTTATAAGAATTGTAGGAATTAGAATGTCTACATGCAAATATTGACAGAAGTGTAGCCATTTTATATGCAAATCATCTTATCTGAGTGTGTTAAATAAAGAAAGTATGCAATAGCTTATTTACATGTGGAAGTAATCTATGTAAAATATCAGAAAGGAAGAAACAGTAGACACAATAAAATTTTAATCATAGAGTTGAGAGTATAAATCGACCCCCCCACACACACACACACTTGTTCCTTAGAAATGACCTGTTGACAAAAGCTGTTTCTCAGATTTTTTTGATATGCTGGTTTTGGGTTTAATTTTAGTTTTTAAGCAATGATATTTTTCTTTATTAAAAAAAGAAGTTACTTAGCAGGTGTTAGCCCCAATTGCCGTGCAATAAATCATGAAATAAAGTTTCTTTTTTTAAATTCTCTTTAGTGGTATAATTCTAGAATAAAACCTTGGTTCCATGTTTTTTTTGTCCTCATACTTCCTAGTGTTTGTGTTTCCATGTGCATGTATGCATAGCCTACATTTTAATTCATAATGAAAGTGCATTGAATCATCAGAAATTATCAGGTTAAGGATAGAGTTAAGTAAACTGATGGTGCCTATGAGTTGACATGTTAGTCACTATAAAAGTTGATTTTAACACACTTTAATTCATACACTTCTAAATGATACTCAAAAATATTTGAAAATTTGCATCTTCACTAACATGCAATGTTTTTGTCTCACTTTTTCTTAAACAATACAGTGCAACAGCTAGTACATACAATTTACATTTCATGACAATATAAATGATCTAGAGATAAAGTATAGGAGGATATGTGCAGACAGATTATCTTCACATAATAAATTGCTAGGGATTTGCACGTCCCTGTGTTTTGGCATCTTTAGGATGCTGGAACCAATGTGTATGACATTATTTGGTTTTTAGTTTGAAATTAGCACATTTTCATAGATACTTATCTTGTTATTTAATGGTGTTTATTTGCTGCTTATGAAATGTTTTAAATAGATGTATCACTGTTTTGAATTGTTTATGATCACTTTCCTGTTATTTTTAATAATGGTGCATATTTTTCTAAACTACTATTGAAAAAGCAGGCATATTTAAGTAGCATACAATTTGGAATGTTTACTTCACCAATTGGTATACCAATAAAAATTTATTCCTAAAAGAGTCTTTAGAATAATGTCAACAGTATTCCAAATTCTAAGCGTTAAACATGGTCTTATCACATACATCTGTTTTCTTCTGTTATACCATTTTTTTATGTATGGACATGGACATGGGTAAAGGTTAGTTTCCATCAAGATGGAACTAAACATCATTTTACAGTTGTTGTTTTTTTTTTTTTTTTTAATGTATATATACCTGTAGGGGTCATTTCTTTTCTTGAACTTTGGCAGTAGTTAATGCATGTTTCACTTTGGAAGGGTAAAGACGTTTCAAGTAGGAATAAAGTAGTAGTTTACTTGACTTTTAGAGCATTGCTCATCCTGGCTGGGCATTATGAATGACAGACTGCAAGTGAGCTCAGAAATAGTAACATTCAAACAGAAGTAGTCCCTAAAACTTGATAATAGTCCAAAGCTTTATTTCCTTACATGGATAATATTTCTTTATAAAAATGGTGCCATCTGAATAGTGAGAAATTTCTCAGGGAAAAAAAACCTACCTGTGGAGTCTGTTTTTTTAATCTATGAACTTCAATTATTGCCAGTTCATTGTCACTCTTGTTTAATTTTAAGCCCTTATACACATCACCACTCCTGCCGTTACTTCATTTGGAAACAAGTCATTTTATAGCTATGTAAGATAAGGACCATTCTACACAGCAACCATAGTATCTTTATTACACTATTTATGAATGTTTTAATGTCAAAAAGTGTTCATATTTCTGTCATTTTTTTCAGTCTCAATGAGATTCCAAGTCTAATATATATAGTAGTTGCTAGAATGCATTTTTCTATGTTCTGGCTCTCAAGCCTGCATTTTTCTCCTGTCTATTTTTAGAATAATTGCTTTGTTTTCCTTTAGTTTCCCTGTTTGGATTGTTTCTGTTATATTCCGTATGCATCCCTCTGTGTTTTTATAAATTGACAATGAGATCTAGAGCATTGGTTGGATTCATGTTTCATTTTCTGAGCAAGTTTATTTCATAGGTGCCAATATATATTCTTCAGGAGGACTAGGTTTTCTGCTTTTGATGCTAGCAACCATTTGGTCCTTAATGCCTAAGATATATTAGCAGAGAGCTTACTTGTATCTAGATGTCTTAACTGTTCTTTTATCATGCAATGTGCTTTGATACCTGAATAATTCTGTCCATGTTTCTCCTTTGTCTAAAACTTCCTTTCCCCCCTTTTCCACATTGGGAGACCAGTCCATATGCAAAGTCTAACCCTAATGACAGGTTTATGAAACTTTGTACTTTAGAATTAACAAATACACTCATAATCTTTTCTATCAACTTGTATCTATCATAAGTTTACATTTTATTCTTGTTTTTACCTGTCTTTTGTAGATCAGAAATTTGATTGTATCATCAGCTAAAATTTAGTATGTATTCCAAGTTTGTTGTATGTATGTATTTTAAAATAGGCAAAAATGGAAATTTTAACTCTGATAAAATAATATTTTAAAATGTCAGTGTCTTTGTCACTAATTATTTGGGGAACATGATATTGTCTCACTTTAAAATTAACCTAATTTTTCACTAAAATGGAATTTTTAAAAAAGATTAACTGCTTTATTTGGAAAGCCTTGGTTTTTAGAGATGTTTTTTGATTCAGTAATTCTAAAGGCCTTATTTCATGGTTAGTATCTGTTGATAATGTGGTTAGTGTCGTCTTTCTCCACAGCAACTACATTCATATGGAAAGAGTACATTGTTAAGAACTTAAATGATTTCATCCCAGCTACTAGTTTGAGAGCTTACCTTTATACACAAGAGGTTTATTTTTCAGTGTCTTGCCAGTCACAAACTCACTTGTACATTTGCTGTTTCCAACTCATAGGTTTACTATGAGTTTAATTGGTATTGAGTAAATGTAATCTCTTCTAGTTGGTCTCCTGATACAGTAGAATTATTTTTGGCTGATTTCTCAGAACTCACGAGGTTGTCATGGTTTTAGTTCATAATGAGACTAATTGATGAAAGTTTGTATATAAGGAGTCAGATGCTTGTTTGTTATATCTGCATTATTATATCATTCTCATCCTTTTGCAGGAATAGCATTTACTAGGAATAAATGCTTACCTAAATATATGTCACAGATGAGTTCTGCTAACCCCACTTGGTCAGGTGCTCACCTGTCACATGGGACATCCTTTATAGTTTTTAGTGTTGAAAATGAATACTGACCCCACCACTTGAGCTCCCAGAAGTCGCACATGTTGATTGTCCTGAGATGTAACATCTATGTGAAGGGGTTGAAGGGTACCTCAAGTCATGTTCTGTAACTTTCCACTCCTCCCCATGTGATACTGTGGAGCCCCGTGTGCATAAGGGGAGACAATTCATGCATTATATGCTGTTTACTGTTTGTTTTTATTAAATACTTTTTTGAGGGAGGGAAGAAGGGGAGGTTGGCTGAGAACTGAGCTTAAGGCCTCATATGTGCTAGGCAAGCACTCTGCCATTGAACTGTATTCCCCTCTATTAAATGTGTTTTTAATGGGTGCTGTTTTTGTGCATGATTGGATCATTCATGTTTTATGACTACTGTAACCTCATTTTGGGCTGTTTGTCTTGGAAGGACTAGTCTGATGTATGATGTATGATTCCTCGTTGTGGTCCTAGCGGTATCACAATGCCTGGTACATGTTAGGTGCTTGGATGAGAGACAGACCTGAGCTAAATATGGAACTTAAAAAATGAAAGATGAGTTGGATAAAATTTTGTATAGATACAGACTTTGTAACCATATTAAGATCAAGGGCCTAATAAAAATGAGGAATGGAGGGATGACAGTAAAACTCAGTAGTAGAACATGTGCTTGGCATTTTCAAGTCCCTGGGTTAGATCCTCAATATTGAAAAAAATAAAGGTTATTTGTGGGGAAAATTTTGATAACAATTATGTATAGTACAGAAGTAAACAAAAGATGGGAAAATAAGTTTGTACATCATCAGTATAAAATTTGAATCATATCTTTCAGAAATGAATGAGATATTCATCTGATTAGCTCTCACTTTCCTAATTCATTTGTATCATTGATAATAAAAATGAAACCTTAATTCATTTTAATATCCATAATATTTAATATATGCATGTTTACCCAAAAAGTAAAGTTGGCTATGCATTAAGTTATACTGGTTTGTTTTTAAACACTTGAACACGTCTTAGGAGATGTGCACATGATACCTTTAATGTTAGGTGGTATATTTTTGCTATATGGGAGATTGCTATTTCTCTGTTCTTAGAGTTGAGTTTCCAGTGTATATGAGATTTTGTAGCTTCTGTGATAACCGCAAGCTGTAGTTTTTAAAAATGTGCATACCAACCTGTTGGTGATAAATATGGTAACACATGTTTCCTGATACTTAAAACATTACTAGATTTTTCAGAACATCTCCCTAGGTAATGTTACTTCAAGTCAGTTACCCTGTAAACAAGCTTAACATTTAAAAATGCCAAGTTTATGTACATTTGCACACTGAACCTTTTCCCTTGTAATGTGGTTGTAACAGTCTATGTAGTGTGTATGTATTTATGTGAGATGTGGGAGAGGCAGTGTTGGAACAAATTCTCAGTTTTCAAAATACTTTGATTTGAATGCAAAGTATTCTTTGAATCTCACACTAAAACACTTAAAACAGGAATATTCTTTAATATGTTACATCCTTTTTCATTAGAAGAGAAAGGAAATAGGAAATGCAGCCTATACATGTATTTATCATCACTTTTCCTGTGAAAAGTAGATGTTGTTTTTATAATCTGTAGGTTTAAAAAAATCTTAATTTTTACTTACTATATTCGAAGAGTAATCTGAGCTTTTGAAAATCACTTTTGAAAGTACAACTGTAAAATCCTATTTCATTGTAATTAAGAACACCCAAATTCTGTACACTTGAACAAAAATGATAGGGCCACTTTACCCTTATCAGAAGAAAATTTCTGTTAAAGGGAGACATTTAAAAGAATGTGTAATAAGTAGCAAATTTGGCAAGTGGAGTTCTTATTTGTGCCACTACCTAGGTGGTTGCTTGGTCAACCCCCTTAAAAGTAGATTTCAGTTGGCCTATTATTAAATACGGAGTAGATTCATCTACTTTTAATTGTTAGGCCCAGTCTCTGAAAATGTAATTTATGTAGAATAAATGATTCCACACCCCCTTTTCACACGTGCTGAGAACATTTGACTGCACTGACAAGGTATTCAATTTACCACATTCAGATTGAGATGCCAGAGATAATGAGTGATGAACAGCAATTGATAATCTCAGTTTGTATTAGAAGTGAAAGTTATATAGTCTGATAATAATTGTATGGTACTTCCCAGTATTGCTAGATTGTATTCATTGACAGTTATTAAAATGGGTGGTTTGCACTAAAGGGTGTAGGGTGTAAGAGTTTCAGTCTAGAATGAAGCTATTGAAATGATCCACTAATCAACTCTATATTGTTGTTCATTAAAGAAGCTTAGTTTGGGGAAGAAAGTTTAACCATGTGAAACCCCATATGATTTACACTTAAAGATAAGCCAGGCATGGTGGCACACGACTTTAATCCCAGCACTTGGGAGGCAGAGGCAAGCAGATCTCTGAGTTCAAGGCCAGCCTGGTCTACATAGTGAGTTCCAGGACAGCTGGGGCTACAGGGAGACCCTGTCTCAAAAAGACAAAAAAATAAAAAATAAAATACAAAGATACTGGGACAGTAGGTAAAACATTTCATATCTGCTAGGGCATTTTGCTTTGTCTGCTCTGAATAATAATTACAAGTATTTAAGAGAGATGTGAATAAACCAACTTAATGTAAACATTCTCGTAGGTGAACAAAAATGCAAGTCTGCATTTACTATTGCCCCCCACCTGCACTCCAAAATCCAAAATGGGTATGCGATAGAGCCTTACCTTGTCTCCGCTAAGTTTTGTTTTCTGCTGCTCTTTATCTGAATGTCTATGGGGAGATTACTTTAAAACTGTCTTCATTTATAAACTACCACTTTCATTGTCTTAATTGTTAGAAGAGTAAAATAAAATCATGTAGCTCAGTTGGTAGAGTGCTTGCCTTAGCATGGACAACATCCTGGGTGCATTCATCAATACCATATGGGCATGGTGGCATCATACACTATAATCCCAGGAGTTAGGAAGTAGAAGCAGTAGGACAAGTTCATGGTTATCTTTGGCTACACAGCAAGTCTCAGGTTAGCCTGGGATGCATGATTCTCTCTCTCTCTCTCTCTCTCTCTCTCTCTCTCTCTCTCTCGGCTCCTCTCTCTCTCTCTCTCTCACTCTCTCTCTCACACACACAGAGAGGGGGGTACCTTACTAATCCACAAATTTGAGCTTCTGTATTTCATTTGGCGAGAGTGCTTAAAGTAATACATAGAATGATTGGTAATTTATTTGAAAACAGTGAATTGTTTAATTCAGTGATGGCATTTTTTATGAAGTTATGAATGATAGTAACTAAAAATTTGTGTGAGATGCTAACTGCTATATTGAATCCTTTCTCAACAAAGTGTGTGGGTGTAATCTAGGAAATAAATTAGTATGCAGTTTTATGAATATGTATATACATGTAAATATAGCCTTTAAGTATGTAGGAAAGAATTTCTGTTAAGGTGTCTACTGTTTTGAAATATTCTACTTTAAAATTTTTTTTAAAGTTTGACAATATTCAGTGTCATTTTTGTATTGTACTTGAGCTATTGTATGCTTTTGTCTTGTTTAGCCCTGAAGGTTTTTTCATTCTTAATTTTAATAGTTTCTTTTTTGTTTTAATATAATAAAAATGGTAAGTGTCTATATTGGTTATCACCCTTTAGAATGAAAACTTAAAATTATTTTCATCTTTTTATCTTCTCTAGACTTTGACTATAGAAAATATATTGATTGACTTGAGGGTGCCTGATTGTGGATATTCTTATTCATAATTTGAATAAAGCAAAAAATGGAAGGCTATTAACATAATGCTACTAAAATTAATGAATTGAATTTGGAATCCACTTAGCTAATTGTTGAATAACATACTTCAATCAAATAGCCACTATACTGAAAATTAAAGCCTGCAATTTCGAAAACTCTTTAAAGTTGTTTGAATAGCCTAATTTTTTGATGTTTTACAGATGTTCCGCTTAAGCAGACTTCATCAATAGCTGTGGCTGGAGCTGTGATTGGTGCTGTCCTGGCCCTCTTCATCATTGCAGTCTTTGTGACTGTGCTGCTGACACCGCGGAAGAAGAGACCAGCCTATTTGGACAAAGTGTAGGTAACGGCTTTGGCCCTTGTTCTGTACTCTGTCAGTATCCTGATTGCCTTATCTATAACTAAAATGCAAGTCCTTTCCTACTTACGTGTACCTCATTTGATGGTGTTGGCAATAGAATAAGGTAACTGCCTTGTGAACTGTCAAGATCTATGCCAGTGGTCGTACGTCTCTGTATTCTGTTCTTATATTGAGGCATAAGGCTGGTATTCAAAGGATATATTTCCTTTTAAATATCAGTTTTGGAAGTATTTCCAAAATATAATGTGATCTTTTCAAGTCACTTTAAGATGCAGGGTTTCAAATCACTTTTGTGACGGAGGAATATGTAATAATACACATATTTGGGGTTGGAGAGACCACTCAGTGATTAAGAATACTACTCTTCCAGGGGATCAAGTTCACTTCCTAGCACCCATGTTTGGTAGCTCACCTCTGCCGTCTTCTGGCCTTTGTGGCACCTGCAGACAGGTGACATTAAAAAGTTATACATACATAAATTAAAATGAAATCTTTAAAAAATAAATAAGACATATACCTATTTAACTATCTTTAAAATGTTTGTCAGAATAATCAAATGTGAAAGCATGCCAAAGCTAAGTAAATTGATCATGTGCAAGATGATTGGATAATTTTCAATGCTTCTATCAGAATTGCTTCTTTAATATAAACAAGTTTTGTATTAGCATTAGAAGTAGTTCTGACTTTTATTTTCTATTTGATAGATAAAAGAAATAATTAAGGAAATTATGTATTTTTGTAATGTGAAGAACTACCCCCCTACTCATGAAAACCTTGTTTTGGTTATCCATGGTGTTCCCCCTCTCCCTCCCCTGTTCCCTATCACAGTGTGGCAGCATTTACTTTTGTTTAACATTTTTAATACAGGATCGATCTTCCACCTACACATAAACCACCTCCTGTGTACAAGGAAAGAGCTCCAGCTTTGCCTGAGAAAGACCATCTGTGTCAGGTATGTGTTCCTTAGTATGCTTTAAGTCATCTAAACTGTGTTTTAAAACTCAGGCCAGTCCCTGTAATCCTATCACTTGAGAGCCTGGAGCAAGAGGATCAGAAGTTTCAGGCAAGCCTTAGCGACCCAGTGTGTTCTAGGCCAAACCTTGTTCATTTACAAGAAAATAATTTAATTTGTAAAACTTCTATGCCATTTGTATCAATTTTTCAGGGTTGCCGTTATCCAGTGTTATGTAATTCTTAAGACATCTGAAATACATAAATGATTAAACTTTGTGCACAAGTTAGTAAGTTATGGACAGTGTAGGTAAGATAAATTGATACGGCAATAAACTTTTTACTAAAACCTTGTGGTTGAAGACTTACTGTTAATACAATTTTAATGACATGCAGATGTATTGTAAAATTGACATTTTTTATACAGGTAAGTAGATAACCAGTATCTTTGGTAGAGTGTTATAAAAAATCTGCTCTCCTTTGAGTGCTGTATATTTTACTTTTGTTTCTTTTCAGTGTCAAGGTCTACATTTTACCATTTTTTGACATAGCAACAAGTGGTTTATGTTCCAATTTAAAATCTTGAAAATAAATAAATATTGATCCTAATGCTACATTTGTGTTGACTTTTAACATCTCTCTTGGAGTGAGTTACAGTTTCATGTACAAGCATTGATTCAACACTTAATCCTGTGCTCTACACTTGGATTACTAATTTTCCGTGATGTTTGAGAAAGATTAAACAAAATACTTGAATTCTTTTTTTTTCAGCTGTAGTTTTTGTTCTTGTTGTTTACTGTGTTTTAGTTTGTTTTGTTGTCTTTTTCACTGTTACTCATTGTATTGGAGATTCTAACTCCATATTTGGGATTTGCCTATGAAGTAATCTGTTTTCCTTTAAAAAAAAATGTGCTCTGTATCTTCACCCTGAATTCAGCCTAAATAGAACAGTATGGTTTGCTTATCAGTTAATTTAATTTTCTGGGAACACTGCAAAGGACTGTTTCTGTCAAGATACTCTGAGCTTCTGTTCCTTTGCTCACTGTATAGTCAGTTTGCTGCCAAGCATGAGATGGGCATGAGCGTGGAGAATGCCCTGCCCCCTGCTTCCACTGGCAGTGCCTCTAGCTGTGTCTCTTACAGCTAGGAGCCTTGACAGTGAGGGTGTGACATCTCTTCAGAGTTCTATTTCTTAGAAAATGTATCCTTTACATGCGCCTTTTGACAAATAGATAAATGTGAGAAGTAGTGTGATGTTAAAAGACTACTTGACTAGAGCTGTTAGGTGGTGGAAAAGGATACTGATCCCTCAATGGAAGGTTGCTTATAGTCAAGGTATTTCCAGATCTACTTTTGAGAATTTTGTTTAGGATATTATTAGTAGTTTCTTTAGAACAATCTTAATTGCATATTATTTAAATCTTGTTAGGAAAATCAATTGATTATAGTATAATTCTTTGTATTTTCAAGATGAATATTTTAAAATCTTTGGAATTGGAAAAGAAATATATTTGGCTCAGATCATGTGTCTTGGGATTTAGTTAAGAAAATATGATTGTTTTATGTAGTATAGACACTGCTTAAATAAACACAAAAGGAAGATTTTTCTTGGGTGAATTGAACTGATAGTGATACAAGCTGCAATTTTTTAAACTTACTAAAAATATTTATTTTTATTTTTTGGTAGTTGCATATGTGTATGCAATAAATTTTGGTAATTTTCACCACTCCCATGCAATTTTAATATCCTATGAGTCAGAAGACTTCTTGGATTGCTCAGTTTTGGAGGTAGGAGATAAAGTATTCAGATATTGATTAGAGTAATTTGATTGAAAGTTAGTTGAATAACAAAATGCATAAACGTGGGTAGAAATGAAGAGCTACATTGAAAAGTAGTGAAAACCTTCTGTAAAGGAAAATTGATGGGAGACAGATGACCACCTGTGATCTTGAAGAAGTGAGCATCCAGTTAATAACATTGTGATTTTTTTCCTCATTCAAATCAAGCATTTTAAAAAATGATTAAGGAATGTTTTCTTCTAGATATAAACTGACTCTAAGATATTGCCTAGGAGAATGAGAACTTAAGTTGAACATAAAATAAATCATGTTCTTTATTTTTTATATTGCATTTAGAAATAAAATTTATGCTTTAGTAAGATAATTTATTATGGCTTCTGCATTACAGTATCACATGCTAATTTTATGGTTGTTTGTTTTGAATTAATATTACCTTATCAAAATGCAGAACGTATAACTGTTTCTTGGTTATAATTACCATTTAGTGTCAGGCAGTAATAACATCCTATAAGAATAAATACCTTAGTAAAACTCTACTGCAAAACGGCTTACCAACCTTAAACTCATTAATTTCTACTTGGATTCATTAGTTTGGAGCTCTTTTTCTTTCTTTCTTTCTTTTTTTTTTTAATGTGTTTGCATGTATTGCCTGAATGTTGGTAAGTGCACCCGTGTCGTGCAATGCCCACAGAGTCAGAAGAGGCTGTCGGATCCCCTGGGACTGGATTTACAGACGGTTGTTAACTGCCATGTGGGTGCTGGAATTAGAACCCAGGTCTTCTGCAAGAACAGTCAGTGTTCTTAACTGCTGGGCTATCTCTCCAGCCCCAGGTTTGGAGCTCTTATAACCAGGCCTGGTGACAAGGGTCTCATGCTCCCAAAGGCCAGCTGATTTTAAGGAAGAGCCTGATACCAATGCAAAAAAAAAAAAATATCTCTTTCCTTATAAGAAATAAGAACTATTTTGTTCTTGAGCCAGATATCAGTACAGCCCAGAACCAGGGATTCAAGTAGCTTCAAACAACATGTTCTGAAGTAGAAATAGTTTTTTGGAAATTTTTATAGTTACAGAACAAGTCTTAAATCAAGGCATTGTCTTTTCAAATATATTGGTAGAAACCACCAAGTAGGCAGGCTACAGGAAATGTAGAAATTTCTGTGTAGGAATGCATGAGATCCTATGGAGGGCTATGGTGCAGGTGCGGATAGGGGAGGGTGTAAATATGATTGTGATATATGAAATATATTTTGTTACAAAAGAAAGGTAGGGGCTGGAGAGATGGCTCAGTAGTTAAGAACACTGGCTGCTGCTCTTGCAGAGGACCCGGATTTGATTCCCAGCACCCACATGGCGGCTACGAACCATCCTTAACTCCAATTCCAGGGGAATCCGACACCTTTTTCTGCCCTCAGTGGTATTGCATGACGTGGGTGCACTCATATACATGCAGGCAATATACTCATAAACATAAAAATAAAAAAGTATTTTAAAAAATTTAGTTCTGCTGTAGGCTTCAGATGCATCCAATGATGTGCTTAGCTTTTGACTTGGTGTGTAAGCTAGTGGTCTGTTAATACATTCAAAACATTTTACCTGATAGACACAGGAAGCTTGGGTCCAACACAGAAGTGGCAGTGGATAGGTATTAGGGGGCCTAAATAAAGCCTGAAATAATTTGGCTTTGGGTCTGCAACATTCTTACTTTCTAAAACCAAGAAGTTATCAGCCTTGTAGAATCTTTTAACATTGATGTGGCTTGTTTTCTGGGCACTTCAGTTCATACTGACTTCCCCCTCCCCTCCCCCTCTCCTTTCCTCCCCTTCTCTTCCTCCCTTCCTTTGAGTTTCACTTCCTAGCACTGGCTGAACTGGAATTTATGTAAACCAGGCTGCCCCCAATTTCACAGAGGTTTGCCAGCCTCTGCCTCCCCTGTGCTAAGATTAAAGGTGTCCACTCACCATGCTGACCTTTGGTGTCCCTCACCACACACTCACCATGCTGACCTTTTCAATTCAAAGAGAAACTAAAGAAAGAAGCAAATCCTAAATTCATGTTTGGCCACAGTGATTATCAGTTGCTTTGAGAAACTGCACCAGAATTCATCTCTGAGAATTTACCCTCCATATACATTATTCAGAAAACAAAGCCTGGTACTGGGAAATGCACTTCTAGAGCATGAACAGTAAAAACTGCAAAAACGTTTTACTGCAAAGATGTCTGAAGTGCTGGTACACATGTGCAGCATAATCAAAAGTGATACCTTGCCTGAAGGCAGAGAGTACTTAAAATACCACCAGCTTGTCCTCTTGATAGATGAACCTCTTACAGAATGAATCTTTACATATGAAACAAATGCAAACCCATAACATTAAAAGCTGTCTTATCTTTTATAGTGCTTTATGTTCCTTATATAGTTCATACAAATACACTCTTCATACACAATTTGAGACAAAATATAATAGTGTTTTTTTAAGTCAACTATGAAAATCCTTTTCATTACAACATTCCCAGAGATCTCAGACATCACTGCTATTGCAAATTTAAATATCCTGCTGCACTTTTTGCCATGAAATTAACTTCATACATATATCTATGGATTTTTTTTTTCAGGAATATAGGTAAAGTTATAGAAAACATCTTATTTGAGAAATTTCTTTCCCCAGTTAATATGGCTTCCATTATAGAATGTATTTTTGAAAGAATGACCAATAGAGTTATCATCATTAAAATCTTCTTAGTTATTAGAAATGAATATTCAAGAACACACTTTCAGGTTTACTGAATCTGAATTTCTGGATTTGTTTACAACAGGCATTTTATCTACCTGGCTACGAGTATTTTAATGCCATTCAGGTTTGAGTTCCGTTTCTATATCTTTATCCTACTTTTATGACTTTCAAAATATTCCATTATATTGATCTACAAAATTACCTGAAGATTTCCTTATTTTTATAACTGTTGCATGAAATTATTGTATGGACTTCATTGTACATGTGTATTTCTGAAATACACACCAAGAGTAGAATTACAGGGATCAGTTTTTACATTTCAGTATATGCCATATTGTCAGCTAGAGTATCAGTTTTTAGTCTCACAAATAGCATGGAAAAAAGCATTTTCCTGTCCAGTACTCATTTACTATCAGGCATTTGATTTTTTTAATGAAATAACTGCAAAATAGATCATATAGGAATTACCTATTTGTAATTTGGTGAACCTACATATTTGAATCATTTTTCCACTTTTTCAGTTATATTTTGAATTTTTTTTTAGAATTTTAGTATACATGAAATCTTTTGTCTTATATCTATTCTTATTTTTAACTTTATAGAATCATATAGAAAACTTGTTTTTATACAGTCAAAATATTTCATGTATTTTTTTTAAAGTTGTATTTTGTCTGAAAAGACTCCCATTATTTCTCCCTACTGGAATATTTTTTTAAATCTTAAATAGCTCTTAATGTTTTATTTTTAAATCTGAGATTGTGTGTGTGTGTGTGTGTGTGTGTGTGTGTGTGTGTGTGTGTTGTAGTGAAGGCTACAGGTTCTATCTCTAGTCTTTTGAGAGTCCACTAGTCTGTGCAAACACATATTATCCGAGAGTCACCACACCCCTTGCTGGTAAACTCCCTGGTAAGTTTTTTCTTTGCAAGATATTCTTGGTTGTCTGTTTTTCATTTTGACTTATAATTGCCTTGCCAGGCTCCATTGAATTTATGAATAAGTTTAGTGTGAACTGACAGCTATGGTAATACCAATTCTCCACATCCAGAAAATGCATCAACTTCCATATTTGTGTTCTTTCTGTACTAGAATAAAATCTCTGCTTTGAGGCATGATTTTGTTTTCTTATAGGTTTATTGTAGACAGTAAAAGTATTTTAATTACCAGTAATATTCTTCCTGCCCCAACCTCCATGGCTTCTTCTAGATGGTTGTTTTTAGCATGCAGAAATGCTTATCTTTAAATGTAAGTCTTGTATCTAAATTCTTGTCACCATTTCTTATGAATTTCAATAGTTTTTAAAGTTTAATTCTTGAATTTTCTAGATATATAAAATACATATGTATAAAATGTGTAAAATATCTGCTATAAATGACATTTCTCTTTATTTCCTATTTATTGTGATTTTGTTACATTTTGAAGTGATTAGAACTTTTAGCAGAGGGGCTAATCAAGTGAATTTCTTTTTTTCTCTTTTTAGTAAAATTTTTTGATTATCATGCAATATAATTTCCCTATTTGCACCTCCCCTCTTGGCCCCCACCCAATTCAATGTACTCTATTCTGTGTGTGTGTGTATAAGTTATATATATATATAATATATTTGTATAAAAGATAATATATGAAGTAAGGCCGATAGAGTCTTAAGTTATGTCCCCAGTGTCCTTCAGTGTGGGTTCATTCACTAGAGCCTGGTTAACCTACCATCTGTTACCGCAATTTCCTTCATTTGGGTTGAGTTTCTTACTCCCCCATGTCTATGCTGGGATTTTTGTCTGATCTGTTCTTGCATGGGGCTTGTGCATACTGTCACCTTGCTGTGTGTTCATATGGTAACTGACTAGTTGTCTGAAAAATGGCTGTTTCCTAATGGTCATCCACCACCTCTGGCTCTTAAAATCTTCCCGCCCCCTCTTCTACAAAGATCCCTGATCCTTGGAAGGTAGAAGTTTGATAAGGGGAATAAGTAACTCTAAAGGCCTTTAGAAAAAGCTATATGGAAACCTACAACTATAGAAACGTCTTAAAGTATATACATAAACAAGGTAAAAAGAGACTAAAAGGAGTTACCCTATAACAGAGACATTGTCCCTTCTAGTCATCATAGGCTAATGAAAACAAACAACAAAAATCAAAAAACAAACCTCAATGCCAGAAATGGACTCCCTCTCTAAAAGCTGTTAACCGTAGATCTTCAAACAACACTAGCCATTGCCTCTGCTCTTGGTTACCACCAGGAATGGGTGGTGAGACCCTTTTGCTGAAGACACTACATACCTGAGCTATAGAACGAACAAGGCGAAGTTAAGGTTGTGCTGACTTTACAGCCTCGTCTCTACTGGCTAGCATCAATAGTGCTGGAGGGTGCCATTCATTCTATTGGAAGGAAAAAAAAAAAAAACCAATCATCACCCTGTGATTCCTGGGAACTACAAGAGCAACTGGCCTGGCAAGATGTGCCCACTGACACAATAGTGGCACAAATATTATGGGAGTAACCAACCACTCTTTACTTGGATTTAAGGTCTGCTTCCTAGGATGGAGCCCATATCTGACATTGATATCAGGCTTAGGAACCTGAAGCTAGACAGGTTGCCATAGGTAGGGGAGAACCTAATACTAGTTTTCTATTAAACAGTTATTTTATTAAAATGACTCCTAATGACTGACTGTTATGCCCTTAGGTTAATGCATCTCTCAACTCTCATCAGTTAAGTTTCCTTATGCAACAGATGGTGATTAGCACAGAAAACCACAACTGTCCAATGTGCAGAGAAGAGACTGCAGAGTGCTTATCCCTGAAGAGGACACTTATATCAGAGTTTCTTTGTATTTCAAATTTTTTTAAAACTCTGAATTCTATAAACAATGCTTGTTTTAGCTTTGTGTTATGTTACATATTCTGATATGGAAATTATTTGACAAAACTCTGCATTCTATAGAGAACTAGTTTTCATTTTGTATTATGTATTAGAAGTTATAGATTCTGACATAGATATAAAAAGTATTTCCCAAGCTGTATAAGATGATCCATGGGAAGTTTCCAGAAAATCCTATCCAGTGTCTTGAATACAAATTTATTAATGATATAAACAAAATCTGTGTATGAAAATAAATCTTTAAAAACACTTTATTTTGAACTAAAATAGCAGTTAATCTTGGAACTTCTTGACTAGCAAATTCTTTGAAATAGATTCTTCCTTGACTCCACTCAGGGTTGTAACAGGAATTTCAGTCAAGCAGTAATATTATGGTGAGTTTGACTTTGAATATGATTTTTTTAAATAGTACTCAGAAATCATTTTTTTAAAAAGGTTCTTTAATGTATTTTTACTGAATTTTTGTGCATTTCTATACAGTAAATCTTAATACTATTTAGACGCCCCATCTGTACCCCCATAACTCCCCCAACCAAATTTCATGCATTCTGTCGTATTATGTTAAGACCTGTCAAGTTTTTTACCCAGATATCCCTCAGTGAAAGTTCATCCACTGAATTCTAGTCAGCCTATCTAGAGTCACTTCTTTAGAGAAGATCAAATCTCCTTCACCCCACAGTAATCAGTTGCTGTTAGTTCCTCAGCTAAGGTTGGGGCCTGCTGCCCATTTCCCCAATTCAGTGTTGAGTTTTTTCTGATTGAGTTCACATGGGTCTTGTGCAAGCTGTCACCATTGCTATAAGTTCATATGAGCAAGTTCCTAGAGGCCTGGAAAACTGTTTCCTTATGTTTATGCACCAACTCTGGATCTTAAAATCTTTCCACCCCCTCTTCTACAATGGTCCCTGAGAATTGATAGGTGAGATTTTTTTTTAAATAAATTTTTTTTTTTTACAATTAAAGTTACAGTTTTAACAATATACAAAATATTACAGTAATTCAGATTTTCTGGCATAATGGTTACAGATTTGATAAATACATTTTATATCATAATATAGCGATGAGGATTATACAAAAGCTATTAAAACAATTATGAGAATAAATTCTATCGTCACTTAAGTATCTAAAGCTATTTTCCTTTGCGTTCTTCCAGAATGATTTGTTCTTATTCTTTACCTTAATTTGAGGG
>NW_008354396.1:131764-132162 GCF_000622305.1 Nannospalax galili
TTTTCGTGACTAGCTAGGCATTGTTTCTCTCTTGTATCGTCTCACCCCTCTATCATGGTTTTCCCACTTAAGGTGCCCCCACTTCCCCTCCTTTCTTCCTTACTGATACCCTTGTTCCTATGATCTACCTCTGTTCAGCTTCTTCTTTCTCCTTATCCCCTAGATTCCTCATATACCCTTCCCTCCCCCCTCCCTTAATCTAACCCAATTTTTATCCATATCTCCCTTCTTAAGGTCTGTTGCCTACTATTCTTCTCCTTCAGGTTATTTCTTTTCCTTTACCTCACTGTTTCCTTACCCTTGTCCTGGTTCCTGCAGTTATGTCTGTTTGCATACATATTTATCAGAGTCTGATCCTAGGATCCACATATGAGGGAGAACATATGTCGATTTTTTTT
>NW_008354396.1:136275-140678 GCF_000622305.1 Nannospalax galili
ATGGGTGAGAAGGATCAGGAAGCAGTATTGGTTCCCCATGTGTCTGGGGCCCCAAGACTAGGAATGGCGCAGGGCCTAAACTAGGAGTATAGAACAGCGGGAAGGATGGAAGGGTGAATGTGGCCTAGGGAGTCCTGGCGCGAGAGCTGTCTAGGACCAGAAGCCGTGCTCCTGAAGCCCAAGAAAGGGACTGAGTTGGTATGGGTGAGAAGGATCAGGAAGCAGTATTGGTTCCCCATGTGTCTGGGGCCCCAAGACTAGGAATGGCGCAGGGCCTAAACTAGGAGTATAGAACAGCGGGAAGGATGGAAGGGTGAATGTGGCCTAGGGAGTCCTGGCGCGAGAGCTGCCCTATAGACTTACCCCAAGAGGCCTGAGGATAGTAGTGCAGGCCGGATAGGTGAGATTTTAAATATAGGAGTCTTACCAGGGACACACACGGTACATCTTAGACAGTTGTGGCCTTCTGTGTGCATTGCCCTCAGTTGCATGAGGAAGCTTGCTGATGAGAGGTGAAGGGTGCCTTAGTATTCTCTCTACCCCTGTTCTACTGTTAGGTGTAGAGATTCTACTGTAGATGTGTCATGTAGGGCAGGGCATCTCTCAGACACATAGTCTCTGTGTATGACCAGTTGTATAACTTTGTAATAGCCTCCTTCTGTTACAGAAGAAGCTTCTTTGATGAGTGGTGACTGACATACTTGTCTGTAAATATAAGGATCTATATTTAGCATATAGTAAGAAATTACATTTATCTAGAGATGTGACAACCTTACGGTTTTCTCTAGGATCTATGACTTCTCCAGCTATGTGTATTTGGCTATGTTTACAGTACCACACATGAGTTCCTTCCCATTGAGAGAACTTTAAGTCCAATTAAACAGCTGTTGATTACCCACTAGATAAAAGTGCCACTACTACACCTCTGTAGATTGTTGCACCAGTCACTGTTGTGGTTATTAAACTTTAAAGCTGTGGTTGAACTGTTGATTGATTTTTCTCCCCTAGTAGCTTTCATAGTATCCTCAAAAACTATGAGAGCTAGTTTTTAGGAAAGAGACGTCCAGGTTAATTCCAGTTCAATTGCTCTAAGTCCTGTGTCCGAAGTATGTCCTATCTTCAATAGTGTCTCACCTTCAAGTTCTGGTAGGTAATCAAGGGGTGTGGCAACAGTTTGTGTAATTTGAAGAGTCTCTTGGACTACCCTGACCTGCAACTCAAAGGGATGTTTCTCCTGTCTGGCACTGTGTTTCTTATTACATAGCCTTCAGGTATATACATGCACTCAGGATACCATATATGTTTTTTTCAGTAGGTTTTGAACTAATGGATTGCCCTTTGATATTTCATACCACCTAAGCTTTATTTATCTTTCCTCTCTCTATCCTTGTATAACGTCCCTCCTCCTTCCCCAGTTAAAGTACCCCTATTTTCCCCATTTTCTTCTATTATCCCCCTTCTCTTGAGCTCCTTCTTCCCCTTTACCCTCATGGTTCCTTGTATGCCCTTCTGTCTTCCCTTCCCAGTTGAAAACCCCCATTTTGCCCATTTCCCCCTTAGTAACATCTGTCTTCTACTATCCTCTTCTCTCTGATTTCTTTTGTTCCCTTTAACTCTGGTTTCCTTTCCATTTTCCTGGCCCCTGTAGTTGCATCAGGATACATGCTCACATATATGGATTTGATGCTAAGATCCACAATTGGAGAACATGTGCCAGTTGTTTTCCTGAATCTGTGTTGCTTGACTTAATATAACAGTGTTTAGTTGCATCCATTCACTTGCAGATTTCATTATTTTGTCCTTTACCATTGAGTGGAACTCTATTTTGTAAATATACACATTTTTAATATCCAGTCATCAATTGAGGAACATTTAGGTTTCCATTTCCTATATTGTGAAAAGAGCAGCAACAGACATGGATGTTGTACAGGTAACTCTAGAGTAGGATGGGTCCTTTGGGTATATGCCAAGGAGTGGTATAACAAGATTGTATAGTATATTCTTTTTTATTTTTTAAAGAGTTCACACTGCTTTGCATAGTGATTTAAAGAGTTTGCGATCCCACCAGCAGTGAATGAGTATTCACCTTTCTCTACATCCTCACCAGTACTGTCTTTTGTTCTCTTGATCTTAGCCAGTCTGACTTGGGTAAGATGAAATATTGAAGTGGTTTTGATTTGCATTTTCCTAATTACTAAGGTTGTTGAACACTTTAAAAGTGTTTCTTAGCCATTTTTATTTCTTCATTTGAGAACTCTCTGTTCAGGTCCTTAGCCCATCTTTTTATTGAGTCATTTATTTTCTTGTTTCTTTGTTTTTTTTAGTTCTTGTATATTCTATATATTAACGTTCTGTCAGATGTGTAGCTAGTGAAGATTTTCTCCCACTCAGTGGGTTTCCTCTTCACTTATTTGGTTGTTTCTTTTGCTGAACAGAAGCTTTTAGTTTAATGAGGTCCCACATTTCGATTGTTGACCTTCATGTCTAAGAACTGACGTCCAATGTAGAAAGCCCTTTGCTAAACTTAATACTTAAACATCAGTAGGTTACTGCCCATGTTTTCTTCCAGCAGTTGCAGAGTTTCAGGCTTCACATTGAGGTCTTTGGTCCATTTGGAGTTGACTTTTGTGTAGGGTGAAAGATAGGGGCCTAGTTTCATTCTTCCACAGGTAGAGATCCAGTTTGTTGAAGATGCTGTCTTTCCTCCAGTGTGTGTTCATGTTATCTTTGTAAAATATCTGGCAGCTGAAATTGCATGCACTGATATTCTGGTCATCTATTATGTTCCACTGTACTACATGTCTATTTTTATGCCAGAACCATGCTGTTTTTATGACTGTGGTTCAGTAATATAGCTTAAGATCTGGTATGGTGATCTCCCAGCATTTCTCTTTTGCTCAAGATCCTTTGGCCCTCTGGGGTCTTTTGTGATTCTATTTGAATTTTAGGATTTTTTTTTTTCTAATTTTGTGAAGACTGTCATGGAGATTTGGATTGGCATTGCATTGAATGTATAGATTACTTTTGGTCAGGTGATCATTTTCACAATATTAATTCTACCAATCCATGACCACGGGAGGTCCTTCCATCTCCTGGTGTCTTTCTTTATATCTTTCTTAAAATATTTAAAATTTTCATTGTAGAGATCTTTAATGTTTTGGTTAGGTTTATTCCCAGATATTTTATTTTTATGAGGCTATTGTGAATGGGAGGGTTTCCATGAAAGCTTTCTCCAATTGCTTTGTTATTGGTATATAGAAAGGCTATTGATTTTACAAATTGCTTTTTGTAACCTGCCACTTGGCTGAAAGTATTGATCATTTTTAGCAGTTTTCTGATGGGAATTTTTGGAATTTCTTATTTATAATATATCTGTAAGGATAATTTGACCTCTTTTCCCATTAGTTCTCCTTTTATTCCAATTAGTACTTCTCTTATTGCTTTAGCAAGAGCTTCAAACACTATATTGAAAAGGAGTGGAGATAGTGGACAGCCTTGTCTGGTTCCTGATTTTAATGGGAATGCTTGCAGCTTTTCTCCATTTAGAATGATTTTGGCTGTGGGTTTGTTTTATATAGCTTTAATTATGTTTAGGTATGTTCCCTTCAGTCCAATTCCCTCTTGGACTTTTGGATTTTGTCAAAGGCCTTTTCTGTATCTATTGAGATGACCATGTGATTTTTGTCTTTAAGTCAATTTATATGATTTATATATAAGTCCATTTGGCCTCCTCTTTTCAGGAGACATAAGTACTAAAAATCTGTGGCATTGCATGACACGGTGCACTCACATACACGCAGGCAATACACTCATACACATAAAATAAAATAAAATAAAATAAAATAAAATAAAATAAAATAAAATAGAATAAAATAAAATAAAATAAAATAAAATAAAATAAAATAAAATAAAATAAAATAAAATAAAATAAAATAAAATAAAATAAAATAAAATAAAATAAAATAAAATAAAATAAAATAAAATAAAATAAAATAAAATAAAATAAAATAAAGCATATGTTCTGGTTCATATGTGGATCCTAGAACCAGAGTCTGATAAATAAGTATGCAACTAGACATAACTACAGAAACCAGGATAATGGAAAGGAAACAGGGAGGTAAAGGATAAGAAATAACCTGAAAGAGAAGAAAAGTAGGAAACAGGCCTTAATAAGGGAGACATGGATAAAAAGTGGGTTAGTTTAAGCGAGCGGGGAGGGAAGGGTATACGAGGAGCCTAGGGGATAAAGGGAAAGAAGGAGCTCAAGAGAGGTAGGACCGTAGGAAAAGGGTATTATTAAGAAAGAAAGGGGGGAAACTGGGGCATATTAAGTGGGAAAACCATGATGGAGGGGTGAGACAATGTGAGAGATAAATAATGCCTAGCTAGTTTTGAAAACCAGA
>NW_008354396.1:141323-141886 GCF_000622305.1 Nannospalax galili
TGTGGCTTTAAACACCCAAAAGGAAAGTATAACCAAAGATTAAAGGATCCAGTATAATTTCATAAGAGACCATATGTATAGCTAAAGGATATGTAGCAAGCAACAATGCCAGACAAGCGATACCTCCTTCTGAGTTGTTGGCCAGAGTGGCCAAAGGGATTCCCAGATAGTAACCCAGCACAGAACTGGGAAATTGAGCAGCAGACCCCAATCTTATCCAAAGGAATATTGACAATTGAATACCACTAGATGAGGAACAGGTGACCCTCCTAAAACAAAGACCTCTAGATAGGCTGACTAGATTCACCAGAAGGACAAGTAGTGGGGAATGGCTGGGGGTAAGACAACACAGCAGACAGTAGCAGGGATATCAAAGTATAAGGGCTCTAGTGGGGGCAGGGAGGCTATGGGATGCTACCTGGGAAGTGGGTCTATAAAAAAAAAATTCTTCAAAGCATAAAAATTTGCTCCTTAATAACTAGTAGATGTGAAAAACATTACCACTGAAATCTACCTGATGACTTTATATCCATGCTCAGATGCCAAGGAGCTCAGAAAGTAAC
>NW_008354396.1:142267-207067 GCF_000622305.1 Nannospalax galili
TATTTTTTATCTTACCTTGAGCCCTATAGAAATTAGAAAGGTTTAGCCTCAGTAATAGTATTTTGTGGCTTTGGGCACAAAAGTAAACTCCATAATTTTTGCATGTTGCGTTCATTTCTCTATCAAAACCAAAAATTAGCACAAGTAGTAACTTAAAGTATTTTAGAGTAATACATAAATCTGTGATACATGAAGGAATGATATTTTAGAGTCATCTTGTTAACGTATTAGTAGAATTACATAGGATCCATGAGATCTAATTATAATTAAGAAAATTCAGCTGGGTGTGATGGTGCATGCCTTGAATTTCAGCACTCTGAAGGCCAAGACAGGTGAATTTCTTTAAATTGGGTCCAGCCTGGTTTACGCAGGAGCTTCAGACCAGCTGTGGCTGCAGGGAGACCCTGCTTTAAAAATACAAAGATTGATATTTAGTCATTTTAACTCATAAGTTGTGGAACTGCTCTAAGAAAGTTTATTACAGACTCAGTATATATGCATATATCACTGTTAATCTTGAAAGTGTGGAGTAATGATGTCTAGGCTAAGATTCAGAATTCATTGACTTTTGATATCCTTAGTGGTATGGAAATGTTCAAAATACAGTCAGCAACAGTGCTTAAATATGTCTTTTCAAGTGTTGAAGTAGATTTTGTTCTGGTTTGGTTTGGTGCTGGAGTTTGAGCCTGGGACCTTGCATGTGTTGGACACATATTCTGCCAGTAGCTACAGGAGTTGAAATCTTCTGACTGAAATTCTTTTTACTGTTCATTTCTAACTTATAACTGGATTGCTTCTGAATGAGAGGTTAGTACTATTTTAAGAAAGAAAAATAAACACTGAGCAAGATAATTCCTTCAGAGCTATAGCTAACACTGTGTGTATTATACTTATATGCAGATTTAATGTTGGAAAAGAGCTGGCTACATTCTAGTCACCAGTATCCAATATCAAAATAAAAAGATGATAAAAAGAAAGCATTAAAAGTTAGCTTTGTAAGTCTGTTCTGAGTAATACAGAGAGAACATCTAATCACTCTTCTCTAAGACTCCTTACTGTGACTCCGTGTGGTTCTGTCTGCATTGTAAGCCACCAGCTTCTTTCTGCGTTTTGAATCTTAGCATTGAGTTATAGGAACTGATCTGTTTCTTTTTTGATTATATAACAACTAGTACTCACATGCAGGTTTTTGCTTTCCTAATTTTCTGTCTTGATTGCAAGCTCTACAAAGGGAAATTGGCTGCTTCCTTTGTAACCTTTCTTCCGATCTAATAAACTGCTTTGAACAGAGATTATTATACAGTTACTGCCCTGCAGTGATAGTGAAGTTAATTGTTCATAAGATCAGTTACTCAAGCAGGCAGAACATGATAGCAGATAGCAAAGTGTCACTTTGTCCTTCTGCCTGGGTAACTGATTTTTAAGCAACCTGGAAATTGTAGAACACATGGTTTTTAAACAAGATGATTTAATTGTTGGAAACATTTACAAGTAGGTAGTGTCAAGTTCAAAGCACTGTCATTGTCAACTCATAATAAGTAGGGCTTGACCTCTGATTTTTAACACTATTACTGCATGAGAGGGAGAGAGACAAGACAGATTGTTATGAAGCCCAGGCTGGCTTCAAACTTGCTGTGTAGCTAAGGATACTTGGGCTTTTTAGCCTCCCTCCATCTCCTGAGTGCTGGAACTGTAAGTGCGTACCACAGTGCCCTATTTTACTTGATGGCAGATATCAAATCCGGGGCCTTGTACATGTAAGGCAAGCATTGTACTAACTGATCCACATCCCTAGCCTCTTAAAACTAATTTTTAAGTCATTTCATATACCATAGTAGAGCCTTGAAGAATTAACTCAGATGCAGTGTCAAAACTTTGAAAACAAAAAAAAAGAGAAACTGTTACTGATTGACTACTACTTGGGAACTCTTATAGAATGGTATCATCTGAACCAATAATTTACTTAAATTGTGCTTTTTGTCTCGAATTTTGAGGAGTTAAATTAGACTTTTTGCTTGAAATACAGTCAGAACATTAAGTTTGAGTGGTTTATTTTAGACTTGTGTTAAGTTCACACCACCATTAGGGAACCGTGAGTCTTAATTAGAAGTGACTTGATTGACTCATAAGGAGCAGTAGAAGACTGAAGTTAAATATGGTAAGCTAAATGAACTGAAACGTTTTTCCTGAATTTCAACGACCTAATAGTTTGCCTTATTTAAAAGCAGTCATGAGGTTTTTTTTTTTTTTTAGGGCAGTTACATTTCAAGTTCAGAAGTGTATGAACACAGAAGTGAGCTGTATTTTATTTTTATTTTGTATTTTATAATTATTTTGTTAAGGGCACGTGTGTGTGTGTGTGCCTGTGCATTTGTGTAGTGATGTATATGTCACGTGTCTGTGGTAGTCTGAGGACACTATTCAGTTGTCGGCTTTAGCCTTCTTTCATTTGGATCTAGGAGATCAAACTGGAGTCCTTAGGTTTGGTGGCAAGTGCCTTAGTCAGGGAGCCATCTCACTGGCCCAGAACTGAACTATTTCAAATGTTTGGAATAGAGCAACTAAGTTTCTTTTTCAGCGACTAAACTTACTGTGAATTGAATTTCATTCTGACATTTTTTTTTCAATTTAATTTTACTTTTAATTTAGTCATTTAGACTTGATTTTAGTGTGAACAAGTTTTTTTTATTAAACTTCTTTTGACATGTTAGCAATAAAAAATGGGTAAAGGCCACATAGACTTTTAAAGGAATAGTGTAAATACACATTATCTATTAGAATTGATTGAAACTGAAAGTGTTTTACATTTCAGAGCTGTGCCAGGTTGGGAAAGACTTTACTGGTTTGACCATTCAAATCCAAAATAAGATATCATCAAATAATATACTATATAAAATAATGATGTTGCTGTCTCTATACTTATACATAATACAACATTCGTTGGGCAAATTGCAATAAGCATTGGTGAATAAATTTTTTAGGCTTTTCCTTTAAAGTAGATTCATTTAGTCTTGCTACCTTAATGCTGGCCTAAAGGACACTCACCTCATAGTGCCTGACTTCCACCATCAGAGATTATAATGCCCATTAGTAACTGCTGTCCAAGCTGCTGATTATTCTTATGAATTGGTAAGTAATCTTGTATCTTAGAATTTCCAGGAGGCTTTTGCCTTTACCTATTTATGTCCTTGTATCAGTGTGTATTTAAGTATACTTCTTTCTGAGTTCCTACAGAAACATGGTGCCTTATTAGCACTGGTCCATAGTGATTCCACAGAAGATGTGAATTTTAGAGTTCGATCTCAGCCATCAGTGTTCACTGGGGCTTAAGCTCTCAGATTCTTCTCTAGTGCTCCAGATCTATCTGCTGTTCACATTCCTTTCTCCCAGTTCCTTAGCAGTGATTCTTCATTACTTATCATGCCAATTCATGAAGCTCTCTGCTTATAATTACTGTGGCTCCTACATTGTAACCTCTCCTAAAAGTTGTTCTCAAGCTAGTAAGGGAATGTGTAACTTGGAATAAAGCATTCCAGTGTGAACAATAATTCTGTGATAGATACTTGCCATAGTGTAATGGTGACAGTAATCTTGTTAGGTGATAAGTTGGCCTTCAAGATGGCTCAGTGCTGGGTAAAGGTATTCTCTCCCAAGCCTGATTATCTGAGTTCAATCCCCAGAACCTACATGGTCCCACAAGGAGATACTGTCTCTCACAAGTTGTCCTCTGACGCATGCACGCATGCACACTTATACAGATAATGTTTAAAAATAGATAATGAACAGTCTTTGTTGTGATTTTGTGATTTGATGTATATTATATGGTGTACTGTTTTTTAAGATTTCAGTTTTATCATGTGGTTCATCAAAATATTAGAATGTCTTAAAAACAGTGTATTTGGGAGGGGACAGGGTTGAGAGAGGATCTCACTATACAGCTTTGGCTGCCTTGAACTTACAGAGATCAACCTACCTCTGCCTCTTGTGTGCTGGGGTTAAAGGCATGCACTACCATGCCTGCCCTAAGAATGGTATATTTTTAGAAAGCAACAAAAATTGGGAGATTTACTGAAAACATAGCACCATTTTGACATTTTTAAACATTCAGATGTCTTAAATTATTTTAATTAGGCAGGGCTGGCAAGATGGTTCAGTGGGTAAATGAGCTTACTACCACTTGAACCAGTTAATTGCATTGAGTTCAATTCCTGGAACCTGGGATGTTAAAGGAGAGAGCTGACTCCTGGAAGTTGTCCTCCGACTTCTGTATGCAAGCTGTGGCATGTTCATGCCTCCCCCCAACGTAATAAATAAATAAATGCAAAAAGAGACAGATGTCAGTGATTTAACATAGGAGTTGTCAATCAGCACTTGAATAAGATTGGTTCAGAAATTCCACAGATGCTACTATGCCTGGGGTCCTTATATAAAATATAAGGCTCAGTGTTTGCAAATATCCTTCTATATACTTTAACTCAGGCCTGCTCAACCTGTGATCCATGGACTATATACATCCCAGGAGTAGCACTGAACGCAGCTCAACACATTTGTAGGTGACAATATCACATTTAAATGTCAAAACATCAAATCATTTCTAGATTGCTTAATGTAGTGTAAGAGCTGCATAAATAGTTTTTGTACTATATTATTTAGGAGTAATAAGAAAAACCAATGTAAGTTCAGGCATATATGAATAGTTTTGAAAAAAATCTTTTAACATTTTTCATACATAGTTGGTTGAATCTGTGAATGTGAAGCCTGTAGATAAAGGTAATTGGCTGTACTAAGTTAAATTCAAGATGCATATCAGTTGAAAGCTTTAAAACATTAAAGTGTAATAAATTTTAAAAGATAATTGAATAGCTAAAAACATAAATATTTGTTTGGGTTCAGTGGTCATGACCACAGATTATCTCTTGGTGGTCTGACCTTAGTCATCTAAAAATACTAAATTTGAGTACATTTTTTTCTGTGAGTTTGGGAGTCTACTTCTCAGTCTCCTTCCCTTGGCAACCTGTAGATGAGTTTCCATAGTTACCAAGCTAGCATAGTGCACATTTCGTGTTCGAAGGCAGGGTGGTAGACATAGCTATCACCTCTGTCCCTGTGAAATGTTTTCATCACTGGTTAAATTT
The DNA here is from genome assembly GCF_000622305.1 of Nannospalax galili. Classification (NCBI taxonomy): domain Eukaryota; kingdom Metazoa; phylum Chordata; class Mammalia; order Rodentia; family Spalacidae; genus Nannospalax; species Nannospalax galili. The sequence goes on from NW_008354396.1 coordinate 147,403, forward strand.
TGTATGCCTTGACTCCAAATTAAGTTTTGTGTCCTTGGCAGTTATTTTCAACCAAGATGTTCATCTTCTCAGTTTACTTACTGTATTTTATTTGACTTGTTGACCTTTGCTTAATTGAAAGTATGTTCAGATCAAGTGGTTAGCCTATTGTTGAGTCAATTTTTCTTCTTTAGAATCTCATTCTAAGAAGAAATAAGGCTCAAGTAACTTACATGTTTCTGTGGCCATGTAGATTTTTTGAAAAAAATCAATTTTTTAAAATTACATTTTTTTACTATTTTGTTGGAGAAGGACATGAACATGCTAGTTTACATCATTCCAAGTGTCACAAACTTGCTGTCCTTAATTTTGTGCTGGTTATTAGCAAATGCATGTATAGCACATTTGCATTCAGGATCATCCCTCATAATGATTTCCATGACAACCAATTGATAACTTAGAATTCATACCAAATTCTTTTAGGCCTACCTCTGCAACTCAGAGACCTAGATGATTGCTTTTGCTGTTTCTGAGAACTGTATGGTTGTTTATCTGTTTTTCCCATAGAGCCAAGCTACAATAATTTCTTAGTATTCTGCTGACTTTTTGAATATAATTTTTATGTAATTTTACAAAAGAGGACTAAGATTTGAAGGTGAAGCTCACAGAAAGATGGAGTTCATGAATGCTCACTTGCCAGAAGACTTCTGTAAATATTAGATCTGTTTGATAATGAGCCTGAGAGCTTGTAGAGGTATCCTGTGGCTGCAAACATGGCAATAGGTAAAGAAGCCACTTCTACTTTGGGAAGAAAGTTGAGTTTTAAGACTCCTTGACTTACCTTTGGATCTTTTTTTTTTTTTCCTCTGAGAAAATAATGCAGATGGTTAACTGAAAACTAACGTTAAAGTTACTTAAGACCCATGTTCTTAGATACCTAAAGATGTAAGTTATAGAAACAAAGGGTTTCGTTTGTCTCACAGTTTTGGAGATTTTTGTCCTTGATTGATGGGCCCCATGGCATTCTTCCAAAGTGAGAGATAGGAGAGAATCTCTTCTCAAGGCCAGGAAGCAAAGGAGAAAGGAAGAGGTGCTGGTCCATTCCAGGACACACCTCCAGTTAGCTAACTTTCTTCCTTCTAGTCTTTCCCCTCCCAGTAGTACCATGCTAGAGACCAAGCCTCTAGCACATGCAGCATTCAAGATCTACACTGTAACAATTAGCTAATGAGTTACCAGTGGCCCTTGTCAGCAGAGCCAGCACCTCTCTGTACATGTTTTTATTATACTTAAGTTCAAGACCTGCTGCCATTCCACATGCTGTTGGATCTTCCTGTAAAGTAACTTAACATAAACAAATATTACTAAAAACCTTTTTTTCTTTATCGTTTTCAAGAACAAAATGGTTTTCTTCTTAAAAATGCAAATTACTTATTTTATGTTTCATTTATGTTTGACTCTGCTCAGATACCAAAAGCGCACTTTGAATTATATCTTTAGCTTTAAAACAATATTAGATAAGATATAAAACCGCTGAGATGATGAATATTTCTTATTTCTAGTAAATGTGGAAGAATGTGAATAGGAAAATGTCTTTATAAGAAAATGGTTAGCATTGTGGTGTTTCAATATAGAGGCACTTTACAGAAGGTAATAGTATCAACTTCAGGTGTTTAGTGGACAGTAATTGTTTAGGCTATCAATCTTGTTTATTAAAAGAAATGACATATAAATGTATTTGCTTGAAACTTCTTTAGAAAAATGATGTAAATAGTGGCTTTACTTTTATGTAAAAGCTGAGAAAGTGGAGGCACATAGCCATGAAAAAGTAGTTACAGAGTTGAATAAGTTTACTAAATGGTTCCTTCCTGTAGAGACTAAACCGCATGTAAGGTATACACACGCATATACACCAAACTTAATTGTACTAGAACATAAAAACACAAAACACAAGAAAATGACAAGTTGAACTTAAAAGACTAAGGGCACCATTAAGAAATCAAAGCTAAACCACCAACTATGGAAAAAATGTGATACGTGTACCAGACAAAAGAATTGTATCAAGATTATATGAAGCATACAACTCAGAAACAAGGCAGAATGACCTAGTTTTTAACAAATGGGTAGAAAACTTATATAGCTTTTGCTATCAAAGAAATGTGTTAATAGCAAGTAGCATATGCTGGTATATCCAGCATCAGTAATCACCAGGAAAATATAAATTAAATCTCAGTAAAAAGCCAGCTGATTGAAATGGGCATGCATGTATTGACTAAGGCTAAGATGACTGAAGTAGGTGTCGATATCCAGTATTAACTCCTGATTTACCTTTACAGGTGTGAGTTTATTTTCATATTATATATATAACAATGTATACTTAAACTTTCCCCCCTTTTTTTAGTGACCAAGTATTTCTATTATTATAGTTTTTCTATTCTTATATCTCAGAGAACTGCATGTAATTGGAAGCCCCAATGTCAAACTTGTTCTTAGGTAGTGTGAGGACCAATTCTCATCGTCAACTTGACTGGATTTAGAATTATCTAGGAGGCATACTTCGGGGTGTGTCTCTGAGGGTGTTTCTAGAGAAGTTTAAGTGAAGAGGAAAGCCTCTCCTAGTCCCCTAAATGTAGGTGGCAACATCCCATGGGTTGGGATCTCAGACTGAATACAAAAGACAACCAACTGAGCACCATAATTCATCTGTTTCTTAACTGTGGATTTAGTGTAACCAGCTACCTCATGCTCCTGCCGCCCCACTGTGGTAGACTGTATCCCCTGAAAACACAAGCCCAAATAAACCCTCCTTCCTTTAGTTGCCTTTGCCAGGCATTTTTTTCACAGCAAAGAGAAAAGTAACTACTACAGAGAGTTTCCTGACCTCTTCTCCCATTATGGTTTTTAGATTAAAAATCTATAATGAGCAAGGTTTGGGGCTCCAAAAGAAGTGACTCTACAGTTCTCTACAGCTGAGTAGACCTTTTCTAGATGGTAGTTTTCTATAATTAGCTACTCATAATCTACTTTGTTTTAAATGAAGAATGCTATATTATTCTTACCTAATTTGGCAAAGTAAAGCCTTTGGATAGCATATGGCAAGTCTGAGTCTTGCAGTAGAGTCAGAGACCATTTGAGGTCTCATAACCCAGGCTTTTTCTCCAAGCAAAATTTCCTCTAATGCCTGCCTCAAAAGATAGTCATATAGCCTCACTGTGTGTAAAACACCTGTACTAATAATTTACCTCCCAAGATATTCCATTCTATTATTTGTACAGAAAATTGCTAAAAATATTGGAAGTCTAGTTTTCTTTCAAGTTCTATGTTTTTTCCTTTGAAACAGTCTTGTGTATCCCTGACCTCAAATTCTATGTAGCCTGAGTGTGACCTTGATGCCTGATCCTCCTGCCTTACCTTTCAAGTGCTGGGATTACAAGCATGCACCACTACATGCAGTTACTGTGGTACTAGGGTGCAAACTCAGGGCTTCCTGAATGCTAAGCAAGCACCCTACCAAGTGAGCTACCTCCTCAGCCCATTTCAGTTTATTAGTCTTTATTATGATCTTCATAATTGTTAAAAGCATTTTTATATGTACATTCTTTTATTATTATTTTTTTATTTTTAATAACTACATGATTAGAAGAAGCATTTCACTACAGCTTTAATATATTCAGAAACACACTCCAGAGCAAGAGTACATCTCTTTCACAAAAGTGGGTGCAAGTTTCTAGGTTCACACTTGAGTTAATTCAGTTATAAAATATTGAACTAAGTAAAAGCGCTGAAAGACATAAAATTGAATGAGTTTTTTAACCTTTAAAGAAATGCTCCCTTTCATTTTAGAATATATTGTTCCTTGCAGAAAGACTCATTGTTTTTGCTACTAACACTGAGATGTTGGAACATGCATCGCTAATCTGTCTGTATCTGATTATTACTAGTCATAATTGGTTGCACTTGGATTCTTGAATAGTAATGTTTATCACCTCTACTAATTAGCATGACATAAATTTCCATGTTTCCTCCTCAAATATAATACATTTTAAAGTAGGTGTGTGTGTGTGTGTGTGTGTGTATCACACAGAACATTCCAAACCATCTTATTCAGCTATACACCCACTTCCCAGATGGGATTTTTAAAGCTATAATTGTTAAGAACACACACACAAACACACACACACACGCATTTTATTTAATATCCACTGAGTCCATTTAGTGCTACCTGTATGTGCATGGGTCTAAAGCCCACTCTACAAGATGGAACCCATTCCTGGTACTGTTAACTGAGCCAAAATCCTGTAGCTAGCAAGGTCATAGGCCTTAGGGACAAACGTCATAGGCCTTAGGGACAAACCTAGTACTATTATTCTGCTAAATGGACATAGAAATAAACTGCCTCCAAAGTTCTTATCTTTATATCTGTAGACTAGTGCAGCTCTCAACCCTCATCAGAGAAGTTTCTTATTTCACTAAGTGGCACATAATACAGAGAAACACAATTAGTCATTGTGCAGAGAATAAGAACGTGTATATACTTTTATCTATATGCTTTTAACACGTACCTTAAATGTTTATAGTAACCCTTCAGGAATATTTAAAATTCATTATATTTGAAGTTCTCTGACTTTAATTTTTTAAAGGCAACCTGTGTCTTCTCAGTGTTTTCACCTATTCCTTATATAATTTAATTTATGTTCTTCTCCTGGTCACTTTCACCTACCAAGCTCCTGTTTAATACATTTCAGAAACTATAATGTCTAGACAAAATGGAAAATATTAGAGTGGTAAATACCAAAGTAATTTAGACTATACTCTTCTTTTGAGTCCCTATACTTCTGTTCAAATGATCTGCTTCCATTTCTGAGTGTTGTGTGTATGTCTGTGTGTCTGTATCTGTGTTTGACCACTAGCTACAATCCTTAATCTTTCAAACCTTTGACAATGCAAACATTTTGCATGGAATCATACTTTGTTAATTGTATTTTTCTCCATCGAATATAACCTTTATTTTAGAGAAGTATTTCAATATTTTGGCAAGTTTCTGTTTAATACAATCAAAACTCTTGAAATTTAATGCCATGTACTAGTATGAGAATCGGGAAACTACAAACAAAAACAAGGTGACCCGGCTGGTTATCAAAACAAAGTACTATAATACCTTCGTTTTCATGTGTAAAGTAATCTCATGGTATTTTCCCACTAAACCTTGTTTTACATAAAATATTTTATTTAAAAAAATTTTCATTATGTGGATCCTTTTTATGACTAAATAAGTAATGCTTCAGTTTAAAATTTAGAGCTATAAGGAGGGGAAATAGAATGTGATACAGGGAAGGATCAGCTTTTGAGAATAGGAATTAGAGAATGAACTTTATGTAATAATTTTTGAAGTCTGAATAAATGTGAAGATGTAAAGTAAAATTAATAGAAGGAAGAACATTTTATTATATAAATATGTCAGGTCATTGACAGAAAGCTGAGGAACTCTCTTAAATTCTTCTTTTCCCAGTGAACCAACTGGGTGCTTTATTCATGCCTGTGAGATTAAAAAACCTTCAGAGATAACTAATGTGACTACTCGTTATGAGCATTACCACTCCGTAAGCACAATGGGAGAAATAGTTATGGAACAGTGAATTAATGGTGATTAAGTTATTATATACAAAGAACAATATTTGGAAACTTGCCTGGTCTTAGTTGTAGCCAAATATGTTAAATAAAGCAATTTTTAAATCTCTTCTGAAGCAAAATTATACACACACATATATAATGGATATGATACAATAGAATACATTTACTTATTTTAATTTCATGTAGGGTATTTTAAGTGATTGTTATAAAACTTTTTTAAGTCATCTTATTTTTGCTACAATAACCCATCTAAGCTATCCATCGTAAGAAGACAGCAAAATGCAGATAATTGAATTCCATCAGTAATTCAGAATCCAATAACCTGAACTCATCCTCTAAAAAAATTCTTCTAGAGCTACTAAATGTGGCAAAATCTAAGTGCTTCTTGCAACATTCAAGTTAAGTGTGGTTATTCTGAAGGAACCAACAGTTCCCAAACTCCAGGGGCTTCGAAAAGACCATTGTTGTCTGTTCAAGGCCTGCTGAAAGCCTTGGCAGTACACTAGGGCAGCTTTCTCTGTTTGCTCATGAACTCCGAGTTACACACAGTGCATGCTTCTTCTGTGGTCACTGGAACCGCAAAAGAGCTCTGGAGAATTTAGCCTCCTCCATTCAGTGCAGCTTTAAATGTCTTCTCTTCTCTATTTGATTGTTTCAAGCCAGTCACATAGCTTCAACAGCATGAGAAAATATAATCCAAGTGTCCAAAAAGAGAAGTAAGTACACATCAGTAAAGAGTATGTGTTCATTGGGCTCCTTTGCTGATCCTTGTACACCTTCTTGTAACATAATCCACAAATAACAAAAAGAGCCACCAGAAAATCGAATTAATCTTGTTACTGAACTCAGAGCAAATTATCTACCAATTTCCTTTGTAGAATTTTCAGAAGAGTCTCATCTGACTTACTGAATTGGAATTAAGTCTAGGAATCGACACAGGAGAACATCACTTTCTTATATTACACTTGTGTTACTGGGGATTGCTGTCTCGACAAGGTGTTTCCAGGTTCTTGATGTCTTATTTAAAGAATTGAATGAAAAAGTGCACAGATTGCAAATTGTCAAGGAGACTTTACTCAAAAGCCAAGTGATAGTAGTACAGATCAGATATGCTGCAAATGAGCAGTGGGCTCCATGAGCCGGAGTACTCAGAGGCATCAGTTATCATTTGGGGCTTCCTTTTATGAGCTCCCAGAGGATGAAGAGTAGATTACCAAGGAGTGATTGACAGGCTTGAATTATGTAAGTCTTTACTCACTATACATGTCCCCATGGTAAATCTGAGTTTAATCATATGCATGCCCAATTATACATAGGTAATTAAGGATAAAGTTGATCAGAACACCTTGCATGCTTGTATGACATTCTCAAACAATAGAAGGCATTTATTGAATAACTGTATTGCTAGCATTATTATTTACTGAACATAACATAGGCACTGTCTCCACCAACTTACATAAACGATCTCATTTTATTCTTGCAGTCACTCAGGAATTACTTTTCCCTTCATTCTATCAATAAGAAAACTGAGGCTCTGAGTGTTGTTAAAGAAAACTATTCAATGATAGATGATAACACAAGCTACTGAAGAGTTTATGCTAAACCATCAAAATATGTGAAGGGGGTACTGCGACAGTTTGTCACACAAGAGAGAATCAGCTTCAGTCTGAATACAGCACAGCAAGGCAAGTGAGAATCATGGGCAAAGAAGAGGCTAGAGTCAGTGGATGGAAAATTACTGAGAAAATGGGTAAGGAAATCCTAGCAAAACAAACTCAACAGTATCCTTTTTGAAGTCAGGCCTGGCGAGTGGATCAGACCTCACCTCAGGTGGAGGATGAAGACTGATTAGATTACTGAGTGAAGGCATATTGAAGGTGAGGACATTTGCCAGACCATCTTAGCAGGGATGGAGCAGCTTACAAGGAAGTACACAGAGGAACCCAAGACAAAGTTCAGAAAACTGAGTTTGGTCAAGGTAGATTCTCTCCGGGGTTAATTTCCCCAAGGTCATCTCTAATGGAAAATTTCTTAGTTTAGGTTTTTCTGTTCTTTACTGCCTACCAACTGAAGGAACATATGTTAATCCTAATTATAGTTTACATTTATTTAGCATTTTTAAGTGAAAAGCTTTGTTCTGTTTTAAATGTATTAACTCATAGTCCCCATAACCATCTTGTGTGGCACAGACAGTTATTTCTGTTTTTAGATGAGCAAGCTCCTGCAGTTACACCATGAGGGCTGAGAGTAGAAACCTAGTAGCCAGCTTAAGAGCCACACTGCATTTTAAGTACAGGAAAGATGAATGGTCTATGAGTACAGGAATACGGATTTAGATTTATAGTCTAGTCTCCCACAGCTGAACCCTAGGGAAAATGCTTTTACTCTTCAAGAACCTCCGTTTCCTTATAGAATGAAGGAGATCATCTGTTTCTAAGAAAATTCCGAGGACATCTCTAGGTAAATCCTAAGATCCTACTTGAACTAGCATTTTAGAATTTCTGAGATGACAAGGACCAATCAAGCGTGTGCCTTCTGAGACTCTTCAGCAGAAGGCAGCCTTGGACTTTCACAGCTATGTTTTCTGCAGCCTCTGAGTTTGTGTTCAGAAGATGCTCAGCTGCTGGAGCTTAATTCATATCATTTACTGACACATCAAGTGCCTATGTACCTCTGTGAGACATGGCTCCATGTGCCTATGTGTGTTGACACTTGAAAAATGTTTTCTACAGGGATATCATAGGATCCTATTGCTCATATGGGTAGAACCACATAAGAAAATAAGGAAACATTTAGGCTTTTTTTTTCTGGCATTAGTAATCTAAATATGCTGTGCCTTCTCTTGCTTTGAACCAAATACAGTTCATCTGAAATTATATTTTAAAATAAATTTATGGGACAGGAGACAGCTCAGTGGTTAAGAATGCTTACTACTCTTGCAGAAAACCCAGGCTCAGTTCCTGGTACCCACATCAGGTGGCTCACAACTGCCTATAAACTTCAGTTCCATGGGATCTGATGCCCTCTGACTTCTCCGGGCACATGGTGCATGTAAACTCATCCAGGTGCACATACATAGCATGTGAACAAAAATATATAAAATAAAATGGGGCTAGAAAGATGGCTCAGTAGTTAAGAGCACTTGCTGCCCTTGCAGAGGACCCAGGTTTGGTTCCTAGCACCCACGTTTGGTGGCTCACAACCACCTGTAACTCCAGTTCCAGGAGATATGAGACCCTCTTATAGCCTCCATGGGCACTTACACTCATGTGCACATAACCACACATACAATTAAAAAGAATAAATCATTTTAAAAAGAGAATGTAAAATAAATTGAGGGGTTTTGTTATAGGTCTTTATTCTTCTGGACACATGGCCATATTTTGTGACTTTTTTTCCAGGATCACTACAAATAGATTCCTATAATCTTTTCTTTTCCCTTGTGTGCATAGCAAATGCTTCTTGCTGTGTTCTGCTTTCTTCTGTCTTCCTCACTGAAGTGCCCCCCCCACTTCTCTTGATCTCCTACCTCCAGCTAACTACATGCAGAGTTGCTCCCATACACGTATTAAGTAGCATGCAGGTCCCTTGCTACTTTGATGCAGAATTTTAAAAATGGCTAAAATACAGATGAGATATCATGAGCACAATTAAATTTTGGATAGACAGGGATGGAAATTAAAAAAGATCCTTTCTCCATGTTCACACATTAAAAAGTCCAAAGTTAGCCTGGATCTTATTTTACACAAAAGAAATTTGGATTACCTATGCTTCATCTTAGTGGTTCCATAATATTCATGAAATGATTGCCCACCCACAAATTGTTACCAGGTATGTTTTCTGTTTCTGTGTTCTGCCATCCTGTGCACAGTGATAATTGGAGGTCTTGTGTTTTCTATGAATTCTAGGATACCTAGACTTATTTGTGAATTCCTTTACTACTATTTCTGAGAACCTATGCTGTTGGGTTTTCACAAACTCCCAAAAGCAGGGTTTCAGTAAAACACTCCAAGCAAATTTGAGAAAGAAATGGTAAATGGTGTATAGCTTTTGGAGCCACTCACTTGGAGTGGAGTGTGGTCTTTCCTTCCTTGTCTCCAAGCAGCTTTCCTACAAATGCCATATCATTTTAGATTGGGGGCGGAGGGGGTAGATTGAATGCAGAGCAAACCACTGTGCCCCTTCTCACACAGATGGGGCTTATTCTCTTTGATGTGTTACCCACACTGGGTCTCTTAGAAAATCAGCCCTCTTTAGTTCAAGATACTTAATCTCCATGAACAGACAAGGTTGATTTCTAACCTGCATCTGCTGGTTGTCATCACATGAGCAGTCTCCTCATATCATAACATTTAGGCTCTCCCATTTTCTGACATCTTGTAATGTCAGGCTGTGGGCAGCTTTCACCCCTTCTGGGTCTTTTCACCTGTAAATCATACATGATCTTTTCAGTCAGGATTCCCCCTGGGTCTCATAAAGCCTTGCCCCTCTCTTTCGGAGCATGGCACTCTGGCCTTCTAGCTGTCCTTCCTGAACCTCACAGTAATTTCAGTGTCTCTAGCAAGGGCTATTTCCTCATACCTTTGTCCTCTCTTCAAGACCATTTCCCCAGCTGCCAGCCCATGTAGTTCAAGCCTCTTCCAAGCCTCTTTATCTCTTGCCTTTGTACTATTGTGTCCATGGATGAAATTTAATCCTGCTCACTCGTGGCTCTATTATCCACACTGACATTCTTCTCACATGCAAATAGCCACTTATGGTCTTGTAAACATTTTTTACTAAGTAGAGAGCCTACGGTTGCTACTGTTTTTTTTCACATGCCTTCAGCTCCTGCTTATGCAGGTTGATTTAAGTCCATTAGTGTTTTGTTTTTGTTTCTGTTTTCTGCTATTGGTGACCAGATCATGCATTCTGTTGAACAGTTACTTCTGTAATTCTACTTAAGCAATGGACCCTGAAAGTTCTTTTTTTAATTATGGGTGTTCCTGTGTCTTCCCTTCTGCTGTACTTTGGATCTGAAATGTTTCTCTAAGGCCCATATGCTGGTCACCAAGGACCAGGGAGGAGTGGGGGACTTGAGAAGGTGGGTCTTTGTGGAAGGAAATTAGTTGGGTCTTTGGTGTACCCTGGAAAGGACTTTCAGGACTTTTCTTCCCTCCCCCTCCTCTTTTTCTCTGCTTCCTGACTAGCATGAGGTGAGTGGCATCTTCTGCCTGGTCATATGTACTGCCTGCCACAAGCCCAAAGTGGTGGGGCAAAGTGAGCGTGCACTGAGACCTCTGAAACCAGGAGCTAGATAAACTTTCCTCTTTATCACTTGAGTCTATCAGTTACTTTATTACCTTTATAGAAAGCTGACTAACAGACCTTCTATACCATAATTAGATTATCTTCCTCCAGAAGGAAAAACTGTGAAGTGTGTATGTTCCTTATGTCAGGAAAATATTTAATTAAATTTAAGACTGCAAGAAAAATACAAGTAATTAACTAGTTCTGTTTAAGGGAGAGCTTATGTGGCTTATAGAATAGTAACCACTAAGCAAAGAGGGACTTTTCTGTATTTTATATTCTAACTTTTGTATTATGCTCTCAGTAGAAATGTAAATTGTTGAAAAGGAAATAACTCCTGGGCCTCTTAGTAATGATCATTGTAGGAGGGCTTTGCTACTTTGTGTGTTTGTTTGCTTGTTTTTAGAATGTACATGAAATAGAGTTGAATTTTAAGGGATCCGACATCTGATATACTAACTTTTTGAGCAAATATCTAATTTCTCTCAAATTTATTTTTATTTAAAGTATAGATATGGAATATGAAAGCAAGAAGGAACTTAGATACTGGATTCAATATGAGATTTATCTAGGCTCAGATTTAGTGATCTTAGAAAGGAATGGAATATTGGTTCTTATTTTAGCCTGTAGAGTTTTACCATTGCACCCAAGTAAGTCACCAGTGGCTGGTTTTGGAATAACCTCTTTGAAATCTCATCCTTCCACAAGGTAGCATGTGTTAGTGTGATAGATAATACTTTGCGATGACATGGGCAATGAAACTGCTTGATATAGAAAGGACAACTTCCATCTTTTTTGAGGGTGTTTGCATGTGGGATGTAATTACATTAGCAGATAAACCTTAGCGTGGAAAGCTCAGTCTGTGGGAAAATCTAGAGATAAAGTGGTGTGAGTGCCTCACTGATATGACTAAAACATGAGGAGGAAGCGCAGAAGGAACCAACGCAACGGTTGCATGGCATTCTGATGCCAGAGTGCGCAGTGTGCGCAGGAATGGATAACCTCTTGATTCGTTCCCTGGAAATGGCTAGGGTTCATGACTGGGGGCACCTCAGAATTGCAGTTGCATATCTAGCTTGCCCATAAATAATTTTCTATCTTTTTTCTCATCTGTCCACGCTAATTAGATATCTTGATTTGCATTCATATTACAACTTAAGTGAACTTTCACTATCTGGTATATTTTAATGTGAGAACTGAGCCTGTAAACCAAGATATTTCATTAAAATATGTCTTATCAAATTTCATTTTAAAAATTAAAATTTAGAGTGTCTACTCTGCAGAAGTAATGAATTTATTTACCCCTGATAAGAAGGAACACAGCCTTCTTGGAGAAGGTGTTTTCAACAACTGAGCTCTGATAATTCTTTGGTAACATCAGGAAAATACTATGTTACTTTATGGGATAAAATATCTACTGTTCTTCTTTTGTGAAAATAAGCCTCATAATTTAAGCCTTTATTTTAAAAAATTTCCACAAGGTCATTTCTTCGGTAACTGCTTCATTATAATCTTTAATATCTTGAGTTAAAGAACTGGACATTGCATATTTTAGATGTTATTATCTCTTCCTGGGATAAGCAAACAAACCAAAAGAGAAAGAATACTCTCCAAACTAACTTTGTTAACTTTGGAAATTTTTTTTATTATTTTTTACTTTGTGTGTTTTTCCTGTAAGTACACCTATCAAACTAATTTTTTTTTGTGTTAAACCTACAACAGATAGCAACTCTGTATTTACCCAGGTCTGAGGTTGATGAAAACCTCAGTTTCATCAGTTATGAGTAGCTACCCCTAAAACACCTTCCAGAGGCTGTAGCTCAAGTAGGTGGTGACATCACTTAGACTATAGTTTCTATCTGACCAAATGATGATGATGAGGCAGAGCAAGTGGGAAGCTGCCAGGACTGAGCACTGCCAGTCTTCCCTCCAGTTTCCTATCATCTCCCTTTCATGTTGTCTTTCTGCATATCAGTCTCCTTCTGCAGCCAAATTAGGTAACAACTAGATATATTTGAGATAAGCAGTTTCATATGGTGGTTGAAGGCACAGACATAGAAAATACATCAATATGAATTTGAATCTTAACTGTGCAAACTTGAAAATATTGCTTGGTCATCTGAGCCTCAGTTTCTTCAGCTGTAATGTGGGAACAGTGGTCTTATTGCCTAGAGTGAGACTATGAAACGTGTAGATTATCTTTGACAAGGTCTGTCTGATCAGAACTCCTGGCAGTAGTTATACTTTCAGGAAAAGACATTAAATTTCTGTGTACTTTGAATTGAAACCTTTAGTCTGAAATTATATTGGAAAGGGCCAGAATAAGAGAAGAATCCTTTTCCGTTCCTTAGAAATTACAAGTGTGCACTTAAGAAAACCAAGCATCCTGAGACCTGTGGCGACCATGGGGGCTTTACTGAACCAACCTTTGTGTTCTCTTCCTCCTGCGTTTTTGAGTTTTTTCAAACAAGACTGGAGTACCAAGGATTTGAGAACCTGTTTGTTCATGTGTTCATTTTGTTTTGTTTTTTGCAAAGTCTCTTCTGGTTGCATGAAACATTTTAATCCATGTCCTGTTCTTTGCAGGCAATAATTCAGAACCCGTGTTCCCAGTCCTAACTGGCATAGGTTTCCTAACCACCCAGTACCCAAGTCATCTGTGGAGATCCTTGACTAAAAGAGGAACTCAGAACAGATCCTTTGTGTCAAAAGCACCCTAAAGGGTTTATTGAGTCCTGCTCCATGAGAGCACAATTTGAGACTTGAGAGAGCCTCTGCCAGCCTCTTAACAGACTAAGCAGGCGAGACCTGGTAGGCTAGAACACCCAGAGAGTATACAGTGAGGACTCGTAACCTGCTAGACATTGAAAAAGAGCTGTAAGCAGAGAAGTCTCAAGTGGTAGAGGATCCGATCCACATAGACTTTACAGTTAATGTGCAATGTGAGATGGCAGTATACAGTGAGCATGGTTGACTGCAGATACCAGAGAACCAAGAATTAACTAAAAGATAAATTTGTAAACTCCAAACATGGGCTGGAGAGATGGCTCAGGGGTTAAGAACACTGATTGTTCTTGCAGAAGACCCAGGTTCGAATCCCAGCACCCACATGGCAGCTAACAACTGTCCGTAACTCCAGTTCCAGGGGATCTGATGGCCTCTTCTGTCCTCTGCAGGCATTGCATGACACAGGTGCACTTACCTACATGCAGGCAATATATTCATACACATAAAATAAAAATAATTTTAATAAAATCTCAAACTTAGTGACATGGCACCATCCTGAGCATTTGGAGGACACTACATAGACTTTTCAGAAGCCCTGCTTTCTTAAATACTGCTGTATTTATAAAAGCATGTGTAAACGTTGAAAATAAAAATCAAGGATAGCTATTGAGTAGTCCCTAAGCTTGGTAGCCAGCTACATGGTTAGTCTTTTGTTTTAATTTTAATTTCTGTTAGCAAAATTACAAATTATCTTCAATGAATATAACTCTTATGTTCGCTCATGAACTCTGGCAGCTAGTGATGGTGAGTCTCTAAGATGCTAAGAGTCTACCGTAATAAGAAGAGACATTCATATAAATAGTTTTCCCATTTGTGTAATTATCTTGGAAAGCATCATATCAGCTGTGTATTTTGTTCAACAAATGCCTCCTGCTTAACACCGTAAATTCTGCTTGATTAGAACTCAGTCTTTATAGGTGTTGCTCCTGCAACATGATAGACTTCTCACCTAACAATTAGAAAAGGTGAAAGAGAAATCAACTTTTGGCTAACAGTTTTATTTGGATTCTTGGTTTGTTTGAAGCAAGATCTTGCTGTGATGTCTACTTGGGCCTGGATTCCTCAGCTCCAGTCATTCTCCTGCCTTAGTCCCAAGTATCTAGGATTGCAGGTATATCCCATCACCTCCAGCTAGGTGCTGAGATTTAATGTTTGATAAAATGTTTCACATAAGTACTTAAGGGATAGGAATATGTTATATGCCTTGAAGAATCTGTACATTATTAATTATGTATGATGGTCAGTTTTTTATGTATTTCTCTGCCCAAGTTAGCAACTCAGTCATTAAAGCACCAATAAACAATTAGATACTTTAGCAGGAAAGTTTCTGATTCAGAAACAAAGCTATAATTGAGAATTTAGTATGTACTTTATGTGGCTATATCTATACTAAATGAATGACTTCTCAGCCTACTTCATCTTCTCACCCAAGTTCCTCCTAAATAGGATAACTATAATATAGTGGAAATAGAAGTTTTTAAAAAGTCAGCTCTAAGGAAGTACAGGTTAAGTAACAGTGCTTTAAGTTTTCACTTTAGTAAACAATCCCAGATGCATGCATTGATGTAACTGCTGCCCCTAATCAAAACCATGTCAATGACCTGAAAATTTTCTCATGCACTGTTCGCCATCACCTTCTTCACATACACCTGTGTGAGCAAGCGCAAATGTGATTTCTCTTACAGTATATTAGTTATGCCTTTTGTCAAGAGCTACACATGAAAGAAATTAGAGTGTGCTCTATTATATCCAGTAGTCTTGGTCAGAATGATGTTTTTGAGATTCATAGTAAATGAATATATTTGCTTTTATTGCTAAATAGCAATATATATATATATGTAACATTAGCTGATTTTCTCACAGTGTCTTTGATCGGGAACTAGATGATGCTAATCTCACAAGAGGAGTTGGGGAATTCTCTTTCATTTCATTTGCTAAGAAAAGTTCAAAGTGGTATTAGGCCTTCTTTGAATGTTTGACAATGTCTGGCTAGGAGTTTCTTTGTGGAAAGGATTTTAATTGTAGTTTTGGAGCTATTTGTCATTTCATCTAGATTGTTGAAATATTAGCGCCAAGTTGTTCATAACAATTTTTTGTCAATTTTTTATGGAATTTTTGTGTTTTTCATATACAACATCTTAATTATCTTTATGCCCCCTTCAACATTGGCCCCCTTCCATAACCCACCCAACTGGATTTCATGCATTCTGTCATTTGTGTTAAGGCCTATAGAGTCAAGTTAGTGTCCCCAGATGTTCTTCAGTATAGTTCTTCAGCTAAGATTGGGGGCTGCTGACCACTTCCACACTTTCATGCTGGGTTTTTACATGCTTGAGTTTGTGTAGGTCTTGTGCATGCCATACCAAGATTTATATCCTTTTAATTTTTAAAAATAATTTATTGAGAATTTCAAACATGCATATAAGGTGTTTTTATCAAATCCATGCCCACTCCCTCCCCTCCAACTCCTCCCGTATCTCCCCATCACTTTTTTCTGATAACTCCATGTATTCTTTCTTCTTTTATTTTATTTTTTTATGGGGCTTTTTGCTACTGTAACATTCCCCCCTCTGAAGAGGTAACTCTTAAAATCTTTTAAGGATTAGATAAAAGCTTCGAAAACTCAACATTTTTGGCCTTTGGAACAGAGTATATTGCTAAGAGGCCCAAGGACATTGTGAGTTTTAGCTAAGAAACTGGCTACTTTTCTTTGGGGTCTTTTTACCCTAACTGCCTAGCCAATTCCTACCTCCTATTCTTATCACACCATCCTCTGAAGGGAATCGAGACCCATGGCTTCTTCCATGCTGAACAGGGACACAGGGTGAGGCAATTGGAGTACCCCTTCAGTGGGTCTATCTAAAAGACTCCCAAATTGCATAACTCTTATCTCTAAGGGGAAAAGAAAGTCCTTGAATCATGAATAGGAGATGTGAAGGAGAAGTAAAGGCAAGAGTAATTAGCATTACAAGTTCTAGGCAGGGAACTAGAAAAAAGTCAGAACAGGGCAATTTTCAAATGTTCATATGAGAGTCCACTGGAATTTCTTGACAAGGGCTTCGAAAAGCATCCCTCTATTGGGTTCCTCCTCATTTTTCTTTTGTCTTCCAAGGCTGGACTCTAGAGTGATAGATTCAGGATTTGCTTTCAGGTATTTTGATAGCTGTTGGAGTGGTTAGAATCAGTGTCAGTTCCCTCTCAAAGACTTCAAGAAAACTGAGGGGTTGCTGAGGTGTGTATATGACCTGAAGATATGCACACTTTAAAGCCTTTACCAGAATGAGTCAGTCCCTCTCTTCCTAGCCTTCCCCAGATTGTATACTTTCGCTCTCCCCAAATCCAGGAGACCATGTGTCATTAGGGCTAAATTCCATACAGTTGGCTGGTTTTAATTTTTACGGGATCGGCAGTAATGTTGCCTTTTTCATTTCTACACTACTTTGTGTTTTACTTGCCAGGAGGTTTCCAGTTTCACTATTTTTTCCAAAAGAGCCAGTTTATCATTTCATTAATTCTCTCAAATGTTTGTCCATTGTTATGATTTTCTACCATTATTTATTCTTCCTTTAGGTTTAATATGATATTTCTTAAGTTCCCAAGAAGTAGTTTAGATTATTTATCTGGAACTGTTCTCCTTTTCTAATATAGGCATAAGAAGTTTTAAAGTATAACTCTTCCAGCATGAAAAATATAAGCGATTCTTTGTTTGACATCCACAAAGTTTGATCACTTTATTACATTAAGTCAGGAGGAAGGGGGTGGGCTGGCTCATTTGGTAATCTTGTAAGTGCAGAGACCTGAGTTTGATCCACATAACATGCCCAACATGATGCTTATGCATTAGCAATCCCAGTGCTGGGGAGGTGGAGACAGGAGGATTCGTGGCTCCTTGGTGAGCCAGCCTAGACCAATTGATGAACTTCAGATTAAAGACCTTGTCTCAAAGAAGGTGGAGAATGTTCCTGAAGATGTTGCTTGAATTTGTCTTCTGGCCTCCACATGCCCACACATGTTCAGACACATCCTCACACAAACATGTATAAACATACATGCATAAAAAGTTGGGAGTATGTTCTAGCTTAGCTTGTTTCCACTTAATAATGACTTAGAAATATATTTTAAATTTATAAACATAGTAAAAATTTTCAAATATTTTTATTCTTGACATCTCATTAATTCCCTAGTGAGAATTAATGGCTAGAAAATGCCTGTAGAATTTCATTCCCCCTGAAAAATTTTAAACCAAGCAGATGGTCTGTTTTAATGCACTGATGTAAATGTCATTCTGCTGTAGTTGCATATAGTATTCTACACATGCCAGTTAGGTCAAAGTGCTTGATAAAGTTGGCCAAGTCTTCCAAATTGCATATAGATTTTCCTCTTCCATTTCATTTAATTGATGAAAAAGGAGTATTTTTTCCAACTGTATATGAGAATTTATCTGTGTCTCCTTTTAGTTCTTTCAGTTATTCTTGTATATCTGTAGGTCTCTCCCTATTACGTACACACACACACACACACACAGAGGATGGTTGTATTATCCTCACAGTTCTTTGCACACTGGTCCTTTTTTATATTTTATTCTTCAGCAGTTTTTATACATGTATACAGTGACTTTGGGTCCTTTTCACTCCTCATACCGTCTCCTCCTATTGAAACCCTCCCCCCCACAGCAAGTCGCCCTCCTACTTTCATCTGTGTGTACAAATTTCATTCAGAGTCAACCTAATTAGTAATACATTCACTATCTGCGCATTTTTCATATAATCTATGCTCACCATGAAAAGTTGTGAGTGCATGTATTTAGTTATCTCTGATGTGTTACTAGTGGCAGTGGAAAGTTACTCAGTGACAGAGAAGCTTAGCAAATTCTGGAACTGGAAAGGCAGCTGTGGAGGACAGAAAACTTTCACCTTAGGGGTGCTCTTGCAGCATTGTTGGAAGTAAAGGCAGATAGATGGTCTCAGCAGGAAGGTGTGAGTCCCTGGTTTCTTGTTAAGCTGAGGTTTTGAGATGTGATGTCCTTTGAGGATTCAGGAAATTGAAGTTTTTAAAGAAATTATATTTGCATTTATCTTTTAAGGTGGGAGAAGCTTGAACAGATTTGTATGCTAAGTAGATTCAGTGATGATGTTTTGAAGAGGAAGTGTCCCTCACAAACGCTGAGTCCTCAGTTGGTAGACCCGGTAATTACAGGGCCATTGGATTATGAGGGCTCTGGTCTAGCCTCCTCTCTCAAAACAGTCCCATCACCATGATATTCCTTCTGCCTTGCTCAGATCTAAACCAATGGATCCAACCAACCATGAACTGAATACCTTTCCTTTTCAAATTGTTACTGTCAGGCATTTGTCTCAGCAAGAATGCAAGTCAGATAGCAAGCAAAGACTACAGAGAGCCAAGACCTGAATGCAGCGTGGAAGCTCTTGCAGCTATGGGCATGATTTCTGAAGTGGCAAGATACCAAAGAGCCAGATAGGTGTATAAGATGAGCAGAGGACAGAAATCATTAATCTAGGGGCCAGAGACCTCCATGAGCAGACTACGATCATAACCAATGGGCAGCAGAGTGCTGATTCTGTCAGTTTAAGAAAATCCAGAAAACATGGATGTCAGCACTAGCAACTGGGAGGACCAAGACAGGGCAAAGCCTGAAAAGAGGACAGTGTTTTCTAAAAAAGATGTTTAAAGCTTATGCCAATGAGTTGGGATAAAAGGGAACTGTGGCTCTAAGAGATGAATTTTAGAGATTTTAGGGGAAAAAACTCTGAAAGATTAAAAAAAAAAAAAAACATTTAAATTTGGCAGTTGGGGCAAGAGTCCCAAATGGAACTCTAGTTTAAAGATTTTTCAGCTGTCAAAGAAAACTGAGTTACTGTAGGTCTCCTGACAAAAGGAGCTTCTGTCATCGCTAAGTATAAACCTTAACAACTCTGAAAACTCTGCTTATTACCTTTAAAAATGTTATCTGTATAAAAGCAGAACAGAATATAGTACATACTGAAGAAGGGTAGTTGTACTTGGGTCACAAAAGTAATTGTTTACTACGATAACAAAGAAAATCCAAATATTGCTAGTTCCTCTGAAGCCAAGAATGAATTCCTTTATGGCCTTAGTAAATCTGGAAACTAAATATGGGTTAGTTCAGTAGAAATGGCTGCAATGGTGAACATGTATGCAGGGAAATTGAAAAGCATTGTGTATTTAGAGTATCCTGAAGCTTTTTGAAAAATTTTATTGAGTTTTTGTAGATTTCGTACACAACATCTTAATTGTCTTTAAATACCTCCCCATCTGCACCCTCCCATAGCCCATCACTGGATTTCATGCATTTTTGTCATTTATGTTAAGGCCTATTGAGTCATTAGTGTACCCAAATGTCCCCTAGTGAACGTTCATCCAGTGAGAGTCTAGTCAGCCTATCTAGAGTCACTCCTTTAAGAAGATCAGCTCTTCCTCACCCAACAGTAATCAGCTGCCGACTGCTTGAGTTTACATGGATCTTATGCATATTGACACCATTGCTACAGGTGCATATGAGCCAGGTCCCGGGTGCCTATAAGAGTCTTTTTCCATATGGTCATATATCACCTCCCCTGGCTCTTCTGCAATGGTCCCTATGCCCTGGGTGGGTGGAGTTTAATATAGGAGTCCTGTCCAAGAGCCCACACTCTGAAGATTTATCCTCTACACTTTGGCCATTTGTGGCCTTTTGTGTTCGTTTCCCTCTGTTGCATGAGGGAGGTTCATTGATGAGAGTTGAGAGATGCATTAGTGTTCTCTCTACTCCTGTTCTACTATGTTCTGTGACCTTTAGGTATAGAGGCTCAATTGTAGATGTGTCACTTAGGGTTGGGCATGTCACAGACACTTAATTCTCTGTGTGTGACCAGTTATGAAACTCTGTAAGATTCTTTGTCTGTTGCAAAAGATACTTCTTTGATGAGTGGTGACAGGCATACTGTCTGTAAATACAAGGATCCATATTTAGCATATAGTAAGAAATTGCATTTGTCTGGGAATATAACAGCCTTAGGGTTTTCTCTAAGATCTGTGACCTCTCCAGCCATGTGTATTTGGCCATGTTTACATACACATGACTTTCCTCCTATTGAGTGGACTTTTAGTCCAATGAGGTGGCTGCTGATTGCCCCCAAGATACAAGTACCACTACCACACCAATATAGTGTGCTGTGCTGGTCATTTTAGTGGTTTTTAGGCCTTAAAGCTGAGGCTGTACCATCGATTGATGCTCTCTCTTAGTAGCTTGCATAGTGTTCTCTGATACTATGAGAGCTAGCCTTCAGAGTAGGCAATTTCCAGATCAGTTCCAGATCCATTGCTCCAAATCCTCTGTCTGAAGTATGTTCTGTCTTCAGCAATAGGGCATTACCTTCCAATTGTTGGCCAAGAGCCTCACAAATTTACACAGGCTATTGCCCCAGTCCTTGATTGCATTCTAAATGAGATACTGTTGCAGTTAAAAAAAAAAAAATACTTGATAGTAAACAGTATTGGACAGGAAAATGTTTTTTTCCATGCTATTTGTGAGAATAAAATCTGATACTTTGGCTGACAATATGGCACATACTGAAATATAAGATATGATCCTGATCATTCTGTTCTTGGCATGTATTTCATAAATACACATGTACAATGACATGTATACAATATTTCATGGAACAATTATACAAATAAGCATGTCTTCAGGTAATTTTGTATATGAATACTATGGAATATTTTGAAAGTCATAAAATGGAGTAATATATATTATGCTTCAGCAGTTAAAAATGTTAGTTTTATTTAGCATACATATCAAGTACAAAATACTTGAAGATATTACATAAGACGCTTTATATACTGAGGACACCAAACTGTAAAAGCACCAAATACCAGAAAGGTCATGGAGGCACAGAGCTCTAATTCATTGCTGCTGAGGATGTTTGCTTACCGTAACAATTTATTAATCATTCTTTGGTATTTACCCAAATGAAGTGAGAGCCCGTGTTCACACAAAACTTGCACATAGATGTTGACAGTAGCTCTATTCATAACTGCCAAATCTTAGTAGTGGCCAAGATGCCCTCTAGTATGTTTTTGGATAAACTGGTACATCTAGATAATGGAATGTATTTCAAGTGCTAAAAATAAACAAGCTATTAATCCATGAAAAAAAAATCTTTAAGAGCAGATTGTTAAGTGAAAGAAGACAAGCTGAAGTAACCCCATATTAGCTGACTCCAACTCCCAGACAGTATGGAAAAGTAAAACTGTAAGAAACAATGATTGTCAGAGTATGGAGGGGTAAGAAGTGACAAGTAGGCAGAGCACAGGGGATTCGGGAAGACCAAGAAACTATTCTGTATATAATGCCAGAATGCTGGATCCATGGCATTAGACACTTGCTAAGACCCAGGTAAGGCACACTTTCAGGAATTAATTCTAGTGTACATGATGAACTTCCAGTGTTAATAGTATGTGGAAAGATTCATCATTTGTAACAACCTCAGGGATGCTGGGAGCTGGTCATTGGAGGGGTTGTGTTTTGAAGGGGACAGGCAAGTCATATTGAAAACTGTATTTCTCATTTCACAGGCTCCCCTGAGGTATAGTGATTTGATGGTGAAGAGTTGGAATATTGGATAGAGATGAAGGATTTTCTTGTTCAGGTCTAGAAATATCTTTATCTTACTTTTGTCTAGAAACTCTTGTCCTTTACTGTCAAGTGTTCCACTCTGGCTAATTTTTTATCTCCTACCATGAAGAAAATGTAGCAACTCTGTCATTACTCATAAAGCAGGTGGTTCTTTGAAATGTTTATATTGAAAGAAAATAGAGATTTTAGCCTCTGGAATTCTAGTCAAATGCTGATATTGTTGCTCAGGATTCTACATCCTTGGCTTCTGGAGAATTGCTACTGTTTCATTGTTGACAAATGCACATCTTATCTGCATATTCAAGAAGATGCCAGCAATGTTATATTTTCTGGTCATGTTATATTATCATCTGGAATTTTAAAGAGTAAATGTGGAATTGTACATCTTCCCAGCACACCTCTCCTTAAACTCTCTGGCCATAGTCACTGTGTTCCAACCCCTCACTTCTCTTTCAGAATTAACCAGGCCTCCTCTTTTCATACACTGCCTATAATGAGAGGTACAGACAAAGGCTGTTTTGGTGGGCAGCCTCCGTTAGTGTCACCTGAGTTTTACTCAAGAATATTTTTCTAGTCTCCCCCCAACATGATTTCTTGATTTTAAATAAAGAAGAGGAACAATCACCCCAAATTACTAATTAGCCTTCATTTTGTGCCTTTCTGGAAATTGAGTTTGCTTACAGCATCACCTAAGTTGACTTTTCTGCCTACAGTAGTATCAGACAGAGAAGCTGAGTCAGACTATTAGACATACGGGACTACTGAAGAAGACAGTGTGAACAGACTGTGCCAGGACTTTGTCAGAGGTTCCTTGATGCTGATAAAAGAGGTTGTGGGTTATGATGACTTTTACTGATTTATTCTTCTAGAAATCAACACAAATAGGTTTTATTGTAATATAGGAGATACTAGAAGTAGGGCAGATGAAGTTATTAATAAGAAATCTTTTATTAGACCATCCAGGTACCTCTTAAGGAAAGATGGATTAACCCACATGATTTAGAAAATCTACACCCACTTCTCTGTAGAGGAGCTCTCCCTGTGGTCTCATCACAGTAGACTCAGTTATGAGTGACACAGAATCATGTCTTAATTATCTCTATAAAATGGAAAGGAAACAAGTACAGGGATCAATCTTTAACAGCAAGAAGCAAAAAAAAAATTGTGTGTTTGTGTGTGTGTGTGTGTGTGTGTGTGTTTGTGTGTGTATGCTAACTTTACCTTAAGGTATTAGTTTTCAAGTCTATTTTCCTCGGAACAAGACGAAGGACATAATTTGTGAGGCCTAGTGAAAGTGAGCATTGAGATGGTAATGTTAGGGTATCTAGATTGCAGTAAGTAAGAGGCTGGGATGGTGTGGCCTCCAGGAGCCTACCAATGTGCACAGTGCTGGCGTGGCATGTACTCCTGACCCTGACCTTCCCTAAATCAGGACTCTGTCCCTTCCAGAGTGGAGGGTAGTGGCAGTGACTGGATGGGATAGTAAGTGAGACCTGGGCACAAGGCCAGGGGAGTGACATCCAGGAACCAACCAAATCAAAGGCTGAGGGCAGGGACTCCTCATCCCCAAGCATGCTGCTTTGTCCCTTAAGCCACTTAAAAACATAAATTCACATTTAATTGAGAAATCTAAAATGACAACTGAAGAATATTGAATTTCAAGGGCCCCATGTGACTGGTCTCAAGTCCCTTAAGCTGACCTGGCTTGGATTTTTACCAGTGTATATTGTTAATATCAACCTGTCATATGAAAAGTACCCTAGCATTATGTTGTATTATGTCAGGGGAAATGAAATGCTCACAGATAATGTATAATATGGGTAACTTTGACATAGGATATCAAGAATCAATGAGAGTTTCATTACAATCAGTTCATTACTTATTTACTATTATTACAGAAACCAAGCTAGGAAATGCAGATGAAGGAAGACTGTCCTCATCTGTTTAGGCTCAAAAAATGCCATAAAATAGGTAGCTCTTAAATAACAGGAATTCATTTCACCTGGTTCTAGAGGTTGAGATCTCCAAGGTCAGTGCACCAGCAGATTTAGTGCCTAATGAAAAGCCTCTTCTGATGTGACCATCTTCTCACTGTAACTTCTCATGGTGGAAGGGGGAAGCTCTATAGTCCCTCCAACACCTTATAAAACAATACTAACCCCATTCATCATAGCCCTCTCCTCATGCTCTAATCTCTTCCAAAGTCTGACCTAGTACCATCACATTAGAGATTAGTCTTCAGTAAATGAACTTGAGAATATGAACATTTCAGGCCATAGCAGTGAACAAGAGAGGCTCTTTACTGGAGTTGAAAGATATAGACAGTCAAGTCTATGAAACAAGACAGACCATGATGTGAGCCATAGTAGAGGTATGAACCTTGGAGCAGTGGGAAATCAAGGAGTAAAAAGATTAATTTTCAACGAAAACCTTTTTGGAAAGAAAATGACTTCAGTCAGGCCATAATGGATGGGTAGTATTTCAACTGCCAGAGCTTAATGAGCAAACCTTCCAACCAAAGGGACAGCATGAGCAAAGGCATGTTGGTTGTTGTACCTGCACATTGGAGCATTCAGTCCTCCTCTTACTGTATTCATGGGAAATCTTACACGGGCACAGAGCTAAAGTAGGGGATATAAGTCTCAGGGATTCAGAATCAGACAAAGCTATGTTTGAGTAGCAATCTACTCACCAGCTGTGAGACCAGACATCTTAATCTCAGAAGCCTCAGATTTAGTCACCTGTAAAATAGTGTTGACACAGATATACAGTTCTAACCTCAGAGGGAATAAGAAATAGTTTGTTCTGGAGCCAAATAATATTGACCTTGACCTGGGAACACAGATTCAGGTTTCCCCAGATACCATATTCCACTGAGGAAGTGGTCATGAGATTTTATTAGTTATAGAACAAAGAAAATTATAAATCAGGGTGTTTACCAAATATATAGTAGTAGCCACAAGTAGGCAGGTTACAGCAAAGGGAAGGGAGGGGGATAAAACTTTGCTATAGGTGTCAGATGTTATCTGATGACATTCTTAGCTTTTGGATTGGTGGAAGCTAGGTCTGCTAAGAATACATTTTAAAGGTTTTGATAGTCAAAAGGTTGTTAAGTCAGATAAGAGTGAACACTGAACTTTCAAGGGGACTGAAAATAGTCCCAGATAATTTGACTTTGGTTTGTATTTTAACTCTTTATAATCATTAAAGTTCAGTCATCTGGCCTTGTAGAATCTTTAACGTAGGTGTGGCTGTCCCTTTACCCCCTGGAACTTCAGTTCACAGTAGAGACCAGTTTGGGTTTTGTTTGCTTTTGTTGGTGGTGCTTTTCTTTGTTTTTAGGATTTCAGTTTTTTTTATTTTACAAAGAAATACGGCATTTTTAGTTTTATTAGAAAATTTATAACAAAATAAAAAGTAGATGAACAATAATGGTATTTATGTCATTCAGCATATCTAACAAATCAGTGTCTGGTCATGTCTAAAATGGATTCAAGGGCTGGAGAGCTGGCACAGCTGTTAAAGGCTCAGGCTCACAACCATAAAATGGATTCAAAAGGGAAGCCCAACACTCCCAACAACTACCTGAAAGGGACAACACTAATTGGACTCTTACAGAATGCAGAAATGACTTCTACTTCAGTATGCAGAAAGCTAAATACACACATCCATCATGAAAAAAGGCAAAAAAAATACTCCTTAGCAAATTACTCTGTTTTCTATTCTAAATAAGTATACCCGTGTGTGTGTATACTCCTTTTCTTAGCAAATTACTCTGTTTTCTATTCTAAATAAGTATACCCGTGTGTGTGTGTGTGTGTGTGTGTGTGCATGCACATTATACACTAGTATAATAATTACTATAATAGTTACTCCTCTGTTGCTGTGATAAAACACTATGACCAAGGAAACTTCTAGAAGGAAGAGTTTCTTTGGCTTATGATTCCAGAGGGTAAGAGTTCATCAGTGCAGAGAAGTGGCCAGAGCAGGAAGCTGAAAGCTCAGATCTTGAAGCACTCTCGAGGGTAGAGAAAGACAAACTGGAAAATGGCAAGGCTACATCCTCTCAAAGCCCAGCCTACCCCCATGGCATGCTTCCCTCCTGCAAGGGCCTACCTTCTGAACCTCTGCAGACAGCGCAACCAACTGGGGCCAAGTATTTAAATATGAGCTTATGAGGGATATTCCTCATTCAAACCACTACAACTAGGATGCAGGGTTTTTTTTTTTTCTTTTTCTTTTTTTCTTTCTGAGATTGGGTAACCTTACCAGTTTTATAAAACTATTTATAAGGGTCAGATGAGCTAATGCTTACAAAAAATCCCATCCAACAATTTCTGTTTTGTAGAGGAGACAGTCAGGAAAGCAATCATGCTGTTAGATGTTCTGCCTTTGCCTAAGGGTATAATTCTGAGCTTCACAAAAGATGTGATACTTGGGGGGGGGCCTGATGTGGCTGAAGTATATTTAGAAGGCAGAAGGGGCCGAGAAAGATCCTCCTCACTGAGGTGAGGTTCATCAGAGTGGGGATGGAGAGAAGATTGTCCACAGATAAAGATATGTCATTGCCACCCTAGCTCACTCTGAATTGATTCAAAATACCAGACTTTTCCACTGGGAGAAAGCAGAAGACCATCTGTGCTAAGCTCGGATAGATGCAGTTTCCACCAACAGACATTCTGAATATCTTCTTGGGGGGAAAAGTCAGTAGCCAGGGAGGGGAGGTCAAGTGAAAGAAGCTACTTTTTCCATCCTCTTGAGGATTGTTTCACTTAATTCAGCAAGACATGATTGGCTCTTTAAACACAGTAGCCTTCTTGGTATTGATTGATGTGCCTGGTGCTTTAAAGTATGTGTCTTTTTATGTCTTCCAGACCGAACGTTCGCCTTTGCAGACTCAGTTCAAAGAGAAAGAAGCTGGTGGTCTTCAGCCCTCTGTAAGTACTGGCCATGCTGTACCCACCCACATAGAGTTGGTGACTGCTGTGTTTTTTAATGTATCATCAGATGTCCATAAAAGTTCATTTTAGTCTTTGCTCCTGGTTTAACTGTCTATACTATGATTTGGTAAAGTCCTTGAACTTCCTCATTTTTAGAATTAATCTAAAAAATACATCTAAGTAATCTCATAAGTAATCAAGTGCTCTGAAACCAATAACCAGGCAGGGAGTGGAGGAACTATATCAGAAATATCGTAGCGCATCATAAGGAATTCATTTTATAGTGTCAGCTGCGGCTTAAGGTCAGGCCAGAAGGAAAGGTCAAGACAAGAGGCTATTTTGTACAACATTTTTTAATCTCACTCTGATCAGCATATCTGTGTCCTTTCCCTAATTCCCCAAGCTGAATCTTAAGGTTTATTTTTGTTTTGTTTATTTGATTTAATTCTCTATTTCCTATATTCCTTCCAAGCCTGGGTCTATTTTGAGAGGCTCCTGAAGTTCATAACCATGTCCTTTTCTAGTTGACCTTAACAGATTCCAATTCCAAATTTCAAAAGTTCAAATTGCTCAGAACCACATTAGTCCCAGTTTCGCAGTTAGGAGCCGCCACCTTAGGTATTCAGGTGCTGTGAGCAACAGATGACTGAAACATGGTATGTTGTTGAACTTTACCTTGCCATAATTCCCTGTGAGGTGATAAATCCAGGACAAGGACTTTAATGAATTCTATTTTTGCTTTTCACCAAAGTGCTAGAAGAATGTAAACAGCTTCTCTGCTAATATAAGCAATGTTTGAATTTTTAGAATGCACTAAATAGCAGGAGATTTGACTATGAGGATGAGAACTCAGTGCGAGAAGATGGAATTCAGCAGATGTACCCTCTTTATAACCAGATGTGCTGCCAAGACCGGAGCCCTCGCAGGCATCACCAAAACAACCCCGAGAGACTCTACATCAACCCACGAGAACATTATGTGTGATTTTCCTCTTGTTAACAATGGGTATTCTTTCAAATGTTTATTCTTAGACTAGGAAGAGAAACTGAGGCATATAAGCAATCTCCATCTGAGTGTGTTGGAACTCTTTCAGAGCTAATCGAGGATTGTTTTCCTTCATTAAGGCTTTCTTAACCACCAGCTGTGTTTGTGAACTTGACTGTAGCTTTGTGTGTTTCTGTAACACTGGTGTTTAACTACTAACATTTGGCCTGATGGTGTGTTCATTAGAAACCATAGTATCTGCCTGTGATGCCTGCAGTGATTTTCCATCAAGAAAGGCCCCAGTTGGTACCATCAGCTTTACCAGGTCTGGGGCAGGCCGGCCTGCTCATCCGTGATTCAAAACAGGTGGAAAAATGAGCTGCAGATCTATGTCACTATTTAGCTGGGATTCTGAATTCTTCTGTCCAGAAAACAAAAGTTAGTGGGAATCTTCAAGCCTGTGCTTGTGAACCGGTGTCAGTGTAATGTGTCCCTTGCTGACCATCAGCCCCTGAGGGATCCATGGGGCCCTCTGTTCTCTGTCCCCTAGAGACTAGCTGTGTGTACAAAATCTTCTGCTCTGTCCTTCTTCCCACAGTCCTGTTTGCTAGCCAGATTAGCCCGTTTTCCACCTGTTGAATTAAAAAACCCTTGCCCAATTTGCAATCTGTTTAGCCTTATCCCTCTGTTCTCCTATACGTGATAAGCTCTGCTTTGACTTCAGAAATTTCATTCACACCAGTCTTACTCCCCAGGCTTTAGCTGCTCTTCTGCATTCTTTGAACTACTTTTCTCCCATGTTTTATCTACCTCAGAAAAGCCTGCTGGAAAATTACCATGAAATAACTCCTGCTCTTAAAAGCCTGGTGGAAATGTTGAAAACTATTTTCTGTAAAGCTATTTCAGTATGACATGTATGCTAAATCCGCATGTCCTTTTACTCCCCTCCCTACTTTACCAGGTCAACAAGACTAAAGAGGTACTACAGTGAATCCTACAGTAACCTCTCTCCAGGGTAGATAGCAACACTGTGATTCCTGCTCACAGCTGCCTAGGGACTTCTCATCTTCTCTGCCAGTAATCCCTTACTGAGACTGACAGTGCTAGTTACAGTGAGATAATTAGAGGCAGGAGGATCACCAGACATGTGTCTATCACTCTCCCTCACATCTTAAGGAAAACATAGTTATACTGTGTATGCTGGAAGATTAGAGGTATGTCACAGATATTAAAGACATAAAACATAGCCAAACATGGTGACGCATGCCTCTAATCCCAGCACCCAGCAGGCAGAGGCAGGAGGTTCTCTGTGAAATCAAGACCATCCTGGTCTACATAGTGAGTCTAGGCCAGCTGAGGCTACAGAGAGACCCTGTCTGAAAAAAAAAAAATATATATATATATATATAGATAATAAAATATAACAGTATATGCTTTTTACATATTAAACTGTGGCATAAACATCAAAATAAACAGCGTACCTTTCTAGCCTATGCCATAAGGGGAGATGAGAATATTAACAGTTTATCGTGAGATACCAAAGATATTTTATTCCTGCTGTGCTGGGCTTAGTTCTCGTGTTTTCTTTTTTGTCAGGCTTTGTGAGGCAAGTCATATAGGTTGTTCTATAGTGGTAATATGCCCCCGACCTCTTTCCCTGGGTGAGCAATATTTCTGGGATCACTCCTCAGATTCTGTCCTAATTCCTTGGTTAGGATTAGCACTTTTAGAGGTTACAGCTCTAGATCATCAAAGCATGAGCTCCACTGACCCCCACTGCTACCATGCTACCTTGCTACCATGCTACCTTGGAGTTAGAGGATATAATCAGCATTATTACTTGGAATGGCATCATGAGTTAATGTAACTAATATTATGGGATTCTTTGTGATTGTTTTCTGGTGGTAAGATGTGCTGAGGTGTTTTTTTTTTTTTTTTTTGACAGTAAAGCATTTTATAAACCCTAATGTTAGGGAAAAGATGGGAGTGCACCCCTACCTTCAGAAAGTTTTAAAAATAGCAGTGAGGGCAGTTTCTAGGATCCTGCTGGGAAGCGGGTTGTTGAATCAGTTTCACAAAAGCAAGCTCTGGCCCTGGGGGGAGAGGAGGGATGGCTTCATTTGTGCCAGAGAAAGACATTTCGAAGTCTTTTGTCCTGTCTTTAGCCCCCTCTCATGAGGAACCCACTGTCTACCTTTTGACAATTCTTGGTGTAGTTATAAAAAGGTAATTTGGGAATGTTGCTTCTCTCAGCCTGTTCTTTGTCATCTGTGCCTTTCTGTGAGCTATGAAATTTCTTGGCTGGCCTGATAGATTTTATAGCTGTTGGCCCTGTACATGGGTCACATAAGCTTCATAATAGCTTATCTTAGTGTCTCCTGTCTGTTCTCTATAAAAACTTACCTACATAGATAAGAATTTTTAAAGGGTCTGATGAACCAGGCCCCCAAATGAAAAATGCCATCCAAAATTAGTCAGCTGATAATCTGAATTTGGAGCTTAGACTACATCAAGATACCATTTAAATTTCAAAGTTAGACTCGTAAAGGTCAGTGCATAGGTTGAGGGATGTAATTCACAGCTGATAATCCTTTTCCCGTAACTAGTTTACTAAATCCCATTGAAACAGAAATAAATTCCCACAGCATTTTTACACATATGGCCTCAGCTTTGCATTTTAAGGGGGCAGGGGCACATGCTTCTCTTCAGCACAGCTTTTATTGCCTATTTTATGTTCGGTGTATTCCAGGAGTGGGCACTGCGGTTGCAGGAGCAGATCACCAGCTTCTTTGCATCTCACCGCAATGAAACATCTGCACCAACTAGGATTGGCTTGACATGATGTCTTAAGATTGGTAACAGTGTATTTCTTCTATGAGAATTCACTCCATGTCTAACATCTTAATTTTTTAAGTTTGAAGACATCTCCATGTTCTCTGGTACCCAATGTATAGAATT
The DNA here is from genome assembly GCF_000622305.1 of Nannospalax galili. Taxonomy (NCBI): domain Eukaryota; kingdom Metazoa; phylum Chordata; class Mammalia; order Rodentia; family Spalacidae; genus Nannospalax; species Nannospalax galili. The sequence goes on from NW_008354396.1 coordinate 178,627, forward strand.
CTTACCTGGGCTGAGCATCTACATAAAACACATGCAATACATACTCACTCTAAACTAGGTAGTTCTCTTATTACTTTCTGTGGTATTATTTACTCATAGAAACAGGGCTAGTCCTCATTTCTGTTGAGAATGATTTTCTAAACTGTCTTCCAGAGTAGTCCTAGATATGCAGTTGTTGGTCATTATACAGGCTTGTCATGCAGTGTACTTGTCTAGTACTAATCTTTCTGTACAACAGAGCCTGCCTTCAAACTTCTCATACCCTGGGGTTTTGAGCACAGCCCATTGTTCCAAGAATCAAAAGAGCAGGTCTGCTGCACCCAGTTTTACTTCTAACTAGGAAACTTAGAAAAGCCATGTAAAGGACCATCAATATCAGTTCTCACCCACAAAACAGAGATTATAATACCTTCCCTGTATTATAGGGAAGATAGGAGGAGAGAACCAGAACTGACTCCACAGAATTGTTCTCTGACCTCCACTTGCGTGCCACACATATTTTGCATATATACTTACAATAGTAATAAATTTTTTTTAAATCTTCCTATCTTTCAAACTTTAAGTAGAATTTAAATGCATGTTGTAGCTGGTAGGTTCCCTTGATTTGTAAATTACTACTAACAGCTAGCTTTATTCAGTATGTGGTATGGACTGTTCTGAGGCCTGCACCTTGTATGAATCATCTCACTGAATAAGATCACACCCTGCTTTGTCCTTTTTCAGTAGCCCCCAAGGGGACAGACAGGTTTATATTCCTGTACCACACAGCCATAGGTCATGCAGATCTCATCAGTCAGCTGTTATTTCTTTCAAACCTTCTTTGCTTGTTAGAGACTGTAGTTATCTTGATTTTCTTTTTTAAAGGGAAGTATAAGAGGCTATGTGGAATAAAGCCATAAGAAATGTTAAGTAGAAAGCAAGTGTCTATGTTCATTGTGACCTCTAGATATTTCAGAAATACTCTCTATTCATTAGATTAACCATTGCTACAAAACAAACAACCAAATCAGCAAAAGAATTCTCTCCTAGTTGGTTCTGTTTTTCCTAGGCCCAAACTTCTAATGTCCTTTCCTTGACTTAATTGGATGTGCTTATTACTGTTTGTGTCTATACAATAAAAAATGAATTCCCTGGCTGGTAACACTCATCATGGATAGCTGGGAGGAAATCCAGGGGAAGAGGGAAAAGGATAGAAAAGAAATGCCAAGGCCCTACCTGTAGTTCAGCTCTGTGGTTCACTTTTTACTGTGCTTGATTGGAGACCCTTCCGTTGCCCTTGGTCATTTGAAGACTCTAGAAAAACTCAGGACTATTAAACTAGAAGCTAATATTTGTAAGCCTAATCAACTCTAGAATAACTAGAGTAATCTTATTACATCTGATAAAATATATAGATTTATTCCATTCAAGCATATTATAAGCTGGCACTTACCAGTTATTAGGTTCTTTTGGTAATTTTTAGTAGACAGATGTATAAGGGCTATTATATGAGTCCTTCCCAACCTCACCAGGTGATATATTACACTAAAATCAGTTGTTAGACCAAGTACTGCATTGTTCATGTTAATAAGCAAGCAGGCTCTAGAAAAATCTGCCAGTTGGCCCTATAAAATTGAAAAACCAAATCCAAACTCTTATCTTTTAGGAAATCAAACAGCATCTTACATAAAAGCCCGGAAGTGAACCTAGCATTGTTCCCCCAGGTTCAGCCAGCTGGTGTTCTGCTTGACTTCAGTACAGAATGAGTTAGGAATGCTAGTAGATCTGCTGGGTTTGTTTATGGGGGGACTGACCCTACACTATCTGGGTCAATCCACATATCATTAACACTGCAAAGTTGATCAGTGAAAGGATTCACTTACTTATATTAGCAAAATCTAATATAGGGTTGAACTTTAAATAAAGCTTTTGTAGTAACAGCCTCTGGAGTGACTAGAGTTTTTTGAATGCTGATAGCCTCTTGAAGATATGTATTTCTGATTGGTACACTGCAAATATTAAACCAGACAGAGCTGTCATAAGACTGTTAGCATGTTTGAAAATAATTTAAAGAAATTATATTCAGTGTAACAATTTGACAAAGATTTCTCAGGATTTCACACTAGAGTGGAGTGGAAGTATTTCCTGCTCTCCAGTCAACAACTTGGAGAAGTACTGACATTTATCCATAGTAGCAACTTTCTCTCTCTTAGGATGTGATATGGCAGGAAGGTTGGGGGTGGGCACCAGATACTGTGAATATCAGTGCTATGCAAATTCATGGGAAAGTACAAGCGCTCCATGAATTGACAGCCAACTGACAGGCTTCTTGTCCTCTTGTGCTCCCATTCCACAGTAATTTTGTCACAGGTCCACAAGCATGTTTGTTATATGTAGGAGGCAGGTCACTTGATTCTGGAGAGAGAGAGATGTTCGTGGACTTAAAAGTTATTGTCATGTTCGAATTGCCATCTCAAACAGTCTTCAATCAACAAAAGGCAGTTTTCTGAGATGGTTCAACCTCTGCTTCCTCTAAAGGAAGAGGCCACACAGATGTCCTTTTGGGGGTTTCTTCAGCATATTTCTAGGAACATGCCCTGGGGCCCAGCACAGTTGCTGGTTTTGTGACCTACACTGGGTTTTGTTTATTTACATGGTACGGAATTTAACTGTGAAAGTCAGTTAGAGGAGATCTCAAGGGAACATCTCCCTGGGAAACCAGAACATTGGATTTGCTACACTGACTTATAACTATGCCCTGACCCACCACAGATGTGTCAGACAGCCATGAAGAGATGAGTTATATATCTTCCTCAGAGGTTAATTTCCCTTAATGACACACAATGGATCTATGATGCTCAGTTTCACACAATTTTCCAGCTGAGTGGATTGCCATTGTTTTGGTGGTCAGTACTCTTTCCATTAGTAATCAAACTTTTTAAATCCACCCTAGTGTATTGATCAAGCTAAATTAAATTCCGAAGTGTTATCACTGGCTCCTGGTCACAGAGGCAGCAGCCATGTGTCCTGCATGCACTAGTTTACACTGCCCACACTTAGCTCATTTATACCACTGTGCTTTTCATATGGTCTTATGAGAACTTACTGCAAAGACTCCCATTTTAGTTCCCATATAAGTATTTGCCATCTTTGGTTTCATTGTATAATTGAATTCCAAGTCATCTGTAAAAATATGTGCAGTAGCTGATACTGCTCCTGGATCCATGGGTTATTCTCCTTGTCCATCCACAGAAGTTCCTGTTTACCCTCTACCTTCTGTTTCTATTTCTAAGCCGGTGCTGTGTGACAACATCTGTCCAGCCTGTTCACTCTCCATGTGGCCTTAACCTCTCAACATCTCTCCTTCTCAGCTTTATCCCTTGAAGTTAGTGCTCTCTACCTCACAGGGGTTGTTCAGGTCGCAGGGGGGATAGGATGTCTGAGGGTTATCTTCAACAAAGAGCCTTCTTTCAAAGTGATTTTACAAAAGCCCCTTGCCTTAGAAATGAGAAACTCTCTACCTATTTTTTTTTCTATTCTTATTTTGCTATTTTTACTTCTGAAAAGTGATCTCTGTCTGAAAAGAGGCTTTATTCTGGTTTTGACTTTTTCTTCATTTAACCCTCTTCAAACTGAAACCTCCACCTTGTCCATGCTCTGAACTTTTTACTTAGAGAACCAAAACTAATTCTCCTAGAAACCCCAACACTTTTATTACTGTCATTAAAAAAAAATTAATGTCCTCTGCAAAAGAAAGCTCTAGCTCTTCCCACAGGAAGCCAGAAGCCAGTGAGGCTTACCACAAATGTGTAAACTGAAGCTAATCCAGTTGTTTCATGGTATCTAGGTATTGTGAATCCTGACCATAAATGCTGAAAAGCATTTTGCACATGGCCTGCACTACATAAGTGGATAATGGATAATCTAGAAAGTCTTCAAGTAAGAATATGTATAGCTCAATTCAGAATACTATCTACCCATTGTTTTCAAAGGAAATGTTTTGCTGACCTGTTCTTCTTTTAATAGTAAATAATAGTTTCTAGTTATGTGAATTATTTTCATTTTATTGTGTAGAAAGTATTCAATGCTATGTATTCCTGCTTGTCAGAAAATACTCACATTATAATTTTAAGCATTAGAACCAAAAGAGTTTAAAGTATAGTTGGATGAAGAAGAAAATTCCAGCTCAGATATTGCAAAATACAGAAAGAAATATAAAGATTAGCTTAAAATTTGAAATTATATTTTAAATAGTAGATATTAATGTGGTTTTTAAAATAGTCTTTAAGTAGCCAGAAATTGTCTTTTATTTTTGCAGTTTTGATATATATGGCTCTTTAGATCTTTTGAATAAAGTTTTTTAAGCTAACGTGTCTTTCATTTATATTATCAATAAAACAATTACTAAAATGCTTTCAAAATCAGTGATCTGGTTACATGATTCTGAAATGCACAAACTGAAGACAATATGAAATACTTCTGTACTTGAGGCTTTTTAAAAAAGATTTTAAAAGTAGTAATGAGTGCTGTTAATGCTTCAAGATATAAATTATTTTAATGTGTAGGGTATGGATTATTTTATCATATAAGTGACTATCATTGTAGCTAGTTATCAGAATTATATAGTACTTTTAAGAAAGAGGCTATATTTATTCCAGTTAGCAAATTGTTCATCATTCATTGATTAACCCCTAGTCACTAAAATTACCTTCCTTTTAGTAAATTATACCAATACTCACTTTTATAAATGGTCATTGTGTTCCTCTTTATCAAAAACAAGTGAACAAAGTGGGCACTTACAGCAGATTTTTCAACTTGGCAATGCTGCACTAGGCTGTAAAATCTCAAAGTCTAGGAACCACTTTTTTTTTTTTTTGAGACAGGGTCTCCTTGTAGCCCCAGCTGTCCTGGAACTCACTATGTAGACCAGGCTGGCCTCGAACTCACAAAGATCCGTCTGCCTCTGCCTCCCAAGTGCTGGGATTAAAGGCATGCACCACCATGTCCGGCCTAGGAAACTAATATTTTTTTTTCTCCTTCTACAAATATTTTTGTTAACTTTTAAAAAATTTATTGAGAATTTTATATATGCATATAAGGTGCTTTGATCAAATTGACACCCACTCCCTCCCATCCAACTCTTCCCTTATCACCCCATCACTTTTTCCTGAACAACTTCATGTACTCTTTTTCTTTTTTTTAAATGAGACTTTTAGCTTCTCTGACATTCCTCCCTCTGAAGAGGTAACCCTAAAATCATTTAGGGATTAGATAAGAACTCCCAAATACTTTTGACATATTTGGCCTTTGGAATAGAGTATGTTGCTAAGAGGCCCAAGGACATTTTGGATTTTTGGCTACTTTTCTTTGGGGTCTTTTTACCCCAACTGCCTAGCCAATTCCTACCTTCTATTCTTATCACACCATCCCCTGAAGAGGTTATCCAGTTTGCTGATAGGGAATTGGGATGCAGACTGGTCTCTCTGGCTTCTTCCATGCTTAACAGGGATGCACAGTGAGGCAATTGGGGTACCTCCTCAGTGGGTCTATCTAAAAGACTCTCAAATTGCATAACTACTAACTGTAGGGAGAAAAGAAAGTCATTGACTGGTACCTAGGAGATGTAAAGGAGAAGTAAAGGCAAGAGTAGTTAGCATTACAAGTTCTAGACAGGGAACCAGGAAAAAGTCAAAATGGCAAATTTCAAATGTTCATATTAGAGTCCATTGGAATTTCATGACAAGAGCTTCCAAAAGCATCCCTCCTTTGGGTTCCTCCTCATTTTTCTATTGTCTGCCAAGGCTGGACTTGAGAGTGATGGACTCAGGATTTGTTTTCAGGCACATTGATAGTTGTTGAAGTGGCTAGAAGCAGTGTCAGTTCCCTGGCAAAGGCTTCTAGATAGGGGGAGAAAACAAATTTAGCCATCATTTTAGGACAATAGTGGGTTGTCTCCCTTACCTACAAGTGGGCACTACAGTATTGCAGAACAAGATTTGAAATCTTACATCTGAGCAGCACTTTGTGATTAGAAACAAAATCATCAATGAGAAATAATTGTCTAACCATTTTATATGGACTTAAGTCTAATGTCTGGGAACTGTAAACTCTTGAACTCTTAAATACACTCATCACTTTATCTTTGGTTATACTTTCCTTTTGGGTGTTTAAGACCATACAGTTGGCCCAAATCAATTTATTTTTACTCTTAGGTCATTTAATGTTTCCTCTGTGTTGACCCTCTTCTTTGTAGACTGGACACTGGTTCAAGTCCATCTCGTGGAGTCTCCATGGCCTCCCTGAACAAGAGGACAGGTGACTCATCACAGTTACAGGACCTTTTGAGAGATATTCTATGGCCCCCTGGAACTTAGTTGACCTTGGAGGGCAAGGGGCAAAAACTGTCCTTTAAGTCCTTCTGACCAGATTAGTATAGGCCTCAAAGTATGGCTGCTAAACATCTAAAAAGGTTAGTTCCACCAGTCTGGTACTTTTACCATGTGCTATGTAGATAAAACTTGGGCAAAAACCAAACATTCTCAGATAAAGCTTAACGAGACATATATTTTGTTCCTTGAACTAGTTGACTAAACTATGACCTTAGAAATTTAAGATTATGTGTATATTATTTTTGTCTCATCCTTTATTTATCATAACAAACCTACGCAGACCTTCATCACTTGCTTAGGCTTTCTCATTTTTTCTATTTTGGAAAATATCTCCATTCCCATATCCTTTTAACATCTTTTACATTCTCATTTTCTTTTTTAATAATTATGAGACATAATAACATTAACAAATTTTCCATCTGTTTGTGATAATTCTTTTCCTGGGGATACTAAACAATGTTTATCCCCTTCTAAGGTTCTAGTGTCAAACCAATGTTTGATTAAAGTTTTCCTGGGGAACCAATGAATTTACTGAGCTTATTTACAGAGATGACTGAGGGGTTGCTGAGGTGTATGAGTGACCTGGGGGCACGCACACTGGAAAGCCTTTACCCAGCATGGACCAAGCCTTCTCTTCCTAACTTTCCCCAGATTATATATGTCCCTTTGAATTAATGATCTGAGTAGTCTAAGAGACTCCCAAAATAATACAGACTATTGCCACAGCCCTTGATTGCCTCCCAGAACTTGAAAGTAAGACCCTATTGCTGTAACATACTTCAGACACAGAACTTGGAGCAATTGTACTGGAACTGACCAAAAAGCTTCCTCCCTGAAGACTATCTCTCATAGTATCAGAAGATACTTCCAAGGGAGAAAACCAATCAATGATCCAACCCAACTGTAAAGCCTATAAACCACAATAATGACCAGCCTAGCAAGCTCTCTCTATTGGTGCAGTAATGGCACTTTTTATTTTAGGAGTAATCAACAGCTGTCTAATTGGACTTAAGGCCCGCTCAGTGGGAGGGAACTCAGGTGTGTACTGTGAACAGGTATAAATGACTGGAGAGGTCATTGATCATAGAGAAAAACCTACTTCTGTCACTTCCCTAGACCAACATAATGAGATTCTAAATATGTAGCCTTATTTTTACAGACAAGCATACCTGTTACCACTCATTAGACACTTCCTTTTCAACTGATGGGAGACTATTATAAAGCTCCACAATTGGTTAAATGCAGAGAACAAGTGACTGTGACCAACCCTAAGTAACACATCTACAGTTTCTACATCCAAGGTTCAGGGAACATCTCAGAAAAAGGTGTGAAAAGAATGTAAGAGCCAGGGAGACAAGAAACCTCCTGCTAGTAAATGGAAGCCTCACCACTGAATTCCCCACAGTATGGTAGTCTAGTAAGATCTACATAAGACAAAACCAGTTGACATGCCAAAGTAGATGGGGGCAGGGTATGTCACAGGGTCCTACCTCAAGATGAAGAACTATAGGCAATCAAAGGATGCTGAGGGAGGCAGGTGGGACTAGCTCCCTAAGAGGTTATCCTATCCCAAATGGGCACCCCTAAACACAGGTACACATGAACATCACTAAATGGACTCAGTGATGTCGATTTAGTGTGTGTGTGTGTGTGTGTGTGTGTAAAGAGGAATAAAATTGAGGGCGGGGGGACAATTGGAGTTGGTGGGAAGCTGGAAGGGATGAAAATAATGCCACAATACTCATGAAATTTCAAAAATCTATGGAGATACCATAACTGACCCATTTTAAGTGTTAAAAATCCAGGTTTTAATATATATACAGGGCCGTGCACCCTTTCTACGATAAATTCCAAAATATTTTCACCCTAAAAAGAAACCTGTGCATGGTGACATTCACTTCCTAAGATGCCCTCACTTGGTCATGATGATAGATGATAGATAGATGATTGATAGATGATGATTGATAGATAGATAGATAGATAGATAGATAGATAGATGATAGATAGATACATAGATAGATAGATAGATGATAGATAGATAAATGATAGATTGATATGTATGTATATGGCATGTAATAGATGACCCTCATCAACTTGCTCCTTCATTTTCCTCATATTCCAAAGTTCATGCTTGCCTCATGTACCTTTCTCAAACTGATAGACCATTTTATCCATTAGCAATAAACATTTAGGACATCTGCACTTTGGGGAAATAATTATGAATTATTAATTCTATCAGCATTTGTGTACAGTTTTCATATGGATATATCTTAATTCTGTTCTCTTCATTGCATGCATACCTAGTAATGGACTTACCAGCTCATATGGCAACTCTGGTTTAATCTTTTGACTTTTCCAAAGCTGTCGTATCATTATTACCAACAATGTATGGGGATTCCAGTTTCTCCATATCCTCACCAATTCTTGAAATTTTCATAGCCTTAGCTGACCTCAAACTCACTATGTAGACCAGGCTTGGCTTGAGCTCACAGAGATTCACTTGCCTCTGCCTTCCAGATTCTGGGATTCAATGCATGTGCCACCATGCCTAGCTGTTTTCTGTCTTTTGACAATTTACTAGTAGCCCTAGTAGTATCGTTATTACTTGACTTTGCCTGGTGTCTAAAGATGTTTACTTATTTACTCAACTCTTCAAGAAAATTCATTCTTAGCTCATGGGCCATATAACAGGCTACAGACTATATTCTACCCACAACTAGCCGACTTCTGATTGAGAGGATATAATTAGTTGACAAATGCAGAGTTAATAAACCAGCTCACACTGGCATGTGGCAGATGCTTATAATCCTAGCATCCAGAGGGTAGAGGTAGGAAGGTCAGAAGTTCAAGTGCAAATTCAAGACCAGCCTGAAATGCACACGAGCCTGCTTTTACTTATTTTATTATTTTTTCATGTGTATGAGTGTATTGCCTGCATGTATGTAAGCACACCCGTGTCATAAAATAGCTGCAGAGGTCAGAAGAGTGTCTTGGATCCCCTGGAACCAACAGTTGTTAACCACCATGTGGATTTTGGGAACCGAACCCAGGTCCTCTACAAGAGCAGCCATACTCTTAACCTCTGAGCCTTCTCTCCAGCCCCAAGACCCTGTTTTCTTTTCTTTCTTTCTTTTTTTTAAATCACCTTACTCAGAGAATAAAAAAAAAAAAAAAAATGCCCTGTAGGCTGTGTTAACTGCTAATGCCATACTGTACATACTTTATGGCCGATTTTAAGCTACTATGCTGCTGCTACTTTACTCTGCTTTGAGAAGAAATGTGCTCAGTCAGCACTGGGAGCTGGTGCCAGCTGGCTCTCTTGAATCCTTGATGTCAGCTCCCTTTACATGTGCATGACCCATGGTAGCCAATGAATACAGGTAACACCCACAAGGCTAAGGTTGGTCTTCTGAAAGCATCCAGTGGGAGGGGGAATGTTTGCCTTTCCATGGTATTAGACCACCAGCCAGCCTTTTGCTGTTTCTCAATTTTCTTTACCTTGGAATTATAGCCAGATGGCCACAGATTTTTAAGTACATAAACATGAACTGTCCCCCAAATAAAAAAAATTAAAAAAAAAATCTGTGTTAGAATCAACTCAAACAACAGGAGTATGTTTTGATCCCTCCAGAAAAGTTCCTGGAAAGTACATTGAGAATGGATGGAAGAGTATCATGCAAACCCAGACACAGACACGTTCCACACATGTGGATCACTTATGCAGCAGTTTAAAAATGAGAGTCAACAACAGGAAAATCAGAGGACTTTAGATATGCAATATGTGATCAGATGTTGGGCTTCTTTGTTTCACTCCAGAAATTCCAAGAAAAACCCAAAATGCAAGGAGGAAAAAAATCCCTTGTCTGCCTTCTAAAATTGCTGCATAAAGCTCTGGAGAAATTAGATGATGAATCATCCAGAAAATAAGCAGTTCATACATTGGACTTTAAATATAGCCCTTTGCAATTTCTAGTCTGTTGCCAAGTTGGCATTGTTTTGTGTAGCATATTCAAGCATAACCAAGCCTTCTTGTCTGTAGTTTCCTGGGGCTTCTATCTTTTCTAAATACTTTCCTTTCTGCTGGTGGGAAAGGCCTGAGTTCAATGAGGGATTCCTGGTTTTGCCCTACATATGTTAGCTCAAAGCAAAGCAAAAAAAAAAAAACAAAACAAAACCAGCTTTGCTAAGCAGAAGTGTTATTGTGCTACCCGGCTACCTTGCGTAGGATGGCTTTGCAGAGGGACAGACTGATACTGACAGCTCCCCATTACTGATTCTCCAATTTGAGATTGTTCCCACACAAGAATGTGCAGATAGGGACTTGAAGAAGCTGTGACTTATGAGCATATGAAGCAGCCTGCAGCTTCTTTTCTTGGCTAATGGGAAAGCAAAGCCTTTTTTTTTAACATGCAGAAAGTCTTTCTGGCACTGATGGCCCCTGCTGTGATCCAATCAGACTTCTAGGATTTCCTGGACTAGCATTGCTTTCCAAAGTAGGCCTCACTGTCCCCACAGGAACCTCTTAGACTGGGTGTCACCACAATGGATTCACTACCCAGGGTCTGCACCCTTTGCCCTCATCTAAGCATCAGGACTTTAGACAGTGTAGTGTGAAGGCAGGACCTGCAGGAATGCGGCCCTCATGTTTTCAGCCCGTCATGTGTTCTGCAGTTGGATGTCAGAAACGTGTTGCTGTTCCGTTCTCTTCTGAACATAAAGAATACCATGCTCTGTAGCTTCTTGTTTCTAAGAAGGCACTGTGGGGCTGTCAAGAGAGCAAGGATTGAGAAAGGATTCCAGAATAAGATCACAAGACCTCACGCATCAAAGGCCAGGTGGGAAACAGCTGGATTGCAGCTCACTAGGGTGGATGGTATGTAATAGGAGTGGTGTATCCTAGGAGGAAAAGCAGAGTTTCAGTAATTATGCTAGCTCCAAAAAGAAACTTCTACTGGTTACATTCTCAGTAGCAAACAATATAAAAGGATGCTGGATGTAAGGTAAGTATTTAGAATCTGTAGCTGTGGAGTTGAAAGACAGGGAGTAGGATCAGGCAGAGGAAATAAACTAACCCACTGCAGACCCGGCAGCTTCAGCCAGGAATGCTGTGACATGCATCACTTATCCCAGTTGCGTTAAACAGCCCAGGCTATATGTCCCTATCTCAGTAAATTGTAGAACTTAGACTACTCCAGAAGGAAGTACAACTGACAGAGCTCTGTTACAGCTAAGGGAAACCTGGAGGAGGCTGGCATATGCACTTGCTAGTCCTCCCTTGAAGGAGGAGCGCCACCTGGTGTTTCTTCCTGTCTGCCTCAGTGCCCTCCTAAACCCTTGTCAGATTCACTTTTTAGATCTATCGAAGGACACCTCCGGGATTGTGATGGCATCCTACCACTGCTGCTGTCCTTGGGGCTAAAACTAGTATTCAGTATCTATTTCACTGTCCATTTTAGATTTGCTTTATTCTCAGCCACTTCCTGGTGTAATTTTAATAGTTAACCCAGGAGCATACCCTGATCCTCCTGAGCCCCTGGTCACCATGTCTTTCTAAGACTAAAATTGCTAACTGTATAGTAGTAGCAAGCGATGCCCAGGTAGACACTGTGGGAGGTATCGAGTGTCTCAGTGAAACAGGGCGTAATGTGAGAAAACTTCTGCTCCCACACCGGTTTTGCCCCCAGGTTGTCTTCCTATTAGGAACACAGTACTGTGGAATGATCTTTCCATGAATATTCTGTCCTGGAAGACAGCACCCTCACCCTAGCTCTCTAGAGAATTTGTTTCTAAATTGACACTTGAACTTTACCACCAACTGACAGTCACAGTGATTTGTATAAGATTGACAATTTCAGAATGTCACCATATGTGAAATGATCAGTGAATCTCATACGTTTGGACTTACTTTCACTTCCTTAGATTTACAAGGGCTCCTGGGTGTGACCATTGTTGTGGCACGTGTGGAACCATGCCAGGGAGACAAATGTTCCTTTAGTTCTCAAATTACGTAGTCGGCTGAGCCCTTACAGAAAGGAAAGTTAAGTGAACACATAGAATGTGTTCTATTTAGAATCAATCTCTATCTAAAGATAGTATCAAAGTAGTCTATATGTCACCAAATAGCCAGTTGATTACTTGTGAAACTGCTATGCAAAACTGCCATGCTGGCGACTCATACTTGGTCTTTGATACTGGCATGTTAGCCATTGGATGGCAGCCATAGTTTGGAAGTAGTCTGTAAAGTGAAAGTACATATGGGATCAACTCAGCACCCATCTCCTCCTGCATGGCTGTCCCTTCCATGGGCCTATCCAATATGTGAATGGCTAATGACCACCAGGCATGTTTGTTGTCAACCTGTTAAGTCATTTCTTCTACTTGATTGTATTGTGTTTATTGGGTGGGTCCTTTCTTAATGGGTATTAATGTGATACAAATATCCTCACCCTTTGGAATCATTTACATATATCCATCCAAGACTTCTTTGTCCTAAATCTTCCACTTTTCCCCTTCCATTCACTTCTCTGATCATTCACCCCTTCCCATGAGTTCACACACACACACACACACACACACACACACACACACACACACACACCAGCCACTATGGTTCCTACTATACCTGTAGGCAATGCCTTCATCATTTTTCAACACACCATAATTCTGGGACAAGCTTTTAGTGACATCAGCAAGCAGTGGGACTATGTATGCATCATTTAAACAGATGAACCTCCTGAAGCTCGGGAGATTTCTGACTTCCCACATCTTTCACAGCATTCCTTAGTGAGTCATCTTTTATGAAATGGGTCCTTCTTGCCAGCAATTCAACTCCAAAATCCATGCTGCTTTCTAGGACCATTCCTAAGTGAACTCATGCAAGATTGGTTTTATGGAGTAGACATGGGATAGAATTTAGAATGGTGTCCTCCAGAGATGGCTATCTGTAGAAGAAGGGGAAGCTAGCAAGATGAATGGAAAACCTGCAATGAGATCCACAAAGTGTGTGGTCCAACCTATCTTTGCTAGCCCATGTTGTCCTGAAATTGCTGGGCTTTCTCATGCCTGCTGCCCTTGGTGGTCATGGGCTGCTGCCCTAGAAATGGTATGTCCTTGGGAGACGAGGCCGTCTGCAACAGGTCCACCCTGTAAGCTGGGAGCTGGGATGGCCAGTCCTTCCCTGAAGGGGGAATGGGACTGTGTTTCCTCATCTGACACACTCAAAGAGGAACTGATGGACTCTGTTAAAGCAGAGATGCTCAGGATGGAAGACCACAAAAGAAACACAAACAAGCATTTTTGTGTATGTGTGCATGCATGTAAGTAATACAGGCCCAAAGTGTAAATATGTAAGGCTAGAACATCCTATCTTTCCAGTCAAGAGGCTGCTCAGTGGTGGGCTGGAGGAGTAACTTGGCTTGGCGTGGCAGTTGTCTGAGCAATTATTTTCATTTCTGACCTTATCACTACCATCTTCATGCTCTGCAAGACTATTCTTTGCCATGATCCTGACATTGGAAAGGTAAGCAGAAGATCACAGCTGCATGAAGCTCTGTGGATTTCCAGTTCATTTGGTAGGGGGCAGTGATACCATAGCTCTTGTATATCTAAGCGTTGGACTGATTCTAAGTAGTTTCACATAAAGGACTCACATAGCTCCTCCATCATTCTGTCTGTCTCACTCATGCTCTCTAAGCTTTCTACTTTCTTCTATGTCTCCAGGCCATCTGGACCCCATATCTCCAGATGGATGCTGACAGCAGGGTAAGCCACCTTGCAGCACCTTCTGAAAGCTGAGCAGGCACACCCCCACATACCCATCCTGTTTGCCTTTTCTTGCATTGGTCTGATTCTCATTTCTGGTCCCGAGCATATTTACTTATAGCAGCACTGTCGGAAAAGCTGGCCCATCCTGTTCTTATTTTTATCCTCAGAGTTTTTCTTTTCATATTCATTTTTCTTTTCCTTCAAATCACTTATGTTGTATCATTTTCCCCTTATTTATAATATATAAGGCTCTTTGGGATGTCTAACTGTAAACCAGTGGATTATAGTATTTGTCCTAAGAAATCTCAAATGCCATTTTAAAAATGAGCTCTTGAGAAAACTGATTCTCCCTCTCAGCAGTCACTGACTGTCTGTGGTTCTTCCCCTAGGGGTGGTGCCTGGGATGTTTCCCCTACCCGCATTTCTTTGGCATGTCTACTGGGATGGTCATTTTGCAGGTCTTATTTAGGGAACCATATTGTTGAGATTTTCCTATGGTCTAGAAGATACTGTCTTGAAGCTGGCATTCTGGTCCTCTGGCTCTTACAATCTTTCTGTCCCCATTTCCATGATGCTTCCTGAGCCTTAAGTGTAAGGATTGTGTTGTAGATGTGCCAGTTGAAACTGGACACCGATGGTCACTAATTCTCTGCATTTTGGCCAGTTGTAGATCTCTGTAGTAGCCTCAAACTGCTAGAAAAAGAAGCTTCTTTGTAATGACTGATGAAAGCTACACTAATCTGTGGGTGTGAGGATAAATGTTTTGAATGCAGTTAGAAGCTATATTAACATGAAAATAGTAGTTATAATTTCTCCTCTAGGGTGTATGACCTTTCAGCCACAGAATGTTGGCTAGGTTTATAGCATTAAGCATAAATTCCATCATATTGAATGGGCCTTAAGGCCAACTACATAGCTGTTAGTTATCCCCAAGATATAAGTACCACTATTGCACCACTGCGTATATTTTTCTGGGCCATTCATTGGTTGTGGCACTTTCTGATACTATGAGAGAGAAAAAAAACTATTAAGAAAGTATTTAAAACATGAACTCTTGAAGGGACTGGGACACACTAATATTGAGTTTAGATTTCTGAATAGTTTTAAAACAATCCTCTTGCAGTGATATCAAACAGAATTATAGATATAAATGGAAAAATCCATGTTTCTCAGTCTCATTAGCAGTATCCTGGAAAGAAGATATTAAGATTTATTCATGTAACAGGTCATTTAATGAGCCTCATTATGTTTATCACATTTCCTACTTAGAGGATTTCCTTCCATAAAACTCTGACCTTATCAGCCCATGTTTCAATAACTGCATGTTTCTGCTGAGAGATGGTAGCTTTCTCTGATTTATCCTGCTGTTCTTCAAAGGCCTTCTGTCTTCAGCCATTCCTTCATAGCTTTACCTTTTCCTCCATTAAAAAAATATTTTGCTCGTTATTTTTAATTTTATATGTGTAAGTGTATTGCCTGCTTGTGTGTAAGTGTATCCCTGTTGTGCAGTGCCCACAGAAGTCAGAAGAGTGTGTTGGATCCCCTGGAACTGGAGCTATGGATGGTTGTTAGCCACCATGGGTAGGTGCTGGGAATCGAACCTGGGTCCTCTGCAAGAGCAGCCAGTGCTCTTAACTGCTAAGCCATCTCTCCAGCCCCTTTCCTCCATTCTTATGGCTTCCATCCATCCATTTTACATCTTCAACATCTTCATTTTTCTGTGATATTCATTCACTCACACATTTGTTCAACAAATATGATTGACTTCCTGCTAAGTTCTATTATAGACGCTTGAGAAACATAACAAATGAAAGAAAAAGACAAAAATCTCCACATCACAGGGATAATTAGAGCGAAAGAATGAACAATTTATTTTTTAAAATTTTATTGACACGTTAAAGTAATAAAAATGTTTATCAGAATGTAGCTTAATTCTTTTTTAAATATTTTATTATTTTTATTTTATATGTATGAATGTGTTGCCTGGACGTATGTAAGTGCATCCCTATCATGCAAAGCCCATGGAGGTCAGAAGGTGTCGGATTCCCCAGGAACTGGAGTTATCGACCAGGCCCTCTGCAAGAGCAGTCAGTGCTCTTAACTGCTGAGCCATCTCTCCCATGCCAGAATGCAGCTTAATTCTTTACATCTATTTATTTATTTATTTGCTTAGTGCACACGCACATGTGTGCATGTGCATGTGTGTGTGTGTGTGTGTGTGTGTGTGTGTGTGTTTGTGATATGTGTATCAGTGAGGGTAAGTGCATGCCATGGCACCCATGTGGAGGTCAGAGGACAACTTAGAGTAGTCAGTTCTCTCATTCCACCCTGTGGCTTTAGTAATCAAACTCAAGTCAGCAGCCTTGGCAGCAAAAGCTAAGCCATCTCACTGGCCCAAAATGAGAATTTTAATGAGTAAACAAACATGAATGACTTTAAAGTTTTGATGGTGCAAATACTGTGGACAAAACAAAAGAGAGTAATACTTGACACTGAGGTAATAGGACAGTAAGAAGACACCCATTGAAAACTCTAGGGTGTAAAAATACAAAGCCAATGGAATGTATCCGAAAAGGAATGTATCTGAAAAGACAGAGCCACAGGGGTTCTCTGATCCAAAATGACTGCCTACAGAAACGTTTTTCTGTATTCTGCCACCTAGACGCTCAGAAGATGCTATGGTCCAGGGAGCTGGGCCACATCTCAGGCAGCAGAACCATCATCCAGGTGGTGTTGATTTTGTAGGCATGCAGATTGGAGAGTTATAAAGTCAAGAAGGCTTGCACTAAGGTTCTAGAAAAGCCAGTGAGGCCAAACAATGTGTAAAAGGCTCCAATTTCCTGCAGAGAGACGCTGAGAAGTCAATGCTTAAAGTGATGAGGTTGAAGCCTAAGCTGCAACTGATACTCTAGGGTGTTGTAGATGATAGGAACATGGGTTATCTACCCAGGAAATCTTTTTGCCAAATGAAGCTTATGAGAGAATGGGCGTGTGTGCTGCAAATGTCAAGCCCATAGGGACAGGGCTACCCAAACCTGAACCTGTGAGAGATCACACCCTGCTCCTGCATGCTTTGGAGCACCTAGTCGAGAGAAATAATTCAGTTATTTAGCTGAGAGGTTGTGGTGCCTTGGATCACAGTAACCGCAGGTGAAATAATCAGGTTATGTGACAGGCACACTGTCCAAGTTCTGATTCTGCCTATTCTTCATGGCTTAATCAGCCTACCCATGAAGAAGCCTCTCTGTTACTTATTCTCGCCGTTTATTTCACCATCTTCCTGATTCCACACTCTGCCAGTCACCAATTCTGCAATGAGAGCCCACACTCTCCTCTTGCCCTGGCCTTCCCATCCTTAATGCCTACATTAAGTTCCACTTTTGTGATGTCTTTCTTCCTCTTTTCAAAGTCTGAGTGAGCACCTCTGCCCTCTGCTTGTCCCTTAAAACCTGCACCTTATCACTGATGGCTTAGCTTACACTATTTTGCACTATTTTCTAACTTACGTGTGCTGCTTCCCTAACTTCATAAACTCTACAAAGGCAGAGACAGAATAAAGTATACTGTTGAAACGTTATCCTTTAACACAGATGCAGCATGTAACCTATGTCTAGAAAGTATTTGCTCAATTGAGAAGAATTTAACATGAAAATAGCTTATAGGAACAAATTAGAACAAAATGTGACAAAAATGCATGAAGATACCATGATGAGACTCCTTTCTTGATATACTCACCTTAGAAAATTAATTTAATAGATGAACTTTCAAATAATGACCTGGGTAGCTGTCTTGACCAGGTAAAAGATATATGAGAAAATATGAAGATGTTAACTACCACCTACAGCTCCTTACCCTTGTTCCTTACTACCCTTCATATACCATATTTACTGAATCTGTATGCACGTCTGCTTCCCAGAACTGCAATGAGGGTAACTCTCACATCTCACATCTCACATCTCACATCTCCTCTGCATACAAAATTCACTCTTCTAGGGGCTGGAGAGATGGCTCAGCAGTTAAGAACATTGGTTGTTCTTGCAGAAGACCCGGGTTTGAATCCCAAAAACCACATGGCAGCTAACAACTGTCCATAACTCTAGTTCCAGGGGATCTGACAGCCTCTTCTGATCTCTGCGGGCGTTGCACGACATGGGTGCACTTACCTACATGCAGGCAATACATGCATACACATAAAAAAATAAAATAATGAATAAATAAATTTAATTAAAAAATTCAGTCTTCTAGGCACTAAATAGCTATCATCTCTTATTCTTTCTCCACCTCTTGTCCCCTCTGTATCCTGTCAACCCTCTCCCTGCATTGTGAGGATTATTTGTAGACATCGTTTTTAAGGACAAGTCTTATCAAGCTTGCTGAACTACATATTTATACAGGCTTAAGGTTTTTTATAACAACTGTGGACACTTTTGCAAGCTCTATATTATCACCTAATTGAAACGGCTGCTTGGTTTCATTTCTCCTATTAAAGACAGATTAAGGAAATCAATTCAATACCTTAGCCATTTTAAAGTCATTATTAATCTCATGCTCTGATTTACTGGAAGCCTTTTAAAAAATGTGTCCTTATAAACCTCTCTCCTGCTTCCTGGTCCCCCTTGCTGGAATCAAAGCACACTTCATTTTGACTGCACAACTCATTTCATTTCCCCTTTGCCTACTTTAATGGATGCAGTTTTTGTCCATTCCCTACCAGACCTCTTGGAATACCTTTTTCTCCCTTATCTATAAATATTTTGCAATTTATCATTTGAAGTTTTGGACTCTTAATGATCTTGAAAGGGAGGGGGGAGGAAATATGATACTGGGGGTTTCATTTAGGGTTGGTGTCCTTGAGAGCAACTTCCCTGTTTGCTTTAAGGTATTCTTAGCTCCTTACCCCCTCAGTATCATAGAGAAGACATCTCACTCTCACCCATGCGCAAGCTCAGAAACCAATCCCAAGCCTTGCCAGAAGAATGTGCAGAGTAGGGGATCATAGAATATCAAGATTATTCTTAACTAACTCAGACCCTGAAAGTGAATTCCAGTAACTGGCCTTATGTTTAGATGCCCTAGACCCAAGGACATGTCTTGATAACTTGTCCAAAACCTTAATATATCCCAAGTTTTCCTTGCCTTTGTTGATTCTTCTCCCAATCTATAGCTAAGAGTTCAAGATTGTCGTCTGTATATAGAAACACCCTGATCTAGCCTCATATTTGGGCAGACAATATACTCAGCACTCCATGCCCAATCAGGGACCAAAGACACTTAGCAGGGATTACTCTAGGAACTCCTCAGTGCCCAGTGGATAAGAGCTACCTCTTATCCTCTGGATGCAATGATCTGTTCTCCTAGGTCAACATCTGTTCTCAGCCTGCTACTTGACAGAATGCCTCACAAATGGTACATCTGACTTTTTTCTTTTTTAGAGAGTATCTCATCTCCCAGTGATAGAAGAAATTTTAGTGATTTCTTCCTACTTCCATCGCTCTCTAAGCACTCTTCTCAATTAAGAATGCCCTCAGCAATCCAAATACACAGTGTTTTGACTCAATCCTTTCAGTAACTCCTAAGATTTTCTATCCTCCAGCATCTTCTTTTCCAGAGTTCCAAGTCCTTCTGCCAAAGACACAGTTCTGACCTGTGCCTATGTTTCCTGGCATGGTGGTTGGACTTAAGCATGGTCCCCTCTTCATCCCCCATTTGCAGTCAGAGCCCTGGTTCTGGTGTGTTGATTCTGAAAATCTCATCTCACAAGGTCTCTTGCATTTCTCTTAAAGCACTGCGTTGAGAGCATCACAGTTACCAGAACATGGTCACTTTGTTGTTGTTAAGATAGGCACCCTGAATAGACTCAATAGAGATGATTTGGAGAAAAGATGCCAAACCTTAATCATGTTCCTTTTGTTCTAGAAAAATTAATCTGCTTAGTGACTATGAGCCTTTAAAGAACAATGAAATAAGCAGTTTAATGCTTATAGTAAAAATAACATTTAAATTATAATATTCAGCTTTGAAAGCAAAGAAATCAAACAATACTCACATTCTGCTTCTACGTATATAAACTAGTACATATTTTAGGTGTTAACTTTTTAATTTAACCTTTGATAATTTTATACATGTTTACAATGTATTTGGATCATATCCACACCTTATTCTCCCCCTTAACTCCTCCCGGACCCTCTCCTCCACATTCCTTCAAGTCTTCTTTATTTTTCTTAGAACCCATTGAGTCCAATTTGTGCTGCTAACATGTGCAAGGGCGACCTACCATGGACCACACTCCTAAAGAAAACTGAGCCTTCCACAGCTCATCAATGGTCAATAGTTCCTCAGGGCATCATTAGCCCCCACCCCCATCCATGCTGTAATGTTGACTGGTCTGATCTTGTGTAGCTCCTTTTCAGGAAAGCCACAGCTGCTGTGAGTTTCTTGAGTGCAACAGCCCTGTAATATCCAGATGACCCATTTTTGCAGCAGTCCTCCCTGACTCCTGGCTGTTACAGTCTTTCTGCCCCTTCTTCCATGATATTTCCTAAGCCCTGGAGGGGATGTGCTATGGATGTCCCATTTAGAGCAGAACAGTCCATTGTCACTTACTTTTTGCTTTGACTAGCTGTGAGTCTCTATATTAACTGCTGTGCACCACAAAAAGAAGCTTCTTTTGATGTGTGACAAGACCTATACTAATCTGTGGGCAAAAGGACAAGTTTTTAATTTTTATTTTATGTGTATGTGTCTTTTTCTTGCACATTTGTAAGTGAACCACATGTGTGCAATGCCTGAGGAGGCCAGAAAAGGGTATCGGATCTTTTGGAATTGGACTTATGAAAAGTTGTTAGCTACTGTGTGGGTGCTGGGAACTGAACCTAGCTCCTCTGTAATCATTGAGCCATCTATCTATACCTCTCCTCCCAGAATAAATATTTAGAAGGCATTTTGATACTATATCTATTTGGCTAAATAATAGTAGTAGCTTCTCTTCTAGGGTCTACAACCTAGCTAGATACATATTCTTATCCAGGTTTAAAGAAATCTCATTCACCATGACCCAGTGATGTTCAATTTAGCAATCTACTCTATGAGATAGAGTAAAATAACCAGACAAGGATTCATGTTTCAATATATTTATTAAATTAGTATAGTTGGCCTTCAGTAACCATGGGGGATTGGAATCCTTCAGATGCTGTCATTAACTGGCTTGCACTTGCATTTGTTTGATGTGTTCACATCTAACCATATGCTTGCTGGCATCTCTAGGCTGCTTTATAATATCTAACACAGGATAAACACTGTGTCAATAGTGACTATGCCTCATTTTTTATGGGATAATAACAAGAAAAAAATGTTTGTACATATTCCATATAAAAATATTTTCCCCAAATATTTTTTATCTACAGTTGGCTTGATTTGAAGGGTGTGAAACCCATGAGTATGGAGGACCAGATGTATCTAAAACATCAAACATTGGGAAATAAAATGTCACCAACAGAATAAAGCTAATGTATAATGATTAACATAGCGTGGAACAGCATGTAGCCACTGCAATGTTTTTAAACAATGTTTTAGTGTATGGCAAAATAATACATTTTTAAGTGAAAACTAAGATTCACAATACTATATTCTGTAAAGTTATGTCTGTCATGGAGTGAACATGTGTTTTCAGAGTGTGTGATATAAATAAGAATTGGGTGAAAACATCAAAATGTTAACAGCATTAACTGTATTACAGGGATGCAATCGATTTTAATTGTACTTTTATGTTTCCGTGATGTATTTTCTTAGCTTTTCTTTAGTACATATATTTTGTGTTTACAGTCTCAAAAACAGCATTAAAAACATGAAAATAGCTAGATTGGAGTTTAATGTAATGACTTTCAGCAGCTAGATATGTTGGAGAGCCCCTGCAGTTAAGAGGAGAGTTAGTGGAGACAAAAGTCCGCCTATCAGAGTGCTTTTCTATTACATTGCTTGAGACACTGTGCCTTTTGGCTTCCTTGCTCATGTGCGTAACTCTTATTTTCCCGTGTTCAGTCATAATGCTATAAATTGTCTTTGGTGAGTTGAACCCCAGGCAACAAAACTGTGGCAACTAAATGGAGTGGCTGACTCTGATCATCAACTTCTTGTTATTTTTGTAAGAGTTCCACAGGAGAGTGAGGAGTGACGTCCCACTGAACATGCCCCTTGAAGTGGATATTGGGGAGGGGGGCAACCCACCTCTCCTCCCACAGAAGGGAGGTCAGAAAGCAGGACACCTACAGGAAAATACGCTATTGTAAACCCTGAGAACATGGGGCGTGTTCAGACTCCTTCAAAATCACATTACTCTCCTTAAAACTTGCTTTCAGTAGCTTCTTAGAGAAAGTTCCCTGAAGACTTTTGTGTGAAGAAGAGAGTGGATGGCTAGATGGAAGAATCAGGCAGGCAAGGAAGCAAGAAGACAAACCTCAGATGCCTTCTGGGCTGGGTCCTCATGAGGGTTTGGTTCTCTGAGCCACGGTGTAGTTGTAAAGTAAACCACTGTCCCAGGATACTGCCTACTAACTCCATTAAGCCAGCGGACAGCTTCCCCAGGGCTCGGGGTGCGTCAGGGTGCTTGCCCTGGGCCTCTCTTCCGTCCACATCAGCACCAAGTGTCCCAGCTCTGACATAAACATTCCTTCCTGTTAAGACTGTGTTTTCCTAACCTCAGCCCAGAACATGTGCAAGGACACTTTCTCCCAATTTGTCTTGGAAAAGTCTTTGCAATATAAAAATTAGATCATATTTAGTTATATTTAGTAAGGGGAAAATGCATGAAGTTAATTAAGCATTTACAGTACATCTGGTTCTTATGGTCACCGTATTTAGGGCTGTGTCCCTGCCAATGCCCTGGGGATTGAGTGTGGGCTTTCCCGATTCCCCTGCAACCCACATCATGGGATTTCAGCTTAAACTTGGCAGCAGTCCTTCCCTTTGATACTTGTCTCCAGTGGGAATTTCGTGCATAATTACCTATTGTACCTATGTGCCCACAGGCCAGTGGCTTCCTCCAACCTCCCTCCCGAGGGAGCTGCGGCACTTTCACTTTCTAACTTTTAAAACATTCAGTGTATTTGATGGGCATTAAAGAAAGCAGTAGTAGTTTTATGTTTTCAATAGGTCAACCAAAGACAGCAGCAGTCTACCTCAAATTAAATAGTGCTTGTGTGGCAAAATATGTAAATAGTCATTTCTGATGGAGTAGACAGAGATTGAGGAAATTCAAGGGTCTTCTCACAGCCTCATAAGCTTCATTGTGTAGGAAAAGCCCTCCTCAGTGTAAGATCAGCAAGCCAGAGCAGTCTGCATCCCGACTCTGTTCCTGTTATCCATTTCCCATGAAGAGCTAGATAAACCCTTTCTTTTTTGTCTATCACTCCAAAAGTGGGAAAAGATTTCCCCACAGAATTTTATTCCAGGAAGGACCCCCTAGAGAAGGGCTAGATTTACAAGGAGAAAAGACTGTATTTTAGTCATTACTGTGAAACTCTGCTCTTTTCTGGGAGGGACTCATGGATCTTATCCTCTTCTCTTTTGAAACATAATCACCAGAAGTGGTTGATGAAGAGGGAAGGGAGAGAGCCAGAATTACCTAAGCATTTTAAATGAAAAATAGTAGGAAAAGTTGTCTTATTAAGTTACTGATAGGAAAGACACTAAAAAAGGTGTTCCAAAATAACTACCTGGTAGCAGAGATACACCAGTGATCTAAAAGTCTTCAAACTCATAGCAATAATACCGAGAGCTAAGACTATCAGTGCCAGCTCCACAGCTGGTGCTGCTCTGAACACTTTATGTTTATATTAGCTCATTGAATTCTGTGTTCATGTTGATGCTAGAAACTGAACTTGGCCTCTACGTGCTAAGCAAGTGCTCCATCACTGAGCTTCATCCCCAGCCCAGCTGATTAAATTCTTATGAGGTGGGTAGGATATGGTATTATTGTCTGTGCTTCACTAACAGTGGAGTAGCTTGTCCACAATTGCATGAATAGACGTAGAGAGCTGGAACAACTGGTGGTCAATATTGAAGCCGGATACGTACTGTTGACTACTATATACATACTGACACGTTTAAATGGTACTTCCTGTTCAGTGGTTGCACTCTGCTCCTGGAGAAAAATCTCAATAAAAGGACTAGAATAAGCATTTATTGAGCACACACTGAGTGCCAATTAGGCCCAATCTCACAAATCTTAAGGGCAGTTTCCTTAATCCTGTTTAACAAAGGAAGAAGCAGGTTCAGCAAGATGAGGTTTGGAGAGTCAAACAGCTGTGCCCATAGCGACAGCTAGTCTAAAGAGGACATTTAAAAGGGGCTTGGCCATAATCCCTAAAGATACAATTCCCAGTAACATAATTCTGAATGTTGAGATCCTGAAAGCAAAAGCCCTTAAAGTCTAAAATCCCCAGCAATCCAAATACCTACAGGTTAAAATCCCCCAAATCCCAATCTTAGAAATTAAAATCTCAAAGGGCAAAAATCCCACAAAGCCTAATTCCCATTTTAAAAAGGAGGCTATCTAGGAGAGGTAGAAAGCCAAACTCTAAGAAAAGGATTAGTACATTTCAATTAACACAGGATCCAGCCAGACTTCTCAATCCTCTGCTGCTTCTGCCCTTCCACACATACCACCACGTCTGCCTTCAAAACCTACCCTTTGACAGAGTGTTAAAGAAATTCTACAAACCCAGCATGCTTCTACACCACAGACACTTGCCCAGCTGAGGTTTCTACTTTTTTCCAAGGCCTTGTTAAATGGCAAACTCTTTGCTTAGAGATTCGACTGTCAAAGATAGACATCTTTTTCTTGCCACTAGGTATAACAGCAAAACAAAAGCAAAAACAAAAACAAAAACAAGATAGCACAGGCCCTACTCTGGCTAATGGATGGCATTTTCAAAACTGTCTTCACTAGCAACATAGACTCAGAAAAAAAAATGACAAGTGTTCTCCCTCATTTGCGGATCTTAGCACCAATCCCTTTTATGTGAGTATATATCCTGATATAATAGCAGGAGCCAGGAAAATGGAACTACGGAGGTAGAGGGAAAGAAAGTTCAAGAGAAGGGTCTAGAAGGAAACAGATGTTACCAAAGGGAAATGGGGAAAATGGGGGTATTCAACTAGGAAGGGAGGAGGGAAGGATGTAAAAAAAGCCATGGAGGTAAAGGGGAAGGAGACAGGAATTATCAAGAGGAAAATGGGGATAATAGGGGTGCTTTAATTGGGGATAGAAGGTGAGGTTCATACAATATCTGAACATGAGTACATGTGTATACCTAAAGGCTATGTAACAAGAAACAGTGTCAGACAGGAGAAACCTCCCTTCCAGTTGTTGATCTGGGTAGTCCAAGAGACTCCCCAAATAACACAAGCTATTGCCATAGCCCTTGATTGCCTCCCCAAAGGTGAAGGAAAGACCCTATTGCTCAAGAAAGGATATACTTTGGAAACAGGACTTAAAGCAATGGAGCTGAAACTGACCTGGAAGCCTCTTCCCTGAAGATTTGCTCTCATATTTCTAGAGGATCCTATGCAAGCTGCTAAGCGAGAACATCAATCAGTGGTTCAACCCAGCTGTAAAGCCTAATAACCACAATGACTCATACAGAAAACAATAGCTGTGTAGTAGTGGCATGCTTATCTTGGGGGTAATCAACAGCCATCTAATTGGACTTAAAGTCCTTTTAATGGGAGACAGTTGTAGCACTGCAAACAGCCAAATATACATGGCTAGAGAGTTCATAGACCTTAGAGAAAAATGTATTTCTGTCATATTTTTAGACAAATGAAATTTCTTAATGTCTACTAAATACAGATGCATATATATATGTATATAATTTAATGTCTATGAGTATTGCCTGCATGTGTGTAAGTGCACCCATGATGTGCAATGCCTATGGAAGTCAGAAGAAGGTGTCAGATCTTCTGGAATTGGAGTTATGGATAGTTGTTAGCTGCCATGTGGTTGCTGGGAATTGAACCTGGGTCTTCAGCAAGAGCAGTCACCAAGCCATCTCTCCAGTCCCTGGATCCTTATATTCACAGACAAGAATACCATTCACCACTCATCAAAGAAGCTTCTTTCTGCAACAGATGGAGACTATTGAAGAAGTCCACAACTAGTAACACACAGAGAGTATGTGTCTCAGAGACACCCAGCCCTAAGTGACCTCTACACCTAAGGCTCATGGAGCATAGTGGAACAAGGGGAAGAGAGAATATTAATGTATCCCTCAATTTTCACCAGCAAAGCTTTCTTATACAATAGAATGCAATACACAAAAAGCCGTAGCTGGCTGAAGTGTATAGAATAAGAGACTATAGAGCGTTTGTCCCTGGTAGGACCCCTATATTAAACCTCACCCACCCACAGCTTAGGGACCATTGCAGAAGAGGGGGCAGAAAGACTATAAGAGCCGGGATTGGTGCATGAATATAAGGAAATAAGGAACTTGCTCATATGAGCTTGCAGCAATGGTGACCTCATGCACAAGACCCATGCAGACTCAATCAGACAAAACAAAACAAAACAAAACAAAACAAAACAAAAAAACAAAACAGAATGGAACTGGGGAAATGGGCAGGAGGTCCCAACCAACTGCCAAGGAACTATTGGTAACTGATTACTGCTGGGTGAAGGAGAGTTGATCTTCTTTAACAGAATGGCTCTAAATAGGATGGCTAGACTCCAGTGGATGAACTTGCACCAAGAGATGGGTATAAGAGTTTGACTGGGTAGGTCTTAACGTATATGACAGAATGAATGAAATCTGGTGGGAGGGGTGTGTATGGGAGAGGGTGTCTAAATATGATTAAGATTTATTGTATGAAGTACACAAAAACTAAATAAAAATAATCAAAATTATAATACAAATAAATGTTTTAAAAAACTGTCTTTACTGTTTTTTGTAGTTTTACCTTGTCAAATATGTACATTTAGATCCTTATTGGATCCAAAAATTCTAGAACTTACCCACCCCTTTGTAGTGACATCTGGAATGGGTGGCACCCTTTATAAAAGCTTCTTTGAAGTTTGGTGGGACTTTACAGAAGAAAAGGGATCTCACTGGAATCCCTCAAACCATGATGAATTTTGAATGAAGTGTGATAAGGCTCCTAAAAGTCAATTTGAAGATGTTCCTTTTAGTCCAATGCATTGGATAGATTCAGTTTAATCATGCACCACTGACAGACTTAAAGCATGCATAAGTTTGGGGTATGTCTATAGAGGAGGCATTACATATACAAATCCAACCTCCACAGTTCTTACACCTATTGAAAATTTTGCATTCCAACACAACAGAACGGCATTATCTTTCCTTCCAGCAATGAAGTTCCAGACGCTTTCCATGAACTAAAGTCACATTTGTCTGAAGAAACCTGTGAAGTTACTGAGTGGTTCAAAACAGCTGAGATTACTGTAGGCTATGAAGACATTTATGACATGGATGCTGCTGTCTGATCACCAGGACTGAGCCAGTATTTGCAGTCTGTATCTGACTGAATGCAGAATGTGTGGGGGACAGAAGTCCACACCAGGCTGGATGATTTCTTAGCAATCTTATGTTCCCCCTGCAAACATTGCTAATTTCTTTCAGAAACTGGCTTCTTTAAAGGTCATATTTTTTCCTTAAGGATTGGGATTTTTGAAATTTTGACTTTCAGTTTTCAACATTCAGGATATTAACTTTTCAAGATTGTGATCTCTTAGATTTTGTTTCTTAGGGATCGTAGATTGTAGGGGGTTTTGATTTTTTGTGACTCAACTTTCAGAATAATCACATTCAGGATTGTGGCTTTCTAGATTATAATAGACACTATGGGGCGTGCGCGCGCTCTCTGGGCGCACTCCCAGAATGACACGCCCCCGCTACACCTGGCTAGTCGCTGGCGGGTCTGGACACAGGCGTCTCTGGCCACGGCAGCGGGTGCCCTGCAGGCTTTTCCCGGCGGCTCGGGTCCTGTGTCTCTGGAGCTTCTCTGCTGCAGAAGCATTGTCCTGCCGAATCCTGTCCCTAATCCACCCGTGTACTTCTCCTCAGGATGCGAGGTCCACTGGCCATTGAACCTCACAGGAGAAGTACGGAGACAGCGAAAGCTAGAATGTAGGTTGGTAATGGAGCACGCCCCCTGGAGAGATTGGGCTGCCGGTAGTGACACAAGACTCAAGACTGGCTTAGTCTGTGCTACAGCTTTATTCTCTGAGACCCAGCTCTCTGTGTCCGAATTCTCTGCAGCCCAAATCTCTGCAGCCCAATTCTCTGCAGCCCAATTCT
>NW_008354396.1:207134-211519 GCF_000622305.1 Nannospalax galili
ATTCTATTTACATATGGAAGTGGATTTCTGCCACACTGCTAGACTGTTGTCTGCCTGGAGAAATTACAGGAAGGCATGGTACCTTTCAGAGCCAAAGGCCATGTTTATGTTATGGCATTTGTGGTGGACACTTCAAAAGGAGAGACAGGAAAGATGCCAGGAAGACACCCTGCTTATGAAAGGAGCCCGCAGCACATGATCCCGAGCTGCATGAGCTGTCCGGTCATGAAGGGGCTTCTACTTTGCATAACAGAGGTCTCCAACAAGACACCATGATTGAGCATGTTTCTGTGATGTCAAATGTGTCTTCCTTTGTCCTACACCAAGTCTCAGAATTGTATTCTTTCTGTATTTTGTTTAAAATATGTATTTATTAAATTTACCACACAAGATGGTTATGGAACAGCACAGTAATATCAATCAATTCCATTGTCTTATGAGTTCAGCTCTCAAATGATTTTGTTTTGAAAGCATGGCATGAAAATAACCGAAGGCATAAGTAAACATCTCAACATTTATCTGGTTGGGTTATGTGAACAAAAACAGTGATATGCAAACTGTCTGACTTAAATGAAGAGAGATTTCAGCAGCAGACATCGGTGCCTGCTGCTGCCTGTCAGCCACTGGCCACTCCTCTGATTAAGACTTTGTGTTTCACTTGTGATGAGAAGAAACTAAACTGAATGGCAGACTTCAGCTTCCCTGCAGGCCCCTGATCTTCCAAAAAGTGGCTGATTTATCCATTGGCTCCATGGACTAATGGATAACTCCGTTAAACAGATGGCCCAGTCAGGGCGGTATTTCACAGCAACATGTGTTTTTTTTTGTTGTTGTTGTTTTTTGTTTTGTTTTGTTTTGTTTTGTTTTGTTTTGAGTAACATGGTCATAAACCTTTCACTCTGAGCTCAAATTAAGTGGTGACTTTTGGATGCTACCTGGGGCTCTCTACAGGAGAGAGCATTCAAATGTCAAACTTACGGCATGATTTCATCAGTGACTTCTACATCATTTCTATATTCATTTATTAGAAAAACTTCAGACATACATTTTTGGGGGCATTGTATATAAAACCTTTTCAATTTGATATATAACCAAACAGACTGATTAATGCATAGATTTGTATATTATCAAGTGAAAAATATACTTCATTGTTATTGTAAGTCTCAGATTTTAAATTCCAATACAATAGAACAGACGTTGTAATTCACTCTGTTGTAAATTAGGAAGAGGTAAGTAGGAAAAAAAGGCATTTGTCCTACTTGGTTATTTGGTGGTGAAGATAGTAGGTTAAGCAGTGTTCTCAGGGGAACCAAAATGAAGTAGGATAAAATACTGATTAAAGGAGAAAGAGGATGAATAAAATTTAAAAGTACCAGACTGGTGAAACTAACCTTCTTGGATGTTTAACAGCCTATAATAATCTGGTCAGAGGAACTTAAAAGACAGTTTTTGCTCCTTGCCCTCTGATGTCAACTAAGTTCCAGGGGACTATGGAGCATCTCTCAAAATGTCCTGTAACTGTGGTGAGTCACCTGTCCTCCTGTTTAGGGAGGCCATGGAGACCCCACCAGATGGACTTGAACCAGTGTCCAGTCTATGAAGAGGAGAGTGAACACAGAAGAAACATTTCCTCCATGCTTCCAGGAGAAGCCAACCATGGTTGATTAGGACCTTTGACTTATCTTCATATAGGCGGAACTCGTAAAACAAAGGAGCCAGGGGCTCCTCCCAAGCCCATGTGACCCCTGAGGAACAGATCCTCAAGCAACTTCAAGAGTGAAAATAAATTGGTTTATCTGGGCTAACTGTGTGGTCTAAAACATCCAAAAGGAAAGTATAACCAAAGATTAAAGTGATCAATATAATTCTTTAAGAGTCCATGTGTATAGCCAAAGGTTATATAACAAGAAAAAAAATGGAAACAAAATCAGAAGGCTAGAGTTCTGTGTGATTTTCTTGACATATTTCATATTTTCAGAAGACTGAAATTTTATTTCATTAAAATAACACATTCATGATTAATTGTATTATTCTAATAAATCCAGCACTGCTTTTTTTGTGTTTACCCAAGTACTTTCTATAGGAATGAAAGAGTGGCCCTACTGAAATAGTGTGGTGGTAAAATCATGGAGACAATTTTCTTTCCTGCTTACCCTTATGTTGCAATTATTTTTAGTAAACATTTTATTTTGAGATAATTACCCACAATTGGAAGAAACAATGCACAAGATCCTCCACATGCCTTTCATTAGCATTCTGCAGTGCGACCATCTTGAAAAGCAGTGGTAACAGCATCATAAAACACTGACCTCAACAAGATGCATGAACCTTATTCAGTATGTTGTGTCAAAATGAGTGCTTTATCTGCATTAATTTGTGTATGTTTGCATTTAGTTCTGTACAGTTTTTATAATGTGTACAGGTTCATGTGACCACAACAGTCAAGTGCAAGAGTTTTCCAGAAGCCTCCTCAAGTTCTCCTTATATGAACTGCCACTTCCTGGCCCAGTCCCTAGCCCCTGATAAACACTGCTCTGTTCGCCATCTCTGTGCCTTTGCTATTTCAAGAATGCTATAAAAATGGAATCATTTTTACAGTATGTAATCTGTGAAAATGGAGAATACAATATGTAATCTTTTCTGCTTGGCTCTTCCTAAACTGAACATAATTTCCTAGAGACTTAGCCTTGATGTGTTCCACAGAGTGACAAGACCACAGTTTGTCTACTCCTGCCCTCCATGGAAAAGTAAATGGTTAAAGGATATATGGTTTGTTTCCAGTCTGAAACTATTATGAATAAAACTGCCATGAGTTTTCAGGTACAAGTTTTTGGGAAAACATAAACTTTCACTTTTCTGGGATAAACATCCAACCTTGTAATTGCTGGGTTTTATGGTAAGTACATATTTAATTCTGGAACTAACTATCATACTCTTTCCCAGAGTGGTGCACCATTTCACATTCTCATTTGAAATATGTAATATTGTCTTTATAATAATAAAGTGAAATTCCACACATCTTTTATAACCCAGCTCAATTCAAGTCCTCAAGATCTGTCCTTACGCTTAAACATTAGAAAAATATCAAAAATACACATCAAAATTTTACATAGAATTGCTTCATTATGTTTTTTATTGCACTTTCCCAGATGTTTCTTGCTTAACCATTCTTAAATTAGTTGACATAAAATGTCACGGCTGGTAAATATTTAACAACCAGCTTTGTAGACTTTTCCAATTTCCTTAATACAAATACCCCAACTGTCCTCAACTCTAAACTGATGACTTGAATGTAAGGTTGAGAAAATTCAGATGAGTCACATGCATATGGACATTGGGAGTTTTTGAGTGACTTTCCTCCTAAATCTGTCTTTTCATCTGGAAACAGAAGTGGTTGAATGCTTTCCCCGAAGTGGCCTTCTCTTTCCCTATTTGATGCTTTTTCATTCTTCTCTGTGCTCCAATGTCTTTGCTCTACTCCCAGTTAAACTCAGGACCATATGTCATGTCTACTCATCATGTCCTTCACTCTTCTTCAGAGTACTGCAATATGATTTATGGATGTATATTCGCTTTTGTTCTACTTCATGTACTAATTCTTCTAGAATAGAAACTGCATATGGATAGGAACTATGGTTTTATTGATCTGTGGCTCTAGAAACTTGATGAGTAGATGGATGAATGAATTCCACTGATCAGGAAGTTTGCTCAGCTCTACCTCAGTGGGTGCCACCTCCTTTCTGCACCCGGGAAGCCCTGCCTTGTTCACTTGGTCAATGAACTTGGCAATAAGTTAGGTCATTACAGGGCAAAAAGAAGCCACTGCCATTCTAACTATTCTCATTATGAGTCATATCCACATTACCAAAGCACCTGGGAGTGGGTGGGAACATTATTTTTTTCATTAACAGTTACCAACTTGTTTCCTCCAAACTGTTTTCCTATCCTTACTGTAAGTCACCTATGGGTCAACAGATTTATTCAACCCTGACAACTTTGCCTCTCTCTTTATGTAGTCTTTTAAAAAAAATTGTGTGTGTGTGTGTGTGTGTGTGTGTGTGTGTATGAGTATGTGCTATATAATGTGTGTGGAGGTCAGAGTTGGTTCCAAGAACTGGTTTTTCACTTTCCAGCATAGAATACAGGAATCAAGCTTGGCTTTGGTCAGGTTTATGCAACAAGTGTTTTTACCCATTTCACCGACCCTTCAATGTAGTCTTTATTTTACCATCACATCATACTTGCTTTATCAATATGGAAGTAAAATGTCACTAAGTGGTTTTTGCTTGTTTGTATCTTTGTACATCACTTCCACAAATTGTAAAATGAGAAAGATTTTTATAAGTTCTTTGAAAGTATGTCTGTGTATATATTATTTATATACA
>NW_008354396.1:211676-218216 GCF_000622305.1 Nannospalax galili
AACAAGAACAGTGCCTAAATGTTTTTACAAAGGCAAACAACATATTGATAAAAATTCCTCTACAAAAATTAACAATCACATAAATCTGAACCTGAAACAACCTAATTTAGCAGAAAAGAAATTAAGATTCATCTAGGTCCTTTCCTAAACACCTTTCAGAGTCTCTGCATTGAAAGTACCAATTTTCTTAATTACCATATAATAGATTTTAAAATTTTTCAATAGCAGTGCTTCAAATTAATGTGGCAATTTGTAAATTACAAAGCTGCGTCCCATATTGTCACAATTACAATACAAACTAGATTGCTTTCTATGCTTAAAGGCAGGCTATGTGCGACTGAATGCAGAGGGAATAAAGACACTGAGTCAGAGCACACTGCTTGGCTTCTAAGATCTATTCTCTCTTATTCTTGGAAATAACAATGCTGGTTTGGAGGGGAATACAGATCACACAGCTAAAAATCTATTTTCCCAGCTCCCTTGCAGCTTATTGTGAATATGTACTAAATTTTGGCCAATAGTTTTTAGGTGGCAGTGAGGACTGTTCCTCTCGTTAAAGGAGGAGACATTCCCTTCTTTATTTTTCTCAATATCTTTCTCCCTGGAATGCACAGTCAAAATGAGTGGAGCACTGACAGTCATTTTAGACCACAAGGAAGAGGACCATCTGATTTTTCACTTGTTTCCAAGAGAAAACACAAAACATGTGATGGAGTAAGTGTACAATGCATTGAATAAATAAATGCATATGGTTTCGATCCTTTATCACTTTTTCTGTCTTCTTGTCTTGGGGAGGAGATTTGGACAACTGCAGCTAAGTTTCTATAGATATCAAGGGGTCTGCTCTTGTCATGCCACAAACCATGTTCAACTATTTACACAACTACAATGAACTAGTTTCATGAAGTTATAGATTTCTCTAAAAGTCCCCATTAGTGGTTCATTTGAGAGTCACTGAGTGTAAGCCTTCACTGTAGCATAACATAGGGAGTCATGTAAGAGAAATTGCTAGTGGACAGATACCAGATATGAATGCACACACACACACACACACACACACACACACACACACACACACAAACATAGCAATAACTTCAATAAGCTAAGTTGTGGGAAAGAAGCAGAGGACTGAAAGGTATATAAAATCTGATTAGATCCAGAAGGTAGAGGAAGAGTAAATCCCTGGAGATGCCTGAGGTCACCATTGGGAAGTGATTCAAGTCTCTGAAGCCAGTGAGACGGGCAGAGTTGGGTTTGGGCTTCAGCATTAGCAGGAGGAGCTCTTACCTTTAGAGTTCACAGATGTCATTCGGTTGCTGGCAATTCCTGGGATTTCATCACTAGTTTTACTTACAAGTTCATTTCTGTAGTAGCTGCCTCTCCTCACTATAGAGTGCTTAATGTATAAAACTCTACCAAAGCTTTTGAGACTGCAAATAAATACATTATATGGCTAGAAAATATTCTTCCAAAAGATCATTTAGAGCTTCCTAAGTTCTCCATCTTCCAAAATCTCTTAATAAATTGCTCAGGCAAAATAACATTAGTGTAGCATCAAAAAGATTTCAAGGCAATTTAAGCAAAGTAATAGCATGTTTCTTACCTTACTGGTTTGTAAGAGGATGCTCAGCAAATGTCCACCAAAATGGCCTGAAATATTATGCATACTCAGTCTTCCCGGCCTCCATGTGGGCTCATTGCCCAATCTTTATAAGAGATGGATATTTAGTATGAGTTTAATGGTAGTACTTTATGCAGTAGCTTATGCTGAGATTTCAGGAGAGAAATTTTGGGCTAGAAATATTTACTCCAGTGTTGGCACATAAACCAAGAGCTATTAGATTTTAATGTTTTTTTCCACTAAACTTTTTATAGCCTTTCATTTTTAATCTCTGCCAATCTGCTGCTTTTATTTTAAATAGATACTTCAAGACTACGCTTTGTCAAAATAGACAGATGTATCATTAAATTCCCTCCCAAATTACATATTAGGCCATGTCTTTGTTTCATGCACTACTGAGGTATTTGAATTTGTTATAATCTGAATGGGAAAAAAAGAGGCCAGAGAGCTGATTTCAGGGTGAAAAAGCTCTGTAATTGGAAGTGATTGCTCTGATTACATGTGGCTCTGTTGCATGCACTTTGGCAGAGTGACGATTGCCTGGTCCCATGTGTTCATCTTTGGGGGGTCCTTGTGCTACAGTTTCCTCGGAACCCAGAGGAAGTGACCACAGTGGGAATCTCTAAGGTTGCCTTCCCCATCTGTTAATCTGTCTTCCCATCTGGCTTTCCCATCATCTCTTTGCAGAAAGGGGTGAGAATAAATTCAACAGGTAATTATTAAATATGTCTTTTCAGATGGATTATGCAGTAACTTCCAATTCCTGCTGTAGCAAATTAGCACAACTTCTTGGCTCAAAATAACACAAATATATTATTTTATGGCTCTGGAGGTCACAAGTCTGAAAAGGGGGTCTTACTGGGTTAAGATTTAAGCCTCAGCAGGACTTCTTTTGTTCTGGGGCATTTGTGTAACTGCATTTCCTGCCCTTTCAGGTTTCTGCCAATTTCTGGCATGCCCTGGTTCTCTGACTTCAGGCTGACAGTCACATGGCCAAACCTTCTCTGACTCCAAGGATGCCTCC
The DNA here is from genome assembly GCF_000622305.1 of Nannospalax galili. Lineage (NCBI taxonomy): Eukaryota > Metazoa > Chordata > Mammalia > Rodentia > Spalacidae > Nannospalax > Nannospalax galili. Next base: position 214,322 of record NW_008354396.1, read on the forward strand.
ATTGTCCACTTGTTAAGACCTGGTGGTGACACTGAACTTACCCAGAAAACACAGTGTCAAATTATCACTGCTTGATTGTAACTTAATCACATTTGCCTTACTAGGTTATATTTTCACAGATTGCAAAGGATAGGGATGTGAACATCTATGAGGAGCTATAGGTATGCATTCCACAGAGATATATTAAGTAATTAATGTGCATAGGCCCTTTTCTAAAGGTGAAAGCTCATACTATATTTCAGCCCGAAGAGTTCGGCCTGGAGAGCTATCTTTTAGTGAATAGTCTATTTAGTGGTTTCAATAAGTAAAAAGAAATGGAGCTCATCTTAAGAAGAGGTTCCTGGGACTGAAGAGATGACTCAGTGGTTAAAAGCACTGGCTGTTCTTGCAGAAGACTGGGATTCAAATCCTATGAGTGACATGATGCTAACAACTATCTGTAACTCCAGTGCCAGGGTATCCAATGCCCTATTCTGTCCTCCACAGGCACTGCATGACCTGGGTGCACTTACATACATTCAGGCATAATACTCATACACATTTTTTTAAAAAAAGTCTCCTGCCTACCTTCTAAAATGGAGGCATCTGCAATGTGAGGCTGTACAAAAACTGCACATACATGTCTCAATGCACCTACCTCATGGTCCACAGCACAGCCAGATACTGTATTATGTCTTCTCACTCAGTAAAGAAAAGCAAAACAGAACCTCAGAATTGGGAGAGAAGCATCCAAAGAATGAAAGCCTGGTACACTGAAGCTGTCATGTTTGCAATGAAGTTCACTTGGGTCAAAAACTGGGGTTAAAATCGACTGCTTCAGAAAGGGGAGATTTGGATGGAAAATTGGCCTGGAGCCCCTAGCAGGAGGTGATGGAGAAACCACTGCCACCTCCAGATTCAGATGTTCTATGAGTCCACCAAGTGCTATGGAATGGCTCTGTCCCACAGAGAAAGCCAAGCCACTGAGGAGAACAAAGCAAGTCCTATGTAAGGCATACAGCCCACCACTTGGAAATTCTGTGCTTTGTTAGTGGGAAACCTTACTACATCCAGGAATATTTTATTTAGTTCCAATACTTCCTCACTTTTGAAGCTACATGAAGGTCTGTTCTGCTCCTCTATTGCCCCAGGATACCTTTCAATCTTCCCTTGCTGACTGAGATTTGAAAAGTATTTTCCCACTTTGGTCCCAAGTGGAATTCTATCCTGTTGAGTTCTTGGGCTTCTCCATCAAGTTCTTATGAGGTGTCTTGTGGCTACAGAATCAGGCTCTGTATTCACTCACCAGGAATCAACAGACACTTCATAGAGCCTCCAAGTTCTTTGACCCTGTACATGTGGAGTGGGGCTGCATGGGCCTGTCAATGTGTTTCCATCCTCAGCCACGTTGATGCCATTCTGGAGATAACCATGGCACTTATCATCAACATGGGCCACAGGGGGTGTACTTGCTAATTTTAAGGTACACTTGTCTCTCCTTTTCTTTTTCTTTTATTAAGATGAGGCAAAAAAATGATGCTTATTTATCAAGCTTCTTTTTCATCATATAAACTAATTTAAAACTTTTAAAAGTTAATTTATCACTTTTCATTTATTGAGCACCTACTAAATTTAAACAATGCTTGGAATTCCTTTAGGATTCTACTTCTGAGTCAAAAGAAAAAGAACCATGACTACAGAGGAAAGAGAGAACTCAGGTTCTAGCTGGGGTTCTAGACTGAGTTCCTTAAGATTTCAACACCTATCTAGTGTCATACCCTTAAAGAGTTGGTTAACTCTCCCTCTCCCAGTACTTATCAGTTGCCTCTATGCTGGGATTTTGTTTGGTTTGAGCTTGTGTGGGACTTGCACATGCTGTTGCCATTGTTGCAAGTTCATATGAGTAATTTCCCGGTTGTTTGGAAAAATTTCTTTGTGGTCATCAACTACCTCTCCCTTTTTAATCTTTCCTCCTCCTCTTCCACAATGGTCCCCATGCCTTAGGTCATACAGGTGTCCTATTCATGCATAGATTCTTGGCAGTCTCTTATTCTCTGCTGATTAGCCAGTTGTGGCTTTCTGGGCTCAGTGAATGGATGCATACCGAAAGACATTTGGGGACACAAACTTGGCTCAATAGACCCTCAACATATATGACAGAGTACATGAAATCAGGTTGGGTTATCAGAGGGGTACAGATGGGAGGGTATAAATATAATAAAATATATTGCATAAAAATTGCAAAAATTCAATTAAAAATGTCTCCAACACAATCTTCCCATGAATGTTTCCCATTCTCACTCTAGAACAGTTTCCTCTGCTGTCAAAGAGGGAGGTGCTGATTGGTTTCTAAGTTCTAGCCCAGGTTATAATGAAAGATGTATTGGGCTTGGCTGCATGTCTGTACCGCTTCAGTGAATAGTGAGGAGCTCACAGGGAAAGTGAGCACTTAAAGGGGAGCACTGCTGTAGTCCTTGAAAATAAAAACTTTCCCCTCTTTGTTAGTAGGACTCCAGGAATAAGAGACAAAGTTCAGGTAAAATAAATCCAATACAAACAACCCAAATGCTTATTTATTATAAATACAGGTAGAAAATTTTAGAAAAGTAACCTGCATTTTTATGTGACAGAAACCATTACTGTAAAGTCACACTGTTAAAACAAAAAAAGAAAGAAAAGAAAAAAAGAAAATAAGTAGTAGAAGGGGGTACAAGAGAAAATTTAGACATATTCCCACTGTTCAGAAATATGGACACTGTTAACATTTTAGTGTGGACCAAAGTATTCCCAGTTTTAAATGACCACAGATGCCAACCCAGATTACTATACCCAGCCAAAATGTCTATTATAGTAGAAGGGGAAAGAAAAATTTTCCATGACATAAATAGGCTGAAGGAATTCATGTCCACAAAACCAGCCCTTCAGAGAGTTCTGGAAGCAATACAAAGAGCTGAAGAAAGGAATTACTATATGCAAGGGATTATGGAAAGAAATTCAATTAATGTATAACTGGAAAAGTACAGCTATATCAAGAATGTAAACAGAAATAAAAATGACAGGATTCAATACGATTCAATACACATCTTTCATTAATAACTTTAAATATCAATGGACTGAATTCCCCAGTCAAAAGAAACAGACTAGTTGAATGGATTAAAAAACAAAACCCATCTTTTTGTAGTCTGCAAGAAACTCATCTCACTTTCAAGGACAGACACTATCTCAACGTGAAAGGATAGGAAAAAATATACCAAGCAAATGGCACGAAGGAAAAAGCAGACATAGCAATTATAATATCTGACAAAATAGACTTGAAACTAAAACTAATCAGAAGAGACAAAGAAGGTCACTTCATACTCATTAAAGGAAAACTACATCAAGAAAATATTACAGTCTTAAACATATGCACCACATAAAGGTCCCAAAATTTCATAAAAGGAACTTTATAGATCTAAAATCATGCATTGACCAACATAGTGATAGTGGGTGACTTCAAAACCCCACCTCAAACCAAGAGACAGGTCAACCAGACAAAAACTGAATAGAGAAACCTTGGAGTCAAATAGTACCATAAATCAAATAAATCTAACAGATGTCTATAGAACATTCCACCCAAACACCAAAGAATACACTTCTTCATAATCCATGGAACTTTCTCCAAAATTGACCACACACTAAGACACAAAGCAAGTCTCCACGAATTTAGGAAAACTGAAATAACATCCTACAGTCCATCTGCCCACAAAGGAACAAAGCTGGATAGCAAGCACAAAAATGGGGAAAAGTACACAAACTCATAGAAACCAAGCCACACACTACTGAGTGAAAACTGGATCAAGGAAGAAATCAAAAAGGAAATTTAAAAATTTATATAATTGAATGAAAAAGAAAATAAAACATATCAAAATCTATGGAA
>NW_008354396.1:218603-220702 GCF_000622305.1 Nannospalax galili
CATGCCTTTAGATATCCATCCATTTCTTTTAGGTTTTCAAATTCAGTAGAATTCTATCAGACATTTAAAGATGATCTACATCCAATACTATTTAATTTATTCAAAAACATAGAAATGGAAGGAGAGCTTGCAAATTCCTTTTCTGAAGCCAGCATCATTCTGATACCAAAGCCAGGTAAAGATACAACCAAAAAAGAAAACTATAGACCCATGTCCTTAATGAAAATAGATGAAAATATTCTCAACAAGATACTTGCAAACCACATACAGACACACATCAAAAAGATCATCCACAATGATCAAGTTGGCTTTATCCCAGAAATGCATAATGGTTCAATATACATAAGTCAATAAACGTCATAAATCATATAAATGGACTCAAAGACAAGAAACAAATGGTCATTTCAATAGATGCAGATAAGGCCTTTGACAAAATTCAACATGCATTTATGTTCAAAGTCCTAGAGTGAATTGGACTGGAGAGAACATACCTCAACATAATTAAAGCCATATATAACAAACCCACAGCCAACATCATTCTAAATGGAGAAAAACTGGAAGCATTCCCATTGAAATCAGGAACCAGACAAGGCTGTCCTTTATCCTGACTTCTCTTTAACATAGTACTTGAAACTCTTGCAAGAGCAATAAGGCAAGAGAAGGAAATTAAAGTAGTAACAATTGGAAAAGAAGAGATCAAATTATCCTTTTTTTCAGATGATTTGATATTATAGCTGAGGGATGCCAAAATTCCTCCACAAAACTCCTAGAAATTATTAACACATTCTGTAAAGTGGCAGGTTACAAAATTATCCTATAGACGTCTATAGCCTTTCTATATACCAATAACAAGCAATCAAAGAAAGAGCACATGGAGACACTCCCGTTCACAATAGCCGCAAAAAAAATTAAAATATCTCAGATTAAACATGACCAAAGACATTAAAGAGCACTACAATGAAAATTTTAAGTCTTTAAAGAAAGAAATTAGGGAAAACATCAGAAGATGGAAGGACCTCCCATGCTCACGGATTGGAAGAATTAATATTGTGAAAATGACCATCGAACCAAAAGTCGTATATTGATTCAATGCAATGCCAATCAAAATCCCCATGACATTTTTCATGGAACTGGAAAAAAACTATCCTAAGATTCATATGAAAGCATGAAAGACCTCAGATAGCCAAAAAATACCCTGAGCACTAAGAGCAATGCCAGGAGGATTACTATACCAGATCTCAAGCTGTATTGCAGAGCTATAGTCATAAAAACAATGTGGTACTGCCACAAAAATAGACCCATAGACCAATGGAACAAAATTGAAGACTCAAATATGAGCAAATGAAATTTCAGCCATCTGATATTTGACAAAGGGGCCAAGAACATTAACTGGAGAGAAAGACAGCATGTTCAGCAAATGGTGCAGGCAAAACTGATCTCCACTTGTAGAAGAATGAAACTAAACCCCTATACTTCACCCTGCACAAAACTCAATTCCAAATGGCTCAAAGATCTCAGTGTAAAACCCGAAATTCTGAAACTCTTAGAAGAAAACATTGGGAAAAACCTACAAGATATGGGCATAGGAAAGGATTTTCTAAACTGGACATCAATTGCTCAGGAAACAAGGGCAAGAATTAACAAATGGGACCTCATTAAACTAAAAAGCTTCTGTACATCAAAGGAGACAACCAAGGAAACAAACAGAAAACCCACAGAATGGGAGAAAATCTTCACCAGCGACACATCTGATAGAGGTTTAATAACCAGAATTTATAATGAACTCAAATAACAGAGAACCAAGACAAGAAACAACCCAATTAAAAGATGGGCTAAGGAGCTGAACAGAAAGTTTTCAAAAGAAGAAGTAAAGATGGCTATGAAACATCTTAAAAGATGTTCAACATCACTAATAATCAGGGAAATGCAAATTAAAACCACTTTAAGATTTCACCTTACCCCAGTCAGACTGGCTAAGATCAAGAAAACAAATGACACCAAATGTTGGAGGGGATGTGGGGAAAGGGGAACACTCATCCACTGCTGGTGGGGCTGCAAACTGGTTCAGCCCCTATGGAAGGCAGTGTGGAGAACTCTTA
>NW_008354396.1:221008-221853 GCF_000622305.1 Nannospalax galili
GTAAATGGATGGATCTAGAAACTGTTATACTAAGTGAAGTAACACAGACTCAGAAAAAAAATCTACATATATTCTCCCTCATAAGTGGATTCTAGAACCAGACCCTGATAAATAAGTATGCAACCAGACAAAACTATAGGAACTGGGATAATGGAAAAGAAACAGGGAGGTGAAGGGAAAGAAATAACCTGAAAGAGAAGAACAGTAGGAAACAGACCTTAATAAGGGAGATATGAATAAAAATTGGGTTAGTTTATGGGAAGGGGGAGGGAAGGGTATACAGGGAACCTAGGGGAAGAAGGAGATCAAGAGAGGTAGGCCCACAGGAGAAGTGTATTAGTAAGGGAGAAAGGGGGAAAATGGGGGCACCTTAAGTGGGAAAACCATGATGGACGGGTGAGACAATGTGAGAGATAAACAATGCCTAGCTAGTTTTGAAAACATGAGAGAACCGTATTACTTCTACAACTCACTGACAAATTATACATAGCAGATCAAGAAATATACGTCTAGGTAAGGTTTATCTGAGAACAACTAGTCTTTACCCAAGATTTATTTAGAGGACACACAATAACTAAAAATACCAGACTGGTGAAACTAACCTTCTTGGGTGCTTAACAGACATACTTTGAGGTCTATAATAATTTGGTCAGAGGGACATAAAGGATACTTTTTGCTCCTTGACCTCCTAGGTCAACTAGTCCCAGGGGACTATCAGCCTCTTTCAAAATGTCCTATAATGGTGGTGGGTCACCTGTCTTCTTGATCAAGAAGGCCAAGGAGACCCCACCAGATGGACTTGAACCAGTATCCAGTCTATAAAGAGGAGGGTCAACACAGAGGAA
>NW_008354396.1:222371-235857 GCF_000622305.1 Nannospalax galili
ATCCCCCACCACATGTAAATAAAGCATACTATGAGCACCTATCAGCTGAAGCTTTGGCTGCTGCCTCCACACTACATTTTCCCTAACCCCCACTGAATAAATGGAGCTGTATCACTGAACCTGCCTTCCCGGAAGGGCTTTCTTCCATCAGTGCTCACTGGCCGTCCTGACCCCACTCGTCACTTCTGCTCCCCCTGTCCTCATGGACCAGTGGCCAACAACCCACGAGGAGAGGGAGAGACCCCACAGACTGTGACTAGCAATAATCAGATATATAGAGATTAGAAATGCCTTGTGCATCTTAGTGTCAATTGTATTAAAAATGATGTTTTCTGTATGAAACTGTATTTTAATAATGAAATGGAGATCTTTTTTAAAGTTTAAAACCTCATTTAATTTTATGTCTTATAGGTTTAGACAGAGTACAGTATTGTATAACTGTATTAATTAAACTATATACCTAAAAATTTACAGCCAATTATGAAAGAGATGCATCTTAGCTCTGGAAATTGTTATTGAATATGTCAATGCTGTTGTAATGAAATGCTTCTTTTAATTATATGGTTATTAAATAAATAATTTTAAAAAAGAAAAAAAGAAAATAAGGAGTAGCGGGGGGTACAAGAGAAAATTTAGCCATATTCCCACTGTTCAGAAATATGGACACTGTTACCATTTTAGTGTGCTTTTTCGTATAGTTCCTTACAGTTTCAACTAAAATTGATAACACTTTCCATATGCCTTTTTAACATTAGGTAACACCACATTGTCAATAATTATAAAATAATGTGTGTTTATTGTTATAGCTTTGGGCTGTACTTTAAAATGAAAAGAAATTAAGAATCAACTTGGTCTTAATTCTAAGATGCTGGTGAGATGTCTCTTCCTTCTTCATTTGTGCCTCCTGCTTTATTTTTCTGGAAGATCTCATTTGCGACTCTGGGCTGTGTTTCAGGCAGCAATGTTTCTTCAGAGATCCGTGACATTTTCCTCTTTAAGCACAGGTAGAACAGCATGTGGCTCCTGCCCTGTGGATACTTCTCTTGGCTGCTTTAGTGATTAACCTGGCATCAATTACACTAAGTACTATTTAAGGAGGGAGGATGGTACAACCTGGAAATTAAACCATTTACACTGAATTAAGGCCATCATGAAACAGTCAAGAAGCCTTGTAGACACAAATACTCATTTCTTTCTGTTTTATCCGAGATTTGGTGGCTCCATCCAAGTTCAGCTAAGCTGCTTAGAGGGATATCTAAGCTGGTGTGGTTGCCAGGACCACCTTTCTTTCCAAGATGAAGTTCTTTTCTTTTGTGCTAGGGAAGTGAAGATGTCTGGCCACATGCTAGGGTACCAGAAAAGAATTTTTATTGAAGGGACACATGGTACACAGTGTATGTGCTTATAAGCTCTCTCTGTGTGTACATGTGCTTATGTACACATGTAAGACTTATAAGTATTTAAGCATTTAAACTTAATTTATAAAGTGCCCTAGAAGGAATTTATAATGTGTCTGGAAAGACAAATAGATTTTATTTTGGTAGTTATTAGGAATGCTAATCTGGCTCTCTGTGGTTATCTTCTTACAAAGAAGGACTTAAATGTCAATATACAATATTCATCTCTTTTCTCATATGTGTTGAGGGCCTACTATGTGTCAAATACTCTATTTGATATTGATGCTAGAGCAGTAAGCAAATAGATAAAATGTCTGCCACCTGCCACCAGCAATTAGACCTCCATAGAAGGAGACAAAGAGAAAGGAAATATCAGCTCTTTAAGTATTAATACCTGCATTAAAGAGACAATAAGATAGGGAAGGAAATTGAGAGTTTGTGCAGATGTGGGTAGGTGTTGGGATGAAGGATATGGCACAAAGAGGTCACATTAAGACAGTGCCTGAACAAAGATGGCTTGACCTCTCATCATAGTTAGAACCAGGAGTGAGCTTGATCTGTTCTGAGAACTCTTTTCTTCTCAGTTCTCTTGGAACTGTTCCATGGAACTGTTCTCTCAGACAAAAGACTTGGCCTCTGTTTATCAAAACAGTACACACAGTTGATAGGACAAAGGAAAGGAGGACGGATTTTCACTTTCTGACCCCTTCTAACCCAGAATAACATATACAACCACAAACAGATGTTATCAATCTAATCTGTCCCTGTTGTTTGCAACACAGATGGAATAATTACTCCCCAGAATATTCACCATTTTCAGTACTAATATTTTCACAACACACACACACACACACACACACACACACACACACACACACACACACAAATAAATAAATAAAACACTCTGGGCACTTTGCCCTACACATACACACATACATACATACATACATACATACATACATACATACATACATACATATATACATTATTCAGGATCAGGAGCAAGGAAGGGTCATGAAGGATTAAAGCTATATGTTTAACTTACAAAAGAAACCTAAGGCCTAGTAATATTATTTGTATTGTCAATAAGTGAGATAGTGTTAAATGATCTCAAAATACAAGATTAACTTTGGTTACAAGGTTAGGTGAGATTCCCATTTGTAACAGAAGGGGCCATAAAAGCCATTCCCACAGGAGGGTTTCGGGGATAACTACTATTGGGGGCTAGGAATGACCTGATAAAAATATGCATATACTCTATTTCATAATCATAAGTGATCTATAGAATGAGTGGAGGCCTGGGTTGTGAGGAGGGGTGTCAAGGCCACAATCTGGAGGAGGATTGAGCCAGGAAAAGGCACCAGCATGTTCAAATGACATGAGGAAGGTACATGGTACATTTGCAGAAAAGTGAGAGCAGAAAGACTAGATTAGACCAGGTCCAGGATAGCCAACAGGAGGAGACTGAAAAAGTAGAGTGAAAAGAGAACGGAACACAGAATTATAAGCACTGTGGACAGTCGTCAAGAGCCAGATTCTATATAGTTAGGATAATAGACTTCATTCTCAGAGACAGAGGGAAATGAGAACAACACCAGGGAAGAGGGACAGTCAAGAGGCCAACCCAGGTCTTCTAGGTTTGGCTCAGTTTGTTAGTATTATCTTATTTAACATCAGAATCCTAGGCCCAACCTCAGACAAAGTTTCCCAGGTGATCCATATGAGTGTTAAAGTTTAGGAAGCACTGTTGTATGCTGTTGCCCTGGGAATGAGACTCACTGTCTGGGCTTCTCCAGCATTCTAGAAAGGCATGCATTGCAAGAAACTGCCTGAGCCCTAGGTAAACAAGGCTGGGTAGTCTCCCAGCCTTCTGTCATTCAACGCATATTCATGACAGTTATTAACAATTGCTACATGCCTCATCTCTGTCCCATGCAATTTCATCCAGTGACCAACCCACTATCCATGTCAAGGATGATGTTATTTCCAGATAACCCATATACAAGCTGTAGAGAACGCAATTTGAGGTCCACTGGGATAAAGGAGTGTCTACAGATATCCAATCAGAATTGGACAATGCCAATCATAGCCGCTCAAAATACACATCAATGTGTGATTCAAGTCAGTTAAGCAAATGTTTCTCCATGAGAAGCCACAGGCTGTGAGGGATGTCTCACAGAAGACAGGGGAATAGAGACGCCATTTATCTTATGCACTGCTCTGCTGGCTCTTCACAAACAGTGAGTGCGTCCAGTAGAATTCACTGAATGGCTGGGAGTTTTAAAGTCAAGTGCCAACCGAGGGCCCATCTATCCTAAACAAGCCTGCCAACAGCTTTCTCACACAAATTCCAAGTCAGATGGATCGTTAGCCTGCTCTGCAATCACAGCCTCTGCCCTCATCCAACATGATTCTTCAAGCATCTACTGATGCTTGAGTGCTGAGATGATAATAAAGACAGTTACAGTTTCTCAGCACGGATGACAGGCCAGCTCCAGCTCTGTGTGCTTACTGTACTCTCTCTCTCTCACAGGAGCCTCGTAGCAGTGCTAGGATGCAGCTGAATTCACAGATGGGGAAATTGGGGTTCAAAAAGCAAAATAACTTGGAGAGGCAGTAACCTGCTCACCTGGCTTGTTCAAAGATATTTTTATGAAGTCTTTGAGAACTTCATGCAGTATATTTTGATCATATTTTCCCCTCCCTCAGCTCCTTCCAGGCTTATCCTCACCTCCCAACCCACCAACTTCATGGTTTTTTTTCTCCATTAAGTTCAATGTGTTGTCCAAATAGACTTGGACATTGAACTTTCCCTTTGATTGTGGTCGACATATCAGGGGTCACACCTGTATGGAAGAGTATGTGGCAAAGACCACTGACAAGGAAACTCCATGGGAGGGGGCAGCAGTTTATTTGAGAGCAAACAGACCACTGGGCTGCCTCTCTGGGAGCAGGGAAACAAACAGTAGAGAGTGAGCAGGGGAAGTCAGACATCTTTTATAGGCAGTCAGGTGCTTGGGTAGCTTTCCATGACATAGGCTAGGCAGTTCAGCTCAGGATTGTTTGGTCCCCCAGTAAGCAGTGGCACTTGCCTGGGACTAAATTCGAACCCAGGTTTAGAATATTGTGAGCTGCTCTGCCATTTTAGATGATGGGATTTGACTGGCTTGAGCTCAGCAGGACTTATATGTGTGTTATCACAACTTCAGTAAGTTCATATGTGCAGCTGTCTTACTGTTATGGGTCTCTGTATTAATTGCCTTCTACTGTGAGAAGAAACTTCTAAGCTGAGCATGGTGGCTCATGATTTTAATCTCAGTGCTCGGGAGGCAGAGGCTAGAATCTCTGTGAGATTGAGGCCAGCCTGGTCTCCATAGCAAGTTCCAGGCCAGCTGGGGCTATAGGGAGGCCCAGTTTCAAAAAGACAAAATAAATAAGTAAATAAAATGAAGAAGAAGATTTTCTGATGAGGGCTGAGAGACAAACTAATCTATGGGCATAGCATTATAAGCCATTTTAATACTATGTTCATTTAGTAAGACATTAGTAGTTGGAGTCACCATCTTGGTTTCTTTTTTCTTTTTCTTTTTATTTGAGACAGGGGCTCTCATTGACTTGAAGCTTGGTAAATGTGCTAGGCCAGCTGTCTAGAAAGCACCAGCAGTCTCCCTGTCCCTGGCTGGGATTACATGTACATGCACCATACCCAGCTTTTTCTACATGAGTTTTGGGGATTGAACACAAGTCCTCATGCTTTCAAGGCAAACACTTTACCAACTGAATTATCTTCCCAGCTCTCTGATTTGCATTCTTGACACCACTTTAATATGATTTGTCCTTGCCTCTTCCTAATCTATCTAGTAGTGCACTCTCCACAGAAGGATTCATAGGCATCACATCCAAAAGTACAGCCCAGCACAGAAAATCTTCAACATAATTCTAACCTGGAAGAGGAAAGGAATAAGAGCTACACTTAGACGTCTGAATTTGTTATGATTAGCTATATCCTTGGAACTCTGCAGGACTAACATGACCACTGCCACTGAAACCAGAGCAGCTATGATTACTCAAACAAGACTCTCATAAGATCAGACTATTAACATTCTGTTCTGGGACAGAGGCCATCAGACCCTTCCTTGAGATTCCAGCCACCATAACCTTCTTCACCTCCCTGCAGGTGATCTTAGCAGGTGCTAAAGAAGGTGAAGCTTGAGTGTGATTGGGACACAGCTTTTGTGAGGTGCTCCAGTTTCTTGGGGCCCATTGTTTTAATAGTCTGATAGACAAAGGGAGGAACGTAAGATTCTCTGTGGAACACTGTCATCCTTTTACGATGGTTGTACCACTATATCACTATCACTATTAGCTTCTTGCTTCTCTTTAAATCTAGCTTCATCTTGCAGCCACCCAGAGACCTTGGCCTTTAGTTTGCAATTTTCAGAAAATATATGGAAAGGATTTGATGCAGACTTCCCATTCATTGCATAATCCAAATTGTTAGGCTGGCAAAATGTGGAGTTTTCAAACATACAAAAAAGAAAAAAACAGAGAAGAGATGATGTCTGAGGGTTAGTTGACCAATGGGAAGCATGGTATACTGTGGCTTTTGAAGACAGAATGGTACATCTCTTTTCTCAATCTCTCTTGTTTTAAAATAAAGTTTTCTTTCTTTCCTTCTCAGTGAAAAAGAAGTACATAGTTAAAGTTATCCAGTGAAACTGCTGGCCATCTTACTTAGTAAATGCTGGAAGCTTTCCCATGGTTGCTGAGACTGCATAATTGGAGCCCTGTCAGTTCTCTTCTTTCAGACTATACATATTCATGCTCCAACACCAAGAAAACTCTTCTTCCAGATGCTTCCATGATGATCTTGTGTCTTGGAGTCCTTGCTCAGGCTTCACCTTATCAGTGAGACTTTTCTTGATTGCCATACATTAAAGACTATTCACATGGTACATGGCCTCTGCTTTCATGACACAGCATCCTCACCATCTGATATATTACATTTTTGTTGGTAGATATACTTTCACTGCAATATGACCTCCTGACACTGCTAAAGTGGTGCTGGCACTAAGAAGCATTCAATAAATATTCTTTGCCTAGAAGGAGGCATATTGTTTATGGATCCATAAGCACTGACTCTGCTGTATCAACCCAGATAAGGGAGTGGTTTTCTGGCACTTAGTTTGGGTCAAGAACAAGGATATCTTAATATCTATAAACATTTTAAAATCAGAAGCAAATTGATCGTCTATCTGTCAAAGTTTGGTCAGTAAAACAGAAGCTAGTCTAGGTATTTGATGTAAGAAAGAACTTAATAAAAGAAATTAAAGTTCACCACCATTAGAGTACTATGTTGGAAGGCCACAGCAGCCAAAGCAAGCAAGGGTGCTCTCAGGAAGCCTGGAAGAGCATGCAACCAGAAGCCATCACTAATGGCTTTGGTTGACTTCTTTGGGGAGAAGGCGGCTCTCAGCAGCCTGTCTGAAAATCTCCAGTGAAATCTATGCCAGCCATAGCTGCCATCCACTGATGCCTACACACTGGTCTACAGCTGCCATTTAGTGGAAAAATAAGGTTCTTTTTCTATTCTAAAAATCTCAAACAAGTGTTTCTCATTAGCTAAGTCTAGCTAAACTGTACTGGAAAGGGAATGTGGGAGCAGTGAGGTTCTTGGTCCTACTATAGAGAGGAGAGCTGTGAAAAATGGACTCATTCTTATTTGCAATGAACAATATTAAGAAGAGATTGCTCATCCATTAACTAATGAACTACTATATTTTTAATATTGGTGTTGTCCATTTCTGCCCATGATCAGTGCCTTGACATAGTATAAAGACTGAATTATTGAGTCTCAGGTTAGGGGTGTAGTGACATCCTAGGAAACATCATTAGATCATCTTCAATACTCTTCCTTGCCCCAGATATTTCTAATTTTGCCTGTGGGAGTGGTTGCCAAGAAGAATGTGAGACTGATAAATTCTTGGCTCTTCAAATGGAAGAAAGTGTTTGTACTTTTTCCATTGGGTAGTCTAAGAGATACTTTCTTTCTCTCCCATTGCACACTGCTGTGTTGGTTCTCCTGACAGGAACACTCAAGGGCAACCTAATTTCAGCGACTTACAGGTGAGACTGGAGCCAATGGCTAGTGGCAGCATTCATCTGGGTCTCAACTGCTCACTCACAATCTCTAGCCTGGTATAGGTGGGCAGGAAGGAGCACTGCATCATATAGTACTCTTCATAGTACCTCACTGGGGTCAATGACCGAAAAATAGAACAAACAACATCTATGGATTGCTTATAAGCATTTTCCATAGTCATATTATGTTATGTTAAAGGCCTTCCAGGGAGATATGAAACGGGGAAAAAGAGGGTCCCCTAGAGTGTTCTTAGTCTCATTCATAAAAGAATTTAAGAATGGACCCAAATGGAAGCTTTTACAATGATAGAATCTTAAAGAAAACTCCTCAGGGCAGGCAATCTTGGCAGCTGCCCTGAGGAGGTGAATGAATGCATTTCTATTATGCCCCTTTGCTGACTGCAGAGATCACTTACACTGTGTAGGTGAGGAGGTGAGTGAATGCATTTCTATTATGCCCCTTTGCTGACTGCAGAGATCACTTACACTGTGTATTATGTTTTTTTCCCATCTGATTTCTTGTCTTGTGTTCTCTTCCTTGATAAGACCCATTAGTTTGATTATTACAATGGTAAGAAGTACTCTCAGGTCTCTCCTCAAAGTCTTATTTTCTCATTACTTTTATCTGTGGCCTTTGTGAAATTTTAGTTTTTGTAATTAACTGTTACTGTTAACTTAACCATTCCAAAAATAATCAAGTTCCACCTAAAACCAACTTTTTATTTCTCTGTCCCATCAGTGCTGACATCATTGCATTCTTCCCTATCCATGGTTCTCTCAATGTCACACTCAGACTAGATTTTAACAAATTTCAAGAGGTGACTCTCCTCATTGTTCCAAGATGGACCCTGAGTTTTTACTCTCCACCAAATTATAGTCTCATTCTTAGAGGATCAATTCCTGGCCAGATTTTCTGAAAAGCTACCTTCTCTGACATCTTCAGACTTCTGGTTTTCTAACTATAATCTATGTTATAAAATTAATATTATCAGTTAAATTCACTCTGGTACAATTTCCTATTCAACTTATATATACTTACTCTCTGTAACCACACAGTCTCCACAGGAGTCAAGGCATTGCATTAATGGATCTCAGGGTTGGATACAAATGTAAAAATTGATAGAAGTCATATTCAGCTTCTTATTATCCATGTGCCTGAGAACATTACTTCAACTAATTTAACATCAGTTTTCTTGTTTACAGACATGATTTATTTCCACTGAAGACTCTTAGAGAGGAATAGAGGAAATTGATCAGATGAAAAGGACTTATCACACAGCAGGATGATTTGTTTCCATCCTAACTCCCTCCTGGTCCCCAGGTGCTCTCCCTGCTCTTTTGTACTCCTATACTCTATTTACATGCTTTCACTCTCTTTAACTCTAAAACAGGTTCCTCAAAGAATGTTAGCTATGCATATTATATGTGACAGGTGTCTGCATATGTGGAAGGCATAAATCATGTGGTCTAAAAGTCACTGTATATTTGGGATTAAAAATTTTTTCTTATCTATTTTTAAAACATTTTATACATGTATGTGATGCATCTTAATCACATCCACTCCTCAATCCCCCGTCCATTTCCTCTGGGATTCCCTTCCACAGATCCCTCCCAACTTAATGTTCTCCTTATTTAGTTCCTTATTATTATTGTTATTGTTATTATTATTATTATTATTATTTATTTTTAGGCCATTAAGTCCAATTAGCAGAGCCCATATGCATATAGGCATGGAGTCATTCATTCACTGGAGCATGGGGAACCTACCTGTAGCCACACTCCTAAAGAAAAGTGACTCTCCCTCCCATAGCAGTCAACTATCAATAACTCTTCAGCTAGGGTGGGCCCTGGAAGCCCTCTCCACTCCATGTTGAGATCTTTTTAATATTATTTTAAAAATATTTTATTTAGTATTTATTTTTATTTTTGTGTATGAGTGTATTGTCTGCATGTGTGTAAGTGCACCTGTGTCATGCAATGCCCACAGAGATCAGAAGAGGGTGTCAGATTCCCCTGGACCTGGAATTACAGACAGTTGTCAGTCATTATGTGGGTGCTGTGGGGAATCAAACCTGGTCCTCTTCAAGAGCAGCCAGTGCTCTTAACCACTGAACCATCCCTCCAGCCCCACCATGCTGAAATTTTTAACTGGCTTGATCTTGTGCAGGTGTTGGGTCCCCAGTCCAGCCAAGTCTGCCCATGGTCACTTCCATACTAGTCCACGTACTTTTCCTTATGTGTCTGCTCTGCTCTTCTGTGTCTAGAGTTACCCAGAGAAAAGTCTTCAGCATGCTCTACTCAGAAAGGCACCTATGTCACTGTGCCACTAAGTGCTCTGTCATGTAAGGAAGATCCAGATTTTATGTATCAAATTATCTATTAGTATATAATAATTACCCATAATTTCAGTTTTAAAATAGCGAAGTGCTTATCTTCTAGTTTCTGTGGGTTAAGAATCTTGGAGTGGCTAGATAATTCTAGGTCAGCATCTCTTGTGATTTTGCAAACAAGAAATTGTTGGTCTGCAGATTCTAATGGCTTACCTGGGGCTGAAAGAACCTCTTCCAAGGTTGCTTCCATGACTCCACAGTTGTGGAAGTTTCTCCAAAGGGCTACTGACAAAGTCAAAAGCCAGATGGGTTTAAAAATGAATAATAATCACCTAACCTCAGAAGTAGCACAACATCATTTCTGTCATGTTTTTAACTACACAGACCAACCCCGGTAAACTAAGAAATGTCTCCTCAAAGGTATGACTACCATCAGACAAGGACCAAAGGTAGGTACATTCTTGAGGCTGGCTACTCTACATTCCACTCGTAGATTTTCCAGTCCCATGGGTCCTTCAGTTAAAAAGCAAATACTTCCAGAAAGGATTAACATACTATAACATACCATTACAAATTAACCAAATAGTACCACTTTGGAAAACAGAAAATAGGTGAGTAAATTTTGTGCAGAAGTGGGGCTCAGAGGCATGAGAAAAATTTCTCTGTAAAGCTTTAGAGAACAGTCAATGGAGAAGTCTCTACTATTTGTGATCAGAATGTTTAGTATCATGAGATGATAAAGATACTCAAAGCAGGGTGGGGTTCTATCTAAGGGGCTTTCCAGACTGTAGATTCAGTCTGGTGGGTGGATCTTTTGGTAACAAGACCTTTTAAGAGACCTCAAAATATTTTATTTTAGGGAGTGAAGTAGGTGTAGGGGTAAAAAGACATTCTATTTACTGATTTTGCAAATATTCAGTGCCAAGGTCTTGGCACTCAGCATCCATGGAGCTGGTAGAGAAAGGGGGTAAAAGCAATAGCTGTGCTTCACTGCTGGTTAATTAAATGTTGATTCCAAGGCAGCTGGTAGAATATGTGCCGTATGTATTATCCTCAGTTTGGGTTTTCTTTTTTTTTCCTAATTCACACATTTTAATTAACCTTCAAGCCCTTGCTGGGGCTTTGAAAGAACTTAATTGGCCTGCAGGGATTGGAATACACAACAGCTAGAAAAAGGCTATGTCTCAGTTGTTTTCACTCCAAGGACTTATAAAATTGAAATTATTGTTTAATTTCATTCTTTGAAGCCCAGAGGTACACGTGAATTCATATTTGGAACTGTCAGAGCTGTTCTTGAATGCTTAAATGAGAATTGCAAAAAAAGTATTTAAACAGTCGAGTACTTAATACATGAATCTTTCATTCACCTGATGTCTTTGAGTTTTCAATGAGTTGAATGCTCCCATTTTCCCTCTTTCCTCATGGAAGGTGGGAAATATGGTGACTAAAATTTAGTAGACAAGCTCACATTACTGCACCACACTGTGTTGATAAAAGCAAGTTTCAGAGCCAGCCCAGATTTTAGATTCACAGTGTGGAGATAGGGATCTCTTGATAACAGGATCCCTTAAGAGACCTTCAGATATTTTTAATTTCCCAACAATGTTGAGAATCAGTCAATGCACATATTTCACTTTCTATCTGAAAAGTAACTCAATTACTGAAAAATCAGTAATATATAATGATCAAAGCTGTAGATGAATAGTCTTATGTCCTCTGCACAGAGATGAAAATCCTCCAGATAAATTCATGACAGGAGTGGTAGGCAGAGAAGAGGAATGAACTTTTGTACGCTGAGAGCCAAGTGTGGAAAAAAGAGACTAAAGGGGACTGAGAAAGAAGAGAAGACTGTGAGGTAAGGGGATGCCATGGAAGGAGCAATGAAGGGAGGTGTTTAAAAAGAGAGCGCTCAATAATGTCACAATTTTCAGAAATGTTATGGAAGAAAAGGATGGCCAATAAAGCAACTGGATATAACAAATGAGTACAAGGGAATGCACATTTCTTGTGCTTCACTTCCTGTGTCAAGTATTCTAAGGTTCTTTCACCCAATGGGCAAAATCTATTGTCATGTAAGAAATAAACCGAAAAGTCGGTGACTTAAAACTATGTGTTTACTCACAGTTCTGTGGTTTGGAACTTTAGGTTGGATTCACTGATGAGATTCCTCCATTTCACTAATGTTTATGGACTCATTTGCATGTTCTAGACAGTTGATTGACCAGTTTTGGGCTGGTTGGTCCCAGATGATCTCTTTCCCATGTCTGACAGTTGATATCTCTTTCCATGGGGCCGTTCATGTTCCAGGACAGCGGACCATGTTTCTTTATATGATGACAAATGGGTTCCCAATTGTCAAAGAAGAAGCTTTACACATCTTCAGACTGAAATTTAGAAGTTGTTCACATTATTTCACCACATTATTGCTCAAAGCAAGTGACAAGGTCATCCCAGATTCAGTTGGAAAATAGAGTCTACCTCTTGACAGGAGGAGTATTAACATATTAACATTAGAAAGAGATAAAGTTATAGGACACATTCTGGTATGATGCTACCAATTCTATTTAATGGAGAAAGTTTTAACTCAAAAGCAAGGACAG
Organism: Nannospalax galili; assembly: GCF_000622305.1. Lineage (NCBI taxonomy): Eukaryota > Metazoa > Chordata > Mammalia > Rodentia > Spalacidae > Nannospalax > Nannospalax galili. The sequence continues at coordinate 234,840 of NW_008354396.1, forward strand.
ATCATAGAGTTTGAAGGAAAGTGGATGGAACTATGTTATGTGAAATAAGTCAGACACAGAAAGACAAAAGACACATATTTTCTCTAATATGAAGAATTCAGATATAAGTGTGTGTGTGCACGAGAGAGAGGGAGAGAGAGAGAGAGAGAGAGAGAGAGAGAGAGAGAGAGAGAATGAAAAGGGGGACCATAAAAGGGGAGGAAGAGCTCTTTGATGTGTTGGGATGAGTTATGGTTTATAAAACTACATGTGCTTCCCTCAGGCCTCTCTTGGGGTAAGTCGTATTGCACAGCCCTCTACGCCTTGACTCCCCTAGCTGCGTTCACCCTTCCATCTCCCCTGCTGTTCTCTACTCCTAGTTTGGGTCCTGTGCCATTCCTAGTCTTGGGGCCCCAGACACCTGGGGAGCCAGTGCTGCTTCCTGATCCTTTTCACCTGGACCTGCTTGGTGCCTTCCTTGGGCCCCAGGAGCACTGCTTCTGGACCTGGCCCCACCCTCACCTCGCTCTGCTTCCCTGGACCTGCACCACCGGCTAACTCTCCTGGCCTGCTCTCCTAACCTCAGGCCTCTAGAGGTGGGTCTATCACGCAGCCCTCTGTGCCTTGACTCCCCGGCCACATGCACCCTTCCATCTCCCCTGCTGTTCTCTGCTCCTAGTTTGGGCCCTGTGTCATCCCTAGTCTTGGGGCCCCAGACACCTAGGGAACCGGTACTGCTTCCTGATCCTTTTCACCCAGACCAACTTAGTGCCTTCCTTGGGCCACAGGAGCACTGCTTCTGGACCTGGCCCCGCCCTCACCTCTCTCTGCTTCCCTGGACCTGCACCACCGGCTAACTCTCCTGGCCTGCTCTCTTACCCTCAGGCCTCTCTTGGGGTAAGTTGATCCTGGAGCCCTCTGCGACTTGACTCCCCTGGCCTCATTCACCCTTCCATCTCCCTCACTGTTCTCTACTCCTAGTTTGGGCCCTGCACCATTCCTAGTCTTGGGTCCCCAGACACCTGGGGAACCAATACTG
>NW_008354396.1:237128-237916 GCF_000622305.1 Nannospalax galili
GAACACATGGAGATTAAACAACACACTCCTGAATGATGAATGGGTCAAAAGACAAACTAAGAAAGAAATAAAAGTATTCCTGGAACTAAATGAAAAGGACAATACAACAAAACGAAACCTCTGGGACACTCTGAAAGTGGTTCTTAGAGGAAGTTTGTAGCTCTAAGTGCCTACATCAAAAAATCGGAAAGAACACAAATGACTTAACACTGCAACTCAACACACTTGAAAAGCAACAGCAAACAACCCAAATGCTGCAGACAAGAAGGAATAACAAAAATCAAGGCAGAAATCAATGAAATTGAGATAAAGAAAACAATACAAAGAATCAATGAATCTAAGAGCTGGTTCTATGAAAAGCTAAACAAGACAGACAGAACTTTAGCCCAGTTAACCAAAAGAAAGAAAAAGCAAATTCAAATCAACAGAATCAGAGATGAAAGGGGAAACATTACAACAGACACCCAAAAGATCCAGACCATTATAAGGGAATATTTTAAACACCTATACACTACTAAATTTGAAAATCTAAAAGAAATGGATGGATAGCTGAAATCAAGAGAACCACCAAAGTTAAACCAAGAAGAGATCAACAGTTTAAACTGACCCATAACATATAAGGAAATTGAAACAGTAATATAAAGCCTCCCAACTAAAAAAAGCCCAGGCCCAGATGGATTTGCAGCAGAATTCTACCAGACATTCAAAGAAGCCCTCCAACCAATACTACTTAATTTATTCAAAATGATAGAAACAGAGGGAGAACTCCCAAATTCCTTCTATGAAGC
>NW_008354396.1:240084-240501 GCF_000622305.1 Nannospalax galili
AATGGAGTTTTACTCAGCAGTAAAGAAAGATGAAATCATGAAATTTGCAGGTAAATGGATGGAACTAGAATCTGTTATACTAAGTGAAGTAACACAATCTCAGAAAAAAAATCGACATATGTTCTCCCTCATATGTGGATCCTAGGATCAGACTCTGAGAAATAAGTATGCAAACAGATATAACTGTAGGAACCAGGACAAGGGTAAGGAAACAGTGAGGTAAAGGAAAAGAAATAACCTGAAGGAGAAGAATAGTAGGTAACAGGCCTTAATAAGGGATATATCGATAAAGATTGGGTTAGTCTAAGGGATGGGGGAGGTAAGGGTATATGAGGAATCTAGGGGATAAGGAGAAAGAAGAAGCTCAACAGAGGTAGGATCATGGGAGCAAGGGTATTAGTAAGGAAGAAAGGGGGG
>NW_008354396.1:241873-266807 GCF_000622305.1 Nannospalax galili
AAAAAAAAAAGAAAAAAATTCTACCAGAAAAAAAAAAATACATGTGACATGAAAGCAGAAAAGAGGACTATTTGGGGAGAAAATAAGATTAGAAAGAGGTACACAAGGGTAGGGATGAATAAGAATAAGCATCATTTCAGGTAGGTCAAGGCCAGAACTCAGGCAGCTAGTCACATCACATCCACAGTTAAGAGCAGAGAGAAACAAATGTGCCCATGCTACCTGTTGCTGGCTGTTACCTTTCTCCTTTCTTATATAATTCAGTAACCACTAACTAAGGAATGGGGCTGGGACCACTCACAATGGGCTAGGTGTCTCTACATCAATTAGCAATTAAGACAATCCCCTGCAAACATGTCCACAGACCTACTTGATAAAGACAATCGCTCAGTTGAGACCCTCTTCCCAGAGAATTCTAAGTTGTAGCAAGTTGACAGGAAACTAATGATCATACTTTCTGTAACTTAAATTTTAATTAAAAAAAGAAAGACTGACTGCGCTTTGACTCCCACAACCTCGTTCACCCTCCCAGCTCCCCCTCCTCCTCTTGGCATTGGCACTGGCCCATTTCTTCTCTTGGTGCCCCAAACTTCTGGACTGCCCTCTTGGCCCAGACTTCCTACTGCTTCCTGATCTTTTGCACCCAGACCAACCCAATATCATCCTTGGGAGCCCTCAAAGCCTATTCCCTCACTCTCCTTGTCTTTGCATACCTGACATCAGCCTTCATCCCTGGATGTCCCACGCCCAACCTGGATTCCTGAGACCATCCTCCTTCCCTGTTTGCTCTGGATTCCTGAGACTAACCTCCTTCCCTGACTGCCTGAGAGTCCTGAATCCTACATCTACTTAGCATTCCTCCTAAATGGTATTGTGCCTGCTGACTAAAGGGATCTAGACCTTAGGAGAAAGACTGAGAGCATCTGATCCTCATTCGACTTGGGCCTCTGTGAGAACTCCTGAGCATCAAGATGAAAGCCATCTGGCCCCTCCAATATAAAAATCAAAAGAAAGAATCTGAAGCCTAGATCAACCAGCCTTTGAAGCCCAACAAGTAAACCACAAAGGCACATAAAGTTTACAAAAAGAAGCAGACCTGAACTCATCAAAGGAAGGCTTGAGTGTCACACAAGAATCAGAAACTACAAAAGTCATACGTCAAAATCACAGTGAAAAATAATAACACAAAAAACCAAAATAATGTATCCCCACAAGGTACCAACAGTCCTGTAGAGGAGTACAATGGGAACCACCTTGAGATAACACAGGAATTAAAAAAAAAATTATAAACATGATAAAAGAATTCAGTGAATTTAAAGTACATACAAACAAAGAAATTAAAGAACTGAAAGAAGATAGGGGTGAACTTCTGAACGAATTCAGAAAAGAGTTAGAAACATTGAAGAATTCTCAGGCTGAAATGAAGAAGAAAATAAAACATTGAGTAAGCCAATTAGAAATGACAGGAGAAAGCCTCACCAATAGGATGAAGGAAATGGAAAGCAGAGTATCAAGTCTGGAAGATAAAGTGGACGAACTAGACCACTCAAGCAAAGATCAGGAAAAATTTAAGAAAACACAAGAATGGAATATGCAGGAATTGTGTGACACAATAAAAAGACCAAACTTATGCATCATAGGCATACAGGAAGGAAAAGAAACTCAGGATAATGGTATGGACCAGATCTTCAATAGGACTGTAGAAGAAAATTTCCCAAAATTAAAGAAAGACATGCCCATACAAATACAAAAAGCACACAGAGCACCAAATAGACAGGATCAGAAAAGAAACTCTCCACAGCACATCATAGGGAAAACGCTAAACATACAGAACAAAAAGACAATACTAAAAGCTGTAAAAGAAAAAAAGTCAAATATAAAGGAAAAACCATCAAAATTACAGCTGACTTTTCAGTACAAACTATAAAAGCCAGAAGAGCCTGGACCAAAGCATTCTCAGTTCTAAATGACCACAGATGCCAACCCAGATTACTTTACTCAGCCAAAACGTCTATTATAGTTGAAGGGGAAAGAAAAATATTCCATGACATAAATAGGCTGAAAGAATTCATGTCCACAGAAGTAGCCCTTCAGACAGTTCTTGAAGAAATACAAAGGGCTGAAGAAGGGAACAGCTATACCCAAGGAATAAGAGAAAGAAACTTAATGAAGGTATAAATGTGGAAATGCACAGTTTTACCATGAGTGTCAACAGAAATCAAAGTGACACGAATCAATACACATCTTTCATTAATAACTTTAAATATCAATGGACTGAACTCCCCAGTCAAAAGACACAGACTATTTGAATGTATTAAAAACAAACAAACAAACAAACACCTTTTTGTTGTTTGCAAGAAAATTATCTCATTTTCAAAGACAGGCACTACTTTAAATTGAAAGGATGGAAAAAAATATTCCAAGCAAATTGTACTAAGAAAAAAGCAGAAGTTGCAAATCTACTATCTGACAAAATAGACTTCAAACTAAACTTAATTAGAAGAGAAAAATAGGGCGATTTCATTCTGATGAAAGGAACAATTGACCAATAAGATATTATAATCATAAACAAATATTAGCCAAACTCTGGTGCACCCAACTTCATAAAAACAGTACTTCAAGACTTAAAGACCCATATTAATCCCAACTCATTAATAGTAGGGGACTTCAGTACCAAATTGTCTCCATTAGATAGGTCAACAGGACAGAGAATTAACAGAGAGATGTCTGAATTAAACAATACCATACATCAAATGGACCTAACAGATATCTACCGAATATTCCACCTAAGCACCAAAAAATAGACTTTCTCTTCAGTGCCCCATGGAAATTTCTCCAAAATCCACCACATACTGTGGCACACACACACAAAATCAACATCAGAAGAAACCCTAGTAACTGCATGAACACATGGAGATTAAACAACACACTCCTGAATGATGAATGGGTCAAAGGAGAAATTAAGAAAGAAATAAAAGTATCATGGAACTAAATGAAAAGGACAATACAACACAACAAAAACTCTGGGACATATTGAAAGCAGTACTTTGAGGGAAGTTTACAGCTTTAAGTGACTACATTAAAAAATCAGAAAGAACACAAATACATGACTTAACACTGCAACTCAAGACACTTGAAGAGGAACAACAAATGAAACCCAAACCCAGCAGACAAGAAGAAATAACAAAAATCAGAGCAGAAATTAATGAAATTGAAACAAAGAAAACAATACAAAGAATCAATAAATCCAAGAGCTGGTTCTTTGAAAAGGTAAACAAGATTAACAGACCCTTAGCCAAGTTAACCAAAAGAAAGAAAGAGCACCTCCAAATTAACAAAATCAGTGATGAAAGGAGAAACATCACAACAGACACCAAAAAGATCAATAACATTATAAGGGAATACTTTAAAAACCTATATGTTACCAAATTTGAAAACCTAAAAGAAATGGACAGGTATCTAAAAGCATGGGAACCACCAAAACTAAACCAAGAAGAGATCAATAACTTAAACAGACCCATAAGACATAAGGTAATTGAAACAGTAATACAAAACCTCCCAACTAAAAAATGTCCAGGACCAGATGAATTTACAACAGAATTCTACTAGACATTTAAAGAAGATCTATATCCAATACTATTTAATTTATTCAAAAAGATAGGAATGGAGGGAGAACTTCCAAATTCCTTCTATAAAGCCAGCATCACTCTAATACAAAAACCAATTAAAGATACAACCAAAAAAGAAAACTGTATAACCATATCCTTCATGAACGTAGATGCAAAAATTCTCAACAAAATACTTGCAAACCACATACAGACACACATCCAAAAGATCATCCACCATGATCAAGTTGGGTTTATTCCAGAGATGCAGGGATGGGTCAGTATACGTAAATCATATAAATGGGCACAAAGAAAAGAAACACAGAGTAATCTCAATAGATGAAGAGAGAGCTTTTGACAAAATTCAACATGCATTTTTGTTCAAAGTTCTAGAGGGAATTGGACTGGAGGGAACATACAGCAGCATAATTAATGCCATATACAACAAACCCACAATCAACATCATTCTAATTGGAGGAAAACTGGAAGCATTCCCATCGAAATCAGGGACGAGACAAGGCTGTCCACTATCTCTACTCCTTTCTAACATAGTGCTTGAAACTCTTGAAAGAGCAATAAGACAAGAGAAGGAAATTAGAGGAGTATTAATTGGAAAAGAAGAGATCATACTATCCCTTTTGCAGACGATATGATATTATATCTATGAGATGCCAAAAATTCCACCAGAAAACTCCTAGAAATGATCAACACTTTCAGTAAAGTGGTAGGTTACAAAATTAATCTATAAAAACATGTAGTGTTTTTATATACTAATAACAAGTAACCAGAGAAAAGAGTACATGGAAACACTCCCCTTCACAATTGCCTCAAAAAAAAAAAAAATCTTGGAATAAACCTGACCAAAGAATCTTCCATGCTCATGGATTGGTAGAATTAATATTGTGAAAATGACCATCTCATCTAAAGTAATTTACAGATTCAGTGCAATACCAATCAAAATCCCTATGACATTCTTCACAGAGTTGGAAAAAACCATCCTAAGATTCATATGGAAGAACAAAGGACCTCAGATAGCCAAAGCAACCTTGAGCACTAAGTGCAGTGTTGGGGGGATTACTATACCAGTTTTTAAACTATATTATAGAGCTATAGTCATAAAAACAACATGGTACTGGCACAAAAATAGAACTGTAGATCAATGGAACAAAATTAAAGACCCAAATATGAGTACATGCAATTCCAGTGACCTGATATTTGACAAAGGGGCCAAGAACATTCTCTGGAGGAAAGACACATGTTCAGCAACTAGATCTCCACCTGTAGAAGAATAAAACTAAACCCGCGTCTTTCATCTTGCACAAAAGTCAGCTGCAAATGGACCAAAGACCTTAATGTGAAGCCTGAAACTCTGAAACTGTTAGAAGAAATCATTGGCAATAACCTACAAGATATAGGTGTAGGAAAGGATTTTCTAAATTGGACATCTAGTGCTCAGGAAACAACGTCAAGAATCAACAAACGGGACCTCAATAAACTGAAAAAGCTTCTGTATATCAAAAGAAGCAACTAAGTAATTGAAAAGAAAACCCACAGAGCAGGAGAAAATCTTCACCAGTGACACATCTGACATAGGTTTAAAATCCAGAATAGATAAAGAACTGAAAAAACAAAGAATGGAGAAAGGAAGTAACCCAGTTAAAAGACTAGCCAAGGAGCTGAACAGAGAGTTCTCAAGAGAAGAAATAAAGATGGCTAAGAAGCAACTTAAAAGACATTCAACATCATTAGTAATTAGGGAAATGCAAATTAAAACCACTTTAAAATTTCATCTTACCCCAGTCAGACTGGCTAAGATCAAAAAAAAAACCCACTGCTGGTGGTATTGCAAACTTGTTCAATCCCTATGGAAAACAGTATGGACAACCCTTAAAAAAGTAAAAAGGAACCTACCATATGACCCGGTTATACCATTCCCTGGCACATAGCCAAATAACTCATCCTATTTCAGAGACACTTGTACACACATGTTTGTTGCTGCTCTTTTCACAATAGCTAAGAAACGGAAGCAACCTAAGTGTCCCTCAACTGCTGAGTGAATAATGAAAATGTGGTTCATTTATACGATGGAGTTTTACTCACCAGTAAAGAAAGATGAAATAATGAAATTTGCAGGTCAATGGACAGAACTAGAAACTGTTATACTAAGTGAAGTAATACAGACTCAGAAAAACGACATATGTTCTCCCTCACGTGGATCCTAGCACCAAATCCTTATAAGTGAGTATGTATCCAGACATAACTACAGGAACCTGGATAATGAAAATTAACCAGGGAGGTAAAGCAAAAGAAAGAACCTGAGAGAGAAGAACAGTAAGAAACAGGTGTTACTAAGGGAGATACTGATAACAATGGGGTTATTTAAATGGGAGTGGGGAAGGAGGGTTACACAAGGAACCTTGGGGATAAAGGGAAAGAAGGAGCTCAAGAGAGGTGGGACGATAGGTGAAGGGTATTATTAAGGTAGGAATTGGGGAAATAGGAGCAGTTTAAATGGGGAAACCATCATGGAGGGGTTAGACAGTGAAAGAGATAAATAATGCCTAGCAGATCTATAACTCCTGAGCTCTTGCTACCACCTGCCTTATCTCATTCAAAAGAAAAACCTCTTTAGTGTTATCAATATTGTGAATTTATTTTAAAAATATGTATTGTATATGTATGTATGTGACTGAATGTATGTATATGCACCATGTGTAAAGTGCCCAAGTAGGCCAGAAGAGAGTATCAATCCCCTGGACTTGGAATTACAGGACTGTAAGCCACCAGATATGGGTGCTGTTAACCAAACCTGAGTCCTCTGAAAGAGTAGCATGTAATCTCAACTGCTGAGCTATCTCCCTAGCCCCAGTATTCTGAATTAAAAAAAAAAATATTTTGTTGTCTTCTGCTAAAGACTGCCCAACTAGTTGCAGTCTCGTGAGTAAGCCACATCCCATTGCCAGGTCATAATCCCCCTGCTTTGGGACCAGCCCCATTTACACAGCTCCAGGGCACACAGCTACTGTATTTAGCTAGTCAGAACCAACCACCCCACTTGGTCCCATCAGCCTGCCTTGGAGCAAGGCCCCTTTGCCTTGTAGTAGCTGGCCTTGAACCATCCTGTCCCTCTAATAAAAAATTCAAAAATGAGAACCTGAAGCACAGATCAACTATCTATTCATACATGATCAGAGGGCAATCAAGCTACCTCAAAAATAAAAACTAAACTAAACTTCCACTCAATAAAGGAAGCCTTGAATTTCATATCAGACACACAATCAACAAAATAAATCCAAATGCCCAAACCACAATGTAAAATACAAATAACATGAAAAAACCAAGAGACTATATCCCCACCAAAAGTTACCAGTCCCACAGAAGTGTACTACAATGAGAACCACCCAGAGGAACCCCAGGGCACAGAATTTAAAAGAACAATCATAAACATGATCAAAGAATTAATTGACTTTAAAGAACACACAGACGAACAACTCAAAGAACTCCAAGAGGAAAGGAATAGACTCCTGACTGAAGCTCAAGAAAATAGAAATATATAAATAAGTGAAATGACAAAGACAATTCAGGACTTGAAAAGTGAATTCACAAAAGAGATGGAAATATTGAAGAAAACTCTGGCTGAAATAAAGATGGAATTGAAAAACTCAAAGTCAATTTGAAATGACAGGAGAAAGCCTCATCAGCAGAATAAATCAAATGGAAAGCAGAATATCAATATAGTTGATAAATTTGAAGAATTGGACCTCTCAGGCACAGAATATAAAAAAAGTTTTTAAAAAAAGGAATGGAATATGCAAGAAATCTGGGATACCACAAAAAAAAAATCTACACATCATAGACATACAGTAAGGAGAATAATCTCAGGTCAATGGCATTGACCAGATCTTCAACATGATTAAAGATAAAAACTCGGCCTAAATTAAGACAAGACATAGTCATGCAGATGCAAGAGGCACACAGAACACCCATTAGAACCAGAAAAAAAACTCTCCACAGGATACCATCATAGTAAAATCACTAAATGTACAGAACACAGAGAGGATACTGAAAGTTGCAAGAGAAAAACAAGTCATATGTAAAGGAAAAGCCATGAGAATTACACCTGACTTTTCAATGCAAATTATAAAAGCCAGAAGAGTCCGGACCAAAGTATTCCAAGTTTTAAATAATTGTAGATGCTAACCCAGAATACTTTTCCCAGCAAAATTGTCTATCATAGTCAAAGAGGGAAAGAAAAATCTTCCATTATACAAATAAGCTGAAAGAATCTTTCAATAATAAATTAAAATGTCAATGGCCTCAATTCCTCAGTAACAAAACACAGATTAGTTGAATCGATTATAAGTCACAGCAGCAATGATAACATGAACAAGTCCCATGCAAACTCAAAACAGAAAAAAATCCCAGCATAGACATGAGGAAGTGGGTAAGAAGCTCCTACCTCACCTAAGGAAATTGTGCCTCAGGGAATACTGTGGAAGAGAGAATGTGAAGATTAAGAGGTAGGGGTGCTGGAAGGCCACAGGAAATAGAGTTTTCTGGAGCAATGGTGACAAGCATGTACAAAATGCATGCAAGTTCAAACTAGACAAAAACCCAGCATAGAAGTGGGGAAATGGGGAAGAAGCCCAAGCCTTAGCTGAGAAAGTATTGGGAACAAATGACTACTGGAAGAGGGAGAATTGGTGTTCTTTGAGGGAGTAACACTAGATAGGTTGACCATGCTCCAGTGGGTGGGTGAACTCACAATGAGGGACACTTGGGGACAAAAACTTGCTTAGATACATAAGAGAATGTAAGAAAACCAGTGGGGGCTATGGGATATTTTAGATAGGAAAGGTTCTAAATATGGTCAAAGCTTTATGAAGTTTGCAAAACATCAATAAAAATATTAATTTAAGCTCTTTCCCACCCACAGGCCTGTCTCCAGGGTAAGTCCACTGTGCCCTCTGCACCTTGACTCCCACAGCCACATTCGCCCTCCCATCTCCCCTGCTGTTCTCTCCTCCTACTTTGGGCCCCACCCCATTCCTTATCTTGGGGCCCCAGACACATGGGGAACCAATACTGCTTCCTGATCCTTTTCATCCAGACAAATGTAGTGCCTTCTCTGGGCCCCAGGAGCACTGCTTATGGGCCTGGCCCCACCCTCTGCTTCCCTGGGCCTGCACCACCACCAGCCTATTTCTGGGACACAGGGGCTGACTTTTCCTCTTCCTGATCCTTTCCATCCAGACCAACCCAGCTCCTCAGTGCAGTCCCCAGGAAACCTTGGGGCCTCTTCCAGCCCCATCTGCTTTTGTATCTCTGGGTGGTACTGCCACCAGCTGCCCTAGACCAGCATCTTTCCTGGGCCAGGCCCCCAGGCCAGTCCAACCCCCAAATTCCTGAGGCCAAAATCGTTCCTGGAGGGATCCAGACCTTAGGAGAAAGCTTGAAAACATCTGACCCTCATCTAAATTGGGCCTCTCTGGGAACTCCAATATAAAATTAAAGGAGAGAACCAGAAGCTTAGATGAACCAGCTTTTCATGCCCAAAAGGGAAAACACAAAGACACAAAAAGTTCACAAAAAGAAGCAGACCTAAACTAGAAGGCCTGAGTCTCACACAAGAATCAGAAACTACAAAAGAAATTCACATGTCAAAATCACAGAGAAAAAATAATAATATGAAAAACCAAAATAACATATCTCCACCAAATACCAATAGTCCTCTAGAGGAGTACAATGAGACCCTCCTAGAGATAATGCAGGACATGGAACTAAAAAGAACAATTATAAACATTATAAAAATTTCAGTGAATTTAAAGAACACCAAAGAAATCAAAGAACTGAAGGTAGCTAGGGATAAACTTCTGAATGAATTCAGAATAGAGAAATAATGAAGAATACTCAGGCTGAAATGAAGAAGGAAGTGAAACACTCAGTAAGCCAATCACAAATGACTGGAGAAAGCCTCACCAATAGGATGAATGAAATGGAAAACAGAGTATCAAGATTGGAAGATAAAGTGGACGAACTGGACCACTCAAGCAAAGATTATGAAAAATTTAAGAAATCACAAGAATGGAATATGCAGGAATTGAGTGATACCATAAAAAGACCAAACTTGCGAATCATAGGCATACAGGAAGGAGAAGAAACCCAAGACAATGGCATGGACCAGGTCTTGAACAGAATTGTAGGAGAAAATTTCCCAAATGTAAAGAAAGACATGCCCATACAAATACAAGAAGCATATAGAACAGCACACAGACAGGAACAGAAAAGAAACTGTCCACAGCACATCATAGTAAAAACACTACACGTACAAAACAAGGAGACAATTCTGAAAGCTGCAAAAGAGAATAACAAGTCACATATAAGGGAAAACCCATTAGGATTACAGCTGACTTTTCAATGCAAACTATGAAAGCCAGAAGAGCATGGACCAAAGTATTCCCAGTTTTAAATGACCACAGATGCCAACCCAGATTACTATACCCAGCCAAAATGTCTATTATAGAAGGGGAAAGAAAAATCTTCTGTGACATAAAGAGCCTGAAGGAATTCATGTCCACAAAACCAGCTCTTCAGAGAGTTCTAGAAGCAATACAAAGAGCTGAAGAAAGGAATGACTATACCCAAGAGGTTGTGGAAAGAAATTCAGTGAAGGTATAACTGTGGAAAAGTACAACTATATCAAGAACGTAAAAAGAAATAAAAAAGACAAGACTCAGTACACATCTTTCATTAATAACTTTAAATATTAATGGACTGAAATCTCTGGTCATTAAGAAACAAAACCAATCTTTTTGCTGTCTGCAAGAAACTCATCTCACTTTCAAGGACAGACACTATCTCAAAGTGAAAGAATGGAAAAAGTATACCAAGCAAATGGCACTAAGAAAAAAGCAGGTGTAGCAATTCTAATATCTGACAAAATAGACTTTAAACTAAAACTAATCAGAAGAAACAAAGAAGGGCACCTCATTTTGATCAAAGAAACAATGAATCAAGAAGATATTACAAACATGAACATATATTGACCAAACTGTGGTGCACCCAACTTCATAAAAACAACATTACAGGACTTTAAGACCTGGATTAACCCCAACTCATTAATAGTAGGTGACTTCAATACCCCACACTCTCCATTAGATATGTGAACAATGCAGAGAGTTAACAGAGAGATATCTGAATTAAACACTACCATATATCAAATGGACTTAATTGACATCTACCGAGTATTCCACCCAAGCACCAAAGGACACACTTTCTACTCAACACCCATGGAACCTTCTCCAAAATCCAATACATACTGGGGCACAAAACAAACCTCAACAAATACAAATGATTGAAATAATTTCATGCATTCTATCAACCACAATGCAATTAAACTTACAATCAACACCCGAAGAAGCCCTAATCACCACATGAACACATGGAGATTAAACAACACACTTAGAGACTATGAGAAAGAGACTTAGAGAAAGAGCAAATGGAAACACTCCCATTCACAATAGCTGCAATTAAAAAAAAATAAACCCTCAGAATAAACCTGACCAAAGACATTAAAGAGCTCTACAATTAAAATTTTAAATCTTTAAAGAAAGAAATTGAGGAAGACATCAGAAGATGTAAGGGCCTCCCATGCTTACGGATTAGAAGAATTAATGTGAAAATGACCATCCTACCAAAAGCTGTTTCTAGATTCAATGCAATGCCAATCAAAATCCCCATGACATTTTTCACAGAATTGGAAAAAAACATCCTAAGATCCATTTGGAAGCACAAAAGACCTCGGATAGCCAAAGCAACCCTGAGTACTCAGAGCAATGCCAGGGGGATTACTATACCAGATTTTAAGCTGTATTACAGAGCTATAGTCATAAAAACAATATGGTACTGGCAAAAAAATAGACCCATAGATCAATGGAACAAAATTGAAGACCCAAATATGAGCACATGCAATTTCATACACCTTATATAAACTGTTAGTAGAAAACTTTGGGAAAAACCTAAAAGATATAGGTGTAGGAAAGGATTTTAACCCAGACATCAATTTCTCAGGAAACAAGGGCAAGAATTAACAAATAGGACCTCATTAAACTACAAAGCTTCTGTACATCAAAGGAGACAACCAAAGAAGCAAACAGAAAAGCCACAGAATGGGAGAAAGTCTTCACCAGCGACACATCTGATAGAGGTTTAATAGCCAGAATTTATAACGAACTCAAAAAACAGAGAACCAAGACAAGAAGAAACCCAATTAACAGATGGAATAAGGAGCTGAACAGAGAGTTCTCAAAAGAAGAAGTAAAGATGGCTATGAAACATCTTCAAAGATGTTTAACATCACTAATAATTAAGGAAATGCATGTTAAAACCACTTTAAGATTTCACCTCACCCCAGTCAGACTGGCTAAGATCAAGAAAACAAATGATACCAAATGGTGGAGAGGATGTGGGGGAAGGGGAACACTCATTCACTGCTGGCTGCAAACAGGTTCAACCCCTATGGAAAGCAGTGTGGAGAACTCTTAAAAACTACAAATGAACCTACCATTTGATCCAGTTATATTACTCCTTGGCATACACCCAAAGAACTCATGCTATTGCAGAGACATGTGTACATCTATGTTTGTTGTTGCTCTTTTCAAAATAGCTAAGAGATGGAAACAACCTAAGTGTCCCTCAGTTGATGAGTGGATAATGAAAATGTGGTTCATTTATATGATGGAGTTTTATTCAGCAGTAAAGAAAGACGAAAACATGAAATTTGCAGGTAAATGGATGGAACTAAAAACTGTTATATTAAGTGAAGTAACACAGACTCAGAAAAAAAAGTCAACATATGTTCTGCCTCAAAAGTGGATTCTAGAACCAGACTCTGATAAATAAATATGCAACCAAACATAACTATAGGAACCAGGATAATGGAAAGGAACAGGGAGGTAAAGGAAAAGAAATAACCTGAAGGAAACAGGGCTTAATAAAGGTGATATGGATAAAAATTGGGTTAGTTTAAGGGAGAGGAGAGGGAAGGGTATACAAGGAACCTAGGGAATAAAGGGAAAGAAGGAGCTCAAGAGAGGTAGGACCATAGAAGAAGGGTATTATTAAGGGAGAAAGGGAGGAATTAGGGATACCTTATGTGGGAAAACCATGATCGAGTGGTGAGACAATGAGAGACAAAGAATGCCTAGCTAGTTTTGAAAACCAGAGAGAACCATATTACTCCTACAACTTACTGACAAATTACACATAGCATATCAAGAAATATATCTAGGTAAGGTTTATCTGAGAACAACTTGTCTTTGCCCAAGATTTATCTACATGACACACAGTAATTAAAAATACCAGACTGGTGGAACTAACCTTCTTGGGTGTTGGATGTTTAACAGACATACTTTGAGGCTTATACTAATTTGGTCAGAGGGACATAAAGGACAGTTTTTGCTCCTTGCCCTCCTAGGTTGACTAGTTGCAAGGGACTATGAGCATCTCAAAATGTCTTGTAATTGTGGTGGGTCACCTGTCCTCTTGATCATGGAGGCCGAGGAGACCCCACCAGATGGACTTGAACCAGTGTCCAGTCTATTAAGAAGAGGGTCAACACAGAGGAATCATTTCCTCCATGCTTCCAGGAGAAGCCAACCATGGTTGAGTAGGACCTTTGACTTATCATCATATAGGCGGAACTCATAAAACAAAGGAGCCAGGGGCTCCTCCCAAGCCCATGTGACCCCTGAGGAACAGATACTCAAATGACCTTAAGAGTAAAAATAAATCATTTATCTGGACCAACTGTATGGCCTTAGACACCCAAGGGGTAAGCATAACCAAAGATTAAAGGGGTCAATATAATTTCATAGGAGTCCATATGTATAGCCAAAGGCTATATAACAAGCAACAATGCCAGACAGTCGATACCTTCTTTTGAGTTCTTGGTCAGGGTGGCCAAAGGGATTCCCAGGGCTCCAACTTTTAGGGCTTTTGTTCAGAGCCCATTTGATTTCATCCCGGGGAAATAAAACAAAAACAAAAACCCAAAGGGTCTTTGAAGAGCAGCTGCCTTCTGCCTCCCTTAAAGGGTACTCTGGGAATAAAGAGACACAGTTCCCTGAGAAGCAGGGACAGAAGAGTCACATGAATAAAAAAAATAAGTCTTCAAAACATGAAAATTTGCTCCTTAATAATTAGTAGATGTGAAAAATATTACAATTGAAATCCACCTGATGACTTTATATCCATGCTCAGATGCCAAGGAGCTCAGAAAGTAATTGACTGTGACCTGTAATAATCAGATATATAGAGATTAGAAACCCATGTGCATCTTGGTGTCAGTTGTACTAAAAATGAATTTTTCTGTATGAAACTGTATTTTAATAATGAAATGGAGATCTTTTTTAAAGTTTAAAACCTCATTTAATTTTGTGTCTTAAAGGGTATATACAGAGTACAATATTGTATAACTGTACTAATTCAACTATAAACCTAAAAATTTACAGCCAATTTTGAAAGAGATGCATCTTAGCTCTGGAAATTGTTACTGAATATGTCAATGCTGTTTTAATGAAATGATTCTTCTAAGTATGTGGTTATTAAATAAGTAATTTAAAAATAGTAATTTAAAATAATGTAAAAACATTTTATTTATTTTTATTTTATGTATGTGAGTGTTTTGCCTATATTTAAGTGCACCCATGTGTGTAATGACTGTGGGGGCCAGAAGAGGGCATCGGATCCCCTGGAACTGAAGTTAAGAATGGATGTTAGACACCATGACAGTGCTAGGAAGTAAACCTAGGTCCTCTGCAAGAGCAGCTAGTGCTATTATCTACTGAACCATCTCTCCAGCTCCAGTATTCTGAAGTTTTAGTGCCAGAAGTTGGATTAAAAATTCCCCTTCATTTGTCAGATACCTCTTCCTAAGGTTTTATAAGAAACTGATTTATAAAATTATGGGATGTAAGAAAGACCTCTGGTTCATGGGTACATGTATATAAGCTCATCTGCAACCTCTGACCCTCCCTTTCTTCTCTCTCCATATTTCCCAAAAAGAACATTATAAGACTTTGAGTGTATGTGAGCTGAAGTTGACTGGGAAGGATTCACTCAATGATAATAACTGGGAAGTGGTGTATCCAGTGTGCACAGCATTATGGCTTCTATGAATGTTGCTTTGTAAGCTTAGGGTTTAGTCCTTGATGCACAGCTCTGTAAGCAAAAACTGAACATGATAATGTCACAGCATGAGAAAAACAAAACATAAGAGGACAAAGAAGAAAAAGATTTAATATTATCCTGAGTTCCTGCTGTGAGCAAGGCACCAGACAAATAGATAACCTACACAAGTAGCTTGATCCCAAAACTATCAGCAAAATAGTTACTTTAACCTCAGTTTAAAGAGGAAAAAAAATGGAGGTAAGGGAATTTAAGTAACCCGTGTGAAATCACAGGACAGGGGAGCTGTGGAACTTAGGTAATGGCCATGTTTTCCTATTTTATCAGAGAACTAAACTCAAATGATTCATCTTCAAAAGTGGTAAAATCTCATTAAGAAAACCACATTCTCTCTGTTAGTTGGTGTTCTTTTATCCTCTAATCATACTTTAATGCTTGGGTCCATGGATTACTGAATCCATGATGGTTTATAATTCCAACCCTTTCAAGATATTCCAGATTCCACTGACTCTGAAGGTTTATAATGCCAACTCTTTCAAAATATTCCAGATTGATTCCACTAACTGTGAAGTTTTGTCAATTCATAATGAGGGAAAATTAAACATTCAAAACACTGATCAGTCCATCTGGTTGATGGTTAGCAGACTTGGTAGGGAAGGAGAAAAAAACAACAGCTAAGGCAAATTTACATTTTAAGGGGCTTCAGATGCCTCTGTTGCTCCATCCACCACTATTTTGAAAAAGAGATGGTTTATATGTCTTGAAACACTCTTCCCAATTTTGCACAGAATCCTTCTTAGATGATGGCAGCCCAAATCCCAGGGAATCAATTCACAAGTATTGTAAGCATTTTGGACTTCTTTCCAAAGAAGAAAGAGGGTCGTTTTAGGAATACTTCGATTTTGCTTATTGTTAGCAATCTGGAAAACTAGCAAGGAATTTTCTTTATCACTTTTGTGCTTCTGTTTAGTGCTCATTCAGCCTTCCACTCAGGCTGTTTAATTGGTTCTCTATTTCATTTAAGAACAGGTACATAAACCTGAGCCGTGGTTTTGTTTCTAGTTCATAAAATTGCTTAGTTTAATGTTATTAGAGTATTTGCTTCTCATTATAATTTATGCATCTGAGTTGGCACACACTAAACCTTTGTACAGCTTTAATATAAAACAAAATGCTTCCACTTTTCTGCCTTGTTATTTTTCCTGTGTCCCTAAAAGTGATGCTTACTGATAATGGACTGTACTGAGAGAAGAGATGTGTCATCAGAATCAGGACTGGTTCTTTGGAGTGATTACCATGTGACTAAATGATGGCTAAGACTTCCTATACCATAATTCTTTGAGTTCTTGCCACATTCCCATCAGATAGATGTATTATTATACCCACTTGACAGTTCAGGGAGGTTGAGACATTGCTCAACATCAAACAACTGCTAAAAACAAATTCAGAATTTTTCCATTTGAAAAGCTCTGTACTCTTTATACACCTGCTTTAGTCCATTTGAGCACTATAATAAAGCACTAAAGGCTGCTTGGCTTAGTAGAAAACAAAGATTTTTTTTTTGCACAGTTCTAGAAGCTGGTTAATCTAAGATCAAGGTGCCAGTATATTCACTGTCTCATGCGGACTCAAGGCCTGGTTCATAGATACCATCTTATCCTAGCTCCTTAAATGGCAAAAAGGGATTCTTCAAGATCCCTTTATAAGGGCACTAGTTCACTTAATGGGAGTTACGTTTTCATGACTGAGTAACCATTCAAGGCCCTGTCTCCAAGTACCATCAATTTGGGGATTAGATTCCTCCATTTGAATTTAGGGAGAAAGCAAACTTTTAATTCATTACAACCTTTTATTTTTCTTACCAGCCTAAATGATTCTTCTGTGTTGACAATCCTCTTTGTAGACTGGACACTGATTCAAGTCCATCTCATGGGGTCACCATATCCTCCCTGAACAAGAGAACAAGTGACTCACCACAGTTACAGGACATTTAAAAAATATTTTATTTATTTTTATTTTATGTGTATGTGTGTATTGCCTGCATGTAGGCAAGTGTACCCATGTCATGCAATACCCACGGAGAACAGAAGAAGCTGTCGGATCCCATGGAACTGGAGTTATGGACAGTTGTGAGCTGCTATGTGGGTGCTGGGATTCGAATCTGGGTCTTCTGCAAGAACAACCAGTGTTTTTAACCACTGAGTCATCTCTCCAGCCCCAGGTACAGGACATTTTGAGAGCTGTTGCATAGTCCCCTAGAACTTAGTTGACCTTGGAGGGCAAGGGGCAAAAAATGTCCTTTCAGTCCCTCTGACCACATTAGTATAGGCCTCAAACTGTGGCTGTTAGTCCCACTAGTCTGGTACTTTTAATTATTATGTGTTATGTAGATAAGGCTTGGGTAAAAAACCAAATATTCTCAGATAAACCTTGACTAGATATATATTTTATTCCTTAAACTAGTTGACTAAACTATGACCATAGACATTTAAGGATTGTGTGAATATTAGTTTTGTCTCATCCTTTATATATCATAACAAACCTAAAGAGATTTTCATCATTTGTTTAGGCTTTCTCATTTTTCTGTCTATTTTGGAAAATATCTTCATTCCCATATCCTTTAATCCCAGCACTTGGGAGGCAGAGGCAGATGGATCTCTGTGAGTTCGAGGCCAGCCTGGTCTCCCTAGGGAATCCAGGCCAGCTAGGGCTACAGAGATACCCTGTCTCAAAAAAGACCAAAAAAAAAAAAACCACCTTTTACATTCTCATTTTCTTTTTTTTTAAAAAAATAATTATGAGACATAATAACATTAACATATAAAATTTCCATCTGTTGTGAGACTTCTTTTCCTGGGGATGCTAAGCAATGCTTATTCCCTTTTAAGATTCTAGTGTCAAGCTAATATTTGATTAAAGTTTTACTGGCAAACCAATGAATTTATTGCGCTTACTTACTGAGATAACTGAGGGGTTGCTGAGGTGTATGTATGATCTGGGGGCATGCACACTGGTAAGCCTTTACCCAGCATGGGTCATGCCTTCTCTTCCTAGCCTTTCACAGACTGTATACTTTAGCCCTCCTCAAATCCAGGAGGCTGTGTGTGATTAGGGCCAAATTACATACAGTTGCCTGGGAAGGATGGCTGGATATTCCAGGTGAAGGTCCAATGACCCTGCTTGGCCCTCCTTTAGTGAATAAGCACAACTGTCAACAAGACCCAGTTGTGACGATGTTTAGCAATCAGGCTCAGCTGAAGTCATGATGATGGTAGTTATTTCATGCAGATGGGACTGCTGTATAGCATAATCTTATTAGAAGGACCCAGAATTTAAAAGGATTTGGTGCTAGGATCCACATATGACAGAGAAAATACATCTTTTGTTTTTCTGAGTTTGTGTTATTTCATTTAGTATAACAGTTTATAGATCCATCCTACCTGCAAATTTCATTATTTCATCTTTCTTCAATGCTGGATAGAATGGCATTGTATAAATATATCACATATTTGTTAACCACTTGTCAGTTGGGGGGCACTTAGGTTGCTTCTGTCTCTTAGCTATTGTGAAAAGAGCAGCAACAAACATGGTTGTACAAGTGTCTCTACAATAGGATGAGTCCTTTGGGTATATGCCAAGGAGTGATATAACCAGGTTATATGGTAGGTTCATTTTTAGTTTTTTTAAGAGTTCGCCACACTGTTTTCTATAGAGGTTGGACGAGTTTGCACTCCCACCAGCAGTGAATGAGCATTCCCCTTTCTCCACATCTTCGCCAACATTTGGTATCATTTGTTCTCTTGATCCTAGCCAGTCTGTTTGCCATAAGGTGATACCTTAGGGTAGTTTTAATTTGCACTTCCCTAATTACTAATGATGTTCAACACTTTTTGAGATGTTTCTTAGCCATTTTTATTTTTTCCTTTGAGAACGCTCTGTTTAGATCTTTAGTCCATCTTTTCATTGGGTCTTTTGGTTTCTTGATTATTTGTTTTTGAGTTTTTTATATATTCTGGATGTTAAATCTCTGTCAGATGTGTCACTGGTGAAAATTTTTTCCCATTCTGCGAGTTTTCTCTTCACTTTTTTTATTGTTTCTTTTGCTGTACAGAGCTTTCACTTGTTGATTGCTGACCTTAATTCCTGAGGAACTTCTGTCTGATTTAGAAAATCCTTTCCTACACCTGTATCTTCTAAGTTACTGTCGATATTTTCTTCTAATGGTTTCAGGGTTTCCAGTTTCACATTGAGGTCTTTGATTCATTTGGAGTTGACTTTTGTGCAAGCTGAAAGAAAAAGATCCAGCTTCACTCTTCTACAGGTGGAAATCCTGTTTTGCCAACACCATTTATTGAAGATGCTGTCTTTCCTCCATTATGTGTTTTTGGTACCTTTGTCAAATATCAGGTGGCTGAAATTGCATGTACTCAGGTTTGGATCTTCAGTGATGTTCCATTCATCTATGTGTCTATTTTTGTGTCAGTACCATGTTGTTTTTATCACTATAGCTCTGTAGTATACTTTGAGATCTGGTGTAGTAATCCCCCCAGCATTGCTCTTTGTGCTCAAGTTGCTTTGGGTATCTGGGGTCTTTTGTACTTCCATATGAATTTAAAATGTTTTTTTCTAATTCTGTGAGATATGTCATGGGGATTTTGATTGGGATTGTATTGAATGTATATATTGCTTTTGGTAGGATGGTCATTTTTCACAATATTAATTCTTCCAATCCATGAGCATGGGAGGTCCTACCATCTGGTGTCTTCCTCAATCTCTTTATTTAATGATTTAAATTTTTCATTGTAGAAATATTTGGGGTCTTTGGTCAGGTTTATTCCAAGATGTTTTATTTTTTTTTTTATTTTTTGCAGCAATTGTGAATGGGAGCATTTCCCTGTATTCTTTCTCCAATTGCTTGTTATTGGTATGTAGAAAGGCTACTGAGTTTTGTAGGTTAATTTTGTAACCTGCCACTTTACTGAATGTGTTAATAATTTCACCTCTTCTTTTCCAATTAGTATTCCTTTAATTTCTTTCTCTTGTCTTATTGCTGTAGCAACTGTTTCAAGCACTAAATTTAAAAGGAGTAGAGATAGTGGACATCCTTGTCTGGCTCCTGATTTTAATGGGAGTGCTTCCTTTTTTTTTTCTTTCTTCATTTAGAATGATGTTGGCTGTGGGTTTGTTGTATACAGCTTTAATTGTATTGAGGTATGTTCTCTCCAGTCCAATTCCCTCTAGGACTTTGAACATAAATGCATGCTGAATTTTGTCAAAAGTCTTTTCTGCATCTATTGCGATGAAAATGTGGTTTTTGTCTTTGAATCCATTTACATGATTAATGATGTTTATTGACTTGTGTATATTGAACCAGCCCTGCATCTCTGGGATAAATACTATTTGATCTTGGTGAATGATCTTTTTAATTGTGTCTGTGTGCAGTTTGCAAGTATTTTGTTGAGAATTTTTGCACCTATGTTCATTAAGAATATGGGTCTATAGTTTTCTTTTTTGGTTGTGTCTTTACCTGGTTTGGGTATTAGAGTGATGCTGGCATCATAGAAGGAATTTGGCAGTTCTCCCTCTGTTCCTATCATTTTGAATAATTTAAGTAGTATTGATTGGAGGTCTTCTCTAAATATCTGGTAGAATTCTGCTGTAAATCCATCTGGGCCTGGGCTTTTTTTTTTAATTGGGTGACTTTTTCAATTTTTATATGTTGTGTGTCTGTTTAAACTGTTGATATCTTTTTGGTTTAATTTTGGTAGTTCCCATGATTTCAGATATCCATTCATTTCTTTTAGATTTTCAGATTTAGTAGCATATAGGTTTTTAAAATTTCCCTTATACTGGTCTGGATCTTTTGGGTGTCTCTTGTGATGTTTTCCCTTTCATCTCTGATTCTATTGAGTTAGATTTGCTCTTTCTTTCTTTTAGTTAACTGGGTAAAGTGTCTTTATATCTTGTTTAGCTTTTCAAAAACCCAGCTCTTAGATTCATTGATTGTGTTGTTTTCTTTGTTCCTATTTCATTAATTTCTGATCTGATTTTTGTTATTTCTTCTCTTCTGCTGGGTTTGGGTTTCATTTATTCTTGCTTTTCCAATGTCTTGAGTTGCAGTGTTAGGTCATTTATTTGGGCTCTTTCTAATTTTGTAATGTAGGCACTTAGAGCTATAAACTTCCCTCTTAGGACTGCTTTTACTATGTTGCAGAGTTTGTTTTGTGTTGTATTGTCCTTTTCATTGAATTCCAGGAATTCTTTTACTTCTTTCTTAATTTCTCCTTTGACCCACTCATTCTTTAAGAGTGTGTTGTTCAATACACCATGAGTTCATGTACTGACTAGGGCTTTGTCCAATGTTGATTTTGAGCTTTATTGTATTGTGGTCTGATACAATGCATGGTATTATTTCAGTTTTTTTGTATTTGTTGAGGTTTGTTTTGGGGCCCAGTATGTGGTCAATTTTTGAAAAAGTCCCATGGGGTGCTGAGTAGAAAGTATATTCTTTGGTGCTTGGGTAGAATATTTGAAAGATGTTCGTTAGGCCCATTTAATGTACAGTGTCATTTAATTCAGATGTCTCTCTGTTTATTCATTGTCCAGTTGACCTTTCTAATGGAGACAGTGAGGTATTGAAATCCCCTACTATTACTGAGTCAGGGATAATTTATGTCTTAAAGTCCTGTAGTGTTGTTTTTATGAATTTGGGCACATCAGAGTTTGGTGCATATATGTTAAGGATTGTAATATCTTCTTGGTTAACTGTTCCTTTGATCAGACTGAAGTGACCCTCTTTATCTCCTCTGATTAGTTTGACTTTGAAGTGTATTTTGTCAGATATTAGAATTGCAACCCCTGTTTGTTTCTTAGTGCCATTTGCTTGGAATATTCTTTTCCATCCTTTTACCATAAGGTAGTACCTGTTCTTGAAGGTGAGATGGATTTCTTGCAGACAGCAAAGAGATGGATTTTGTTTCTTAATCCATTCACTTAGCCTGTATCTTTTGACTGGGGAGTCCAGTGCATTGATATTTAATGTTGTTATTGAAAGGTGTGTATTGGTTGCCATCATTTTGATTGCTGTTTGTGTTCTCTGTCTAATTTTGTGTTTCCTAGATTATACCTTTATTTATTTTCTTTTGTTGCCCCTGGGTGTACTGAATGTATTAGAAATTTATTAGGAATTTAGAAATCAGAAATTAAAGATGAATATTAACTCTGTAAACTCTGAAACCAAACTGAACATTGCTGTGACACTGTGTGAAATAGTTAAGTAAGCTAAGTTGTAACTCAGCAACCAAACAGAACCTATGTGAGTTGAGTGTCTGTGTGTTGGTGATAAGTGACCACAGGGTGTGAGCCATATCTCAAGAAAACACTGAAGTTACTGACGTAAGTCAGAAGGACTTCAGCCAGAAAAGAAATATATAAAATCTGGTAGCTAAAAAGATTCTTTTGATGCTTGGCCACGCGAGACTCTGAATCTGTGGGCCTCATCCCGGCACATTGCCCAAAACCTGAGACCGCTACCTGAAGCTCTGCCCGAGACCAGACCGGAGCCTCGCCTGAGACCTGATCGAGGACCTCAGCCTGAGAGCCAGAGACTGACGGGAGTCTGCCACGACCAGACGTGATCAGAACCTGCAAGAGACAGCTCCTCAGCCGGGAGAGTGCACTGATCACGGCGGACTAGAGAACCTCTCCACATGGAGTGCCTGAAGGCTTAACCTCTGGAAGGTACTCCAAGAGACTTTGGGACTCTTAACTGCTAGAGGACCGGGTTTCCCTTTGAGTGTTTGTATTGATGTGTGTTTGTTATGCTTTGACCTAGTAAACACATATTGCAATCAAACAGTCATGTGTGAGAATCTCTTCTGTCCGTTGCGCCTGTCCTAAGCTCTCCCGAGAAGCAGTGACACATTTTGGATGTCACACTCAAGCCAGTGGCTTGAGACACATTCAGGACAGTTACTATCAAGTGACTGCTCCCATTCAGGACACTGGGGTATAGTTGTTTCTCTCTGTTCTCTGTGTTGCTTCAAGTATTCTTTGAAGGGCTGGTTTTGTGGACATGTATTCTTTCAGGCTATTTGTGTCATGGAAGATTTTTCTTTCCTCCTCAACTATAATAGACATTTTTGCTGAATAAAGTATTCTGGGCTGGCATCTATTGTCATGTAGAACTGGAAATACATTGGTCCAGACTCTTCTGGCTTTCATAGTTTGCATAGTGTTTTGGCTATTTTATTATTCTTTTGTTGTGATTTTGGTATGTGAATTTCTTTTGTAGTTTATGGTTCTAATATGAGAATTAAGTTAAAGTATGCTTCTGTTTATATTAAAGTATGCTTCTGTTTGTATTGTATTGCTTAGATCCTTTATGGTTTATGTAAAGCTGGTTGGTACGGGGTTCAGATTCTTTCAGGTTTAATTTGGAGGGAACTGATGGCTTCAGATCAGCTATTCAGGAGTACTCACAGAAGCCCAATTAAGGTTCTAGTCAGATACACTCAGGCTTCCTTCACCATGTGGAGGCAGGATTCTGGTGCTCTCAGGCAGTCCCCTGCATTCTCATCCCTATGCCAGAGGTAGGCCAAAGGGAGGCCAGAACTGGGCACTCTCTGGCTGTCTGTTGAGATCTGAGCAGCTACAAAGATGGAGGTCCAAACCCACCCTCTCAGGCTGTCTGCTAGGACCTCAGCCTTAGCCTACCAAAGCCAGATCTGCCCTGGGGCCTTGGGAGGGGCCTCATAAAATCCCAGGTAGGGGGATGGGTATGGCACAATTAGGGGAAGCTCACCACCACATGGAGGTAGGAACCATCCCTCTCAGACTGTCTGCTAGGATCTTGTAACAACTTCTAATTACTGTGCTTGCCTCTCTAGTAATTTTTAAACTAAACTTTTACTTTTAAAATAGTGGTATCTTTAAATGCAATTGTAAGAAGTATAGAACAGAAGTTTGTGTACTTTTTTATTTACATTCCATATCCCACAGTAATATCTTTTTTTTTTTTTTGTCTTTTTGAAACAGCGTCTCTTTGTAGCTCCAGCTGGCCTAGAACTCACTTTGTAGACCAGGCTGGCCTTGAACTCACAGAGATCTGCCAGTTTCTGCCTCCCAAGTGCTGGGTTTAAAGGCATATGTCACCATGCTCAGCCTACACTATCTTACAGACTAAACCAAGATGTTAGTACTATATGTTCCAGATCCAAAATAGTTCTAATAGGAGGGAATCCTTCCTGCTCTCTTTTTATACCCACCCATACTCACTTCCTTCCCATTCCCCAGAGTCTGATAATCACTAATCTACAATACATTTGTTGATTTTGTCATTTGAAGACATACAAGTGAAATAATGTAATATAAAGTCCTTAGGGAAGATTTTTACAGTTTACGTATTTCTTTGGAGATTCATGCAGATTGTTGTTATTCATGTGTTTTTAATCGCATAATATCCTGCAACCATCATTTGTTTAACCATTTACTCATTAAGGAACATCTAGGCCTTTTCTGGTTATTTTATTTATTAAAAACAAACCTGCTATGAATATTTGTTTAGTTATTGTCTTGTATGTGTACATAAACATTTATATCTATGGGGTAAATGACTGAGTGCAATGATTTTATAGTGCTGCAACAGCGTGGTCAGCTTCTTAAGAAGCTTTCAAATGATTTTCCAGAGTAGATGTGTCATTTGTTCTCCCACAAAATAATGCATTTTCTCTGTCGCTTTTTTTCATTTTTGTCATTCTAGTGGATAACACATTGACATTTACATCAGTGTTTCCCCACTGGTTAGTAATACTGAACATATATTTTGTGGGTAGGCATTTGTGTGTGTATGTGTGTGTGTGTGTGTGTGTGTGTGTGTGTGTGTATGTGTGTGTGTGTGGTCATGCGTACATCCCCTCAGTGAAGTGTCTCTTCATATCTTCTGCTAAGGTTCTGATTGAATCGTTTTTCTTTTGTTACTCTGTAGTGTTGAGAATTTATGTATTTTAGATAATAATTGTTTTATAGATACACAGTTTGAAAATATTTGGTACCAATCTATAGCTATTTTTTTATTCTTTTCATAAGACCTTTGTAGAGTTTTTAATTTTGATAGGACTCGATTTGTTTACTCTGTAAAGTAT
>NW_008354396.1:266861-278737 GCF_000622305.1 Nannospalax galili
ATCAATGATTCACTTTTGTGGTTTTGGTTTGTTTTTTGTTTTTCCTTTTTTCTTAAAAATGTCTAATTGTTACAGCAATATTTGTTGAAAATTCCATTGAATTGCTTTGCACTGTTATTTGGAATTACTTGAGTAGGTGGCTAAAGATGATGATTGGAAGGAAAAGATAACACTTCTGCACCATCATTAGTGTGTATGTTGGGGTGGAGAAAGCCATCCAGTGAGGAAATCTGCATGATATTTCTCAAATTTAACACAAATGGTGAAAGGGAGCTTTTACCTTTAGGGAGAAACAAAATTAGTAACACTATGCAAAACTAAATTGCTTTTGCGAGGGCTCCAGGAGATATTTAAGAGAAAAAACATACTAGGTGCCTGAAAAGCCAGGACAAACTGTATCTACACAGCTAAAAATTTGTTATCTTAAGTCATATAACCCTTTCCCCTATCTGGAAGTGTGGTCCAATCAGGAATAAACTCCTAATTCTTGTCTTGGCCTTCAAGAGAGACTATAACTCAATGTTGTCACTTTTTAAGGGACTTCCTGAGATTTTATTTTTTTATCTAATGCAACACAGAGGACTGAGAAGAGCTAGCATAGATAGTCTGATAAGGGCAGTGTAAGTCAAATTCACTTCTGGGAGGTGCACATGGCATCCAATCCCGTCCTCCCTCTGTCCTTGTAACAACCTGAAGAAAAAATTCTCCAAACCCCAGTTTGAAGAATTTTAGTGAGTTTATTGGACTTGCTAACACTCTCCACCCATTCCTCTGGCTCTCACAAACTTTCTGTCCTTCTCTTCCGTGAATATCCCTGAGCCTCAGATGGGGTGAGGTGGCCTTTCTCCCATTGTAATAGGGCACTGGACTCTTCAAATCTCTGCATCCTCTGCTTGTCATGGGCTGATAGCTAGATTTAGTGGCATTCCACCTACTATAAAAACACAAACAGCAAGAAGCAAGAACATGTAAACAGTAACTTCAATAGCTCATGGGCATAAACACAAATGCTTGGATGGTACTTTAGTAGGTGCATCACATCCATTTAACAACACAGTTGCACTGGCTTCTCCACTGGGGCCTATAACCTCTCCTGCCACAGGGGGTTGGCCTAGTCTACAGTACCAGATGTATGTTCCATCCCTAGGAATGGGCATTAGGTCCAATTGATAATTAGCTGGTTGTACAAACACTAGATGAGCCACTATTGCACCAGCAGGAACATCTTACTTCGCATGTTGATAGTACAGCACACGGAGTCCTTTGTTGAACAGGATAATGGGGACCAATTCTCCCTCAGCCATCTGCTAGTGCACCTTCTGGCACTATGAAAGCCACCCATCCAGTGGCAGGGAGTTTCCAGCTTAGTCCAAGCTTGATTTCTCCCTCTCCCATGCTCACATCATGCGACGTCTTCAGCAATAGGATCTTACCGTCCACTTCAGGTGTGCAACCAACATTAGCGGCAATTGCCTTTATAGTTTTGGGGACCTCTGGGGTCCCTTTGGCCAAGTGCTCATAGGGAGGCAATCCACCCCTGGTACTGTGATTTTCATTTAACAACCTTATGGCTTCTGGAAGGGCCTTTTTCACCCCTGTAGGATTCCTTCTGGACTTAAGGCTTTCAACTGTTCCTTTAGCAATCTGTTTTTTCTTTCAAGTAACCCTGCTCCTCTAGGATTGTATGGAAGGTGGAAATGGCATTGAACCTGATTATCCTCAACCCAAGCTTGCACATCTATACCTGTGAAATGAGTGCCTCTGTCACTATCAATTCATCTCAGGCACCCATACATGACACTGAGTTCAGTAAGCCCATTAATAGTAGCCTTGCCTGTCGCTCTTTTGCAAGGAAAGGACTGTGGCAGTGTCCACACAAGTGAGAGCATATTTACACCCCTCACTGACTGGCAGGGGCCCTATATAATCTACTTGCCAGTCTCTCACAGGGGAAACTGCCTTGTGCACATGTCCCATCATGGCATCCATCCCCTGGGATTGTAATCGGGAACACACCTCACAGGCCTGGACAGCCTGTTGGATGTCAGCATATTTTACTAGAATGCTGGCTGCTTTGGCTATTCTTCATCCTTCTGTGGCCCAACTTGATATGAATCCAGTGAGCTGCTTCTAGGGGAACCTGAGGGCAGACAGCCCTCACCTTGGTGAGGGCATCATCTTCCTGACTCCCAGGGGAACTCACCAAGTGGTGGGAAGCCACATGGTAAACTAACTACCAGGGGCACTAGCTCCTCCTGCATTTTATTATATATGTCCTTCCACATTTGTTGTTCCCATAGTGGCCATCCCATCACCTGCTAGTTTTCTTTTTCCCACTGAGCTATCCATAAGGTTAAGCCTTTGAACACAGCCCATCAGTACAAATTGTAATTGGCCAAGGCTCCCTCATTATTACTCAACATACAGCTCTCAATTCAGCCCATTGACTGCTTTCTCCTTCTCCTCTCTCTAGCCATATAGTCTCAGTGTTCATCTATATTGCCACTTCTACCCTCTCTTGTCTGGCACCCCTGCTAGTGCCACTTGTATACCAGGCATCAGCTGGAATTGGGGGATCCCCTTCCAGCACTCGGTCAGGTCTTGTTGGAGGGTCAACTATAGGAGATGGAGGGAGAGGCTCTGTGCCTTGAAATGACACCTAGTACTGCTTGCATGGCATTGGTGATTGGGCTTGCTGACACCACCTCTCACTCTTGCAAATAGGCATGCCATCTTTGCAGTGTTTGGGCCACCCCTGATAGGGGCTTGGCTAACAGGACCTCTACCCATCCTTTTATGAGATATGCAGTTTTTACAGTAATGGGGGTGGGGCCTGTAATGGACTCCACCTGTTGCAATGCTTTATACACAGCCAGCAGTTGCTGTTCTAACGCTGTGTGCCGGGACTCCACCCCTTTCCATGATTGGGACCAGAACCCCATTGGGACTGTGTGTTCAAGTTGTTGTTGCCACAAGCCCCACCCATAACCTTCAGGGCTCCTGGTGACTTCCAAGAGGAAGGTACACTGATGTATTGGGGTACACAGCTGCTTACCTTGTCCAATCAGTACCTCTGCCTGCTCAAAAGCCTCTTGGGCCTTTACATCCTAATCCCATGTAGCACCTCTTTTTATTAGATTATACAGGGGGTGGGTAACCTGAGCAAGGTCAGGTATGAAAATTCACCAATACATGAGAAATACCTGTAATTGCTTAGCATTTACTGGTACAGGTTGTAAGATTTTCTCAACGGCAGCACTGGGTATCATGTGAGTTCTGCCTGACTATAAAACTCCTGAGAATTTTACTGCCGTACCAGGCCCTTATATTGTCTATGGTTTGATTTCCCATCCTCGCTCCTTCATGTGCATTTGCATGTTCCCCAAATGAGCTTCCAAATCTGCAAGGCACTCAGAAGTTAGCATTATGTCATCTATGTAGTGGAACCTACTTACAGAAGGAGGGCAGGGTAACAGGGCCAGGTCCTGGGTCACCATCACATGACAAACCATGGGCCTGTGGAGGTAACCTTGGGGAAGTATTCTGAAAGTCCATTGTCATCCATTCCATGTGAATGCAAATTCATCTTGGGATTCGGCAGCTAGGGGAATACTAAAGAATGCATTAGCAAGGTCCACCACAGCATGGAAGGACCCCATTTCCTGCACCAGCTGATCAGTTAGCAGTGCAATGTTGGGCACCACTGCATGAATGGGAGGCGCCACCTTATTTAACTCCCAGTAATCTACAGTCATTCTCCAGGAGCCATCTGGCTTCCTGATAGTTTAAATGGGGCTATTGTTAAGACCTCCATCAGCATGTTGGACCATGGATTTTCCCTTTCTTTGAATTAAAAGTCAGACCCGAGGAGCATCTCCCACTATCTCTAGGTTACTTCCTTCTTCCTCACTACTGGACTCTTCCCAGGGGTTCCAGGTTTTAGGGGTCCCAGGATGGGCCTTTTACTATCATTCTGATCTGGGCTTTTTTTCCCTTTTGACCCTCTAGACTTAAAAAACAGCATGCCAACACCTCCATCTCCTTTTCTCTCTTATCTAATTTACTGGCAAAGTCAGACGCCAGTACCGAAGAGGCTAGCCTTATATCCCTCTCCCATTCTAATTTCTCTCTAACACCTTCAGTTTCCCTTCTGGCTAAGGCCTCCACCTGGAACAGGTTTCTTATTATCAATAGCTGCATCTAAGCAGCCTCTGCATCGGCTTTTTGACATTTCTGTCCCTGGTGTGCTATTCCCAGAGATTGCAGAATCTGTTCCAGACCTTCTGCTGTTTTCAGGGCCCCTCCATACTCACATGGTGGCCCCCACCAGTCAAGCAGGCTTGCCACCTCATACCATCTACAAGATGGCTGCCACCGTGGGATCTCTCCCATCACCCTTGACTATTTAGAAAGCCTCACCCTAGTTACATGTCACTCTTCACTGCATTAACCATGCCACTGCAGCCACCCCCACCAAGCCTATGGGACTGGTCCACCAGGTAAACATTTCCTCGGCCCACACTCCCCTCACCCTACTTTACTTCGGTTGTTGGTCTCTTTCCCCATGTCAGGGACATCATCAATGCTCTTCTAAAACTCATTCTCAGTTTCATCATATCCTGCTAGGCTATGTCAATTGTAAGTCAAATTCACTTCTGAGAGGTGCACATGGCATCCAATTCTCTCCTCCCTCGGTTCTTGTGACAACCTGAGGAAAAAATTCTCCAAACCCCAGTTTGAAGAATTTTAACGACTTTAGTGGACTTGCTAACAGCTTGGGGTGCGGGTTTACTTACAGACAAGTGGGTGCCCCCCCCCCATTCACAGCTGTGTTCAAAAGTCCACACCCAGATATAAATCTGGTGATTCCAGACAGCGTTACAAAATGGTGAGAGACAAGCCTAGTGGTTTTCCCAGCTTTTATACCTTTAGCCCCTCCCCTGCAAGTGGCTATGGTCAACCAATTGGCTGGAAAAGGGATGAGGAGTGGCTTCTTTGCAGCGTGTGGGAAGGAGGCGAGTCCATGGCTTGTCATCATAGGGTCAGAGGAACATCTTCTGGGTCACAGGCAGCAAGGGAGAAAGGCAAATAAAACAACTTTTTACAGAACCAGAGAGATAGCAATACTAGAAATACATTAGGGAGAACAAGTGATTATAACTCCTGAGAGAGAAATACAGAAAAAAACTTTTTTAGTTGGAAAATTATATGTACAAGCTCAAAATGTTACATCTTAAGAAAGACATTGAGATGTCCTCACTAGCTCTTTTCTAAATAAAGTTCATCAATAATGACTTGGAAAGGCAGTTATTTTTATATAGCATCTAAGCTCTATAAAAGGTCATAGGTTGGAGCTGGAGAGATGGCACAGCAATTAAGGGCACTGGCTGCTCTTGCAGAGGACCCAGGTTTGGTTCCCAGCACCCATATGGAGGCTAACAACCACCCATAACTCCAGTTCCAGGGATTCTGATGCCCTCTTCTGAAATCTATGGGCACTGCATGACTTGGGTGTACTAACATACATGCAGGAAATACATTCATACACATAAAATTTAAAAAATGAAACAAAATATTTAAAAGATCATAGGACATTCTAGGGGGCAGGAAGGAAGGACAAATCCACGGAAAAACCAGAGGAGAATCAGGGTTAGATAAGAAAAATGGAAAAGAAGAGGTGTGCAAGACAATGTTTTGGAGGCAACTAGAGAACAAAAGTTAGAAAAAGAACAAAAAGATTTCACAATAATGACACAGTTTAGAAACAACTATTCTATAAATGTCAGGAAGGGAATGAAAAATTAAAATGTAGGAACTCTTTAAAGGAGAGATGGCTCAATGGTTAAGAGCATTGGTTGCTCATGCAGCGGACCCAGGTTTGATTCCCAGCACCCACATGGTGGCTAACAACCATCTATAACTCCACTTCCAAGAGATCTTAGGCCCTCTTCTGACCTCCAGGGGCATGTCATGACACAGGTGTACTTACATAAATGCAGGCAATACACTCATACACATAAAATAAGAATAATAAATTTTAAATGGTGGCTGAGCCCTATAAACTCAGCATTAAGAAGTCTAAGGGAAGAGAATTGTTGTGAGTTCTAGTCCAGCCTGGACTACAATATGAGCCTGTCTCAAAGTTCCAATGGTTTCCTCCATAGTGGTAGAAAAAAAAAATTACTTGGAAACATGAAAAACTCCCCAAAGGCAAAGCAATCCTAAGCAGAAAGAACAATGCTGGAGGTAGCATAGTACTTGATCTCAAATTATACTACAGAGGCATGGTGTCCAAAACAAAATGATACTGTCATGAAACAGACATGTAGAACAATAGGATAAATGGAGGACACAGAGATAAACCTGCACAATGACAGTCACTTAATTTTTGACAAAAGTGTCAAAAATTGAACACTGGAAAAGAGCTTCTTCAGTACACAGTGCTGGGAAAACTGTATACCCACATGAAGGACAATGAGACAAAATCTCTCTCACCCTGTATAAAACCCATTCAAAATGGATACAGGACCTTAATCTAAGACCTGAAATTGAAACAGCCAGAAGAAAATACAGGGGAAACCATTCAATATTCAGAAATAGGGAAAGATTTCTGAAAATTATTCCAATAGCATAAGAAATAAAACTAATTGTTGCTAAATGGAATTCCATGAAATTAAAAAAGTTTATGCACAACACAGATAAAAAAATCACTAATTTGGATAGACAGCCTATGGAACAGAAAAATATCATTGACAATTGTAGGTGATTGTCTCCAGATTGGCTGGTTCCTCCAATGGGCGGGGACCGATGCAGAGCAGGAACTATGAAGGGGCTGCTGGGAGCCATCTTCAGACCAAAGCACAAACTGGGAAGAAGGTGCAGGTTGGTGGGTGTGGAGAGAGAGATGACCCCAGTGCTTCACCCGCATGGACATGAGAGGGGGCATTTACCGACCCTGGACAAGACTGCAAGCCCAAGATGCATGGGTGAAAGTTAATGGAGACTATGGGCTGGGACTCCAGAGCATCTGGTGGTGGGCTCTGAGCTGCGGTGCAAGAGTGCTTGTCTCTGTGTAAGTTCTCCAATTTACCCCCTCCCTACCCATGGGCATAAACCATAATAAACTCACATAAAATATATTATATGGTTTGTCTGATCACGCAGGAGACCCAGAGGGAATTTGGGTCACAGTGATTAATATCTAAACTGTATAAAATGCAATAAACATATAAACAAATCATACACTGATTAGAGTTCTCTGAATGAAAAATGAAAATGCCAATGAATACTCAAGGAAATGTAAATTAAAACTCTTTTTAGATTTCTACTCACCCCGGTAAGAATGACTGTTATCAAATATAGACAACAAAAGCTGGTAAAGACATGGAGAAGCGAAACATTCATATACTGCTGCTGCAAATGTGAACTGGAACTACTATGAAATTCATTGTGGAAATTTTCCAAAATTATAAAAATAGAACTACCATACAGCTCAGCTATACCACTTTTGGGTATACACCCAAAGGACATGCCACAGAGATAATTGCATGGGCATATTTATTGCTGCACTATTCACAGTAGCTAAGAAATGGAATCAACCTAAATGTTCATCAACAGATGAAAAGGTAAAGAAAACATAGTAATTATACATAAATACAAGCAGGACTTAGCAAGAAGATGAATGAAGCTTTAAATCATTATGTTAAGTGAAATAAGCTAGACTCCCAAAGACAAACACTACATTTTTTGTATCTTGTTTCTAAATGTGTGTGTGTGTGTGTGTGTGTGTGTGTGTGTGGTTGTGTGTATGTGTGTGTAGTCAAGAAAGTAGAAAGGGGGCCAGGAGAGGGAAGAAGAGATCTTAAATGAGGGAAATATAGAAAGTGATGGAATACAAATGAAATGCAGAGGGATGAGATGGAGAGGGCAGTAGGAGAGAGGTGTGAATAAGAACAAAGCCAAGTCAGATATATGTGAGAAAATAACCATATATATCCATTACTTTGTAACCTAACTTAAAAATAAAAATTTTTAATTAAAATAAAAATTTTAAAGGAAATGTATTTTTAAGTTGAAACATGATTGTTTTTGCCAGTCTAGAATTTCTCATGTTGATTTTGACAGTAGAGCTTGCTACTTGACTTTGGCTAATGAAACAATGGCATAATCAGAAGCTTAACATGCTCTGAAGTATCCAAGGTTATTCTAGGTTTGTTCTCTTGGAAGGCTATATTGCTTCCATGAAAAAACATGGACATATATGTGGAAGAACACACAGGCCCCTTCACTGTAGGTCTAGTTAGCCATCTTTGGCCATTTGTCTCCTAATCAATCTGTTGTGAGTGGTCCCAGGCAAGATCAGCAGAATAACTGCCCAGTGAGTCCAACTCAAACTGAAGAATCATAAGCCTCCAAGTTTTTGTTTTAACTCATTAAGTTTTGTAGTATTTTGGTAAGGAACAATGGATACTTGGTTTGCAAATGGGAAAACTCATTGAGGACAGGACTTCCTTCCTGTTATGTCTAGATGAAATACCTCATGGCCAAATCTATCAGTCTGTAGCAATGAGGACAGAGGTATAGCTACCTGGTGAAGGTAAGAACATGTACAGAGAGTGAGTGACTGCCTATGAGGGAGGGATAAACAGGAGTCTTCTAGGAAGCCCTTGGATTACAGACATGGGTCACAGGGACAAAGGCTCACATTGCCTCAATCAACAGACTGCTTTGTAATTCAAAACCTCTCTCAGTTCTATGCTCCCTCAGATGTTGTTGAGGTTTCATCTTGAATAATATATCTTAATTTAAAAATGCATTTTCACTGAGAGAAAGTAGCATTGAAATGAGGAGCTTTATGATCCATTTCAACTTGCTCCTTTGCTGTCTGGTTAACAATCCATTTTAATAAGCAGGAGCCTGTGGAACTGCTGTCCGTTCATGTAAATGGTGTTCTCATCTTTATTCTCCACTGTGATTGCTTTCTATTTATTTTTGAAAGCTTGCTGGATTTCAGTTCATTGTACAATGGGGACTCATATCTGTTCTATTCAGAATAGTTATTTTAATTTCCAGATTTGGAACAGACATTCTTTCTCTGATTCATTTCCCTCTGACTTCTTTTTGGCTTGGTTTTACTAAATGTAATTTATGCCATTTTTTTCCTGTACTGCTAAAAATCATGTAACTATGAGTTTCTTGTCTTTCCTCTCTCACTTTGTGCTCCTCCTCCAATGTCTACTAGGAAATAAACTCCTTTAAGTATAGAGAAAAGTGAGATTTCTGTAAGGTAAATTTATGCTTTTTAATGATTTTATTTCATACATGATTACTTTGAGGCTCCAGTGACAAATATACATTTTACAAGCCCCCTCAAATGAGTATTTTGAAGGCACATTACCAATGGATCACAGAAATGTAAAATAATGAGGGAGCACTTTATTCTATACTGTTTTTCAAAGTAATATTTGTCCAAAACAAGACAGCATATGTAAAGATGACACATTGACAGGTTGTTGTTGAACAGAGGAGGCGCTTGAGACTGAGTATGAATTGTGCGATGTTAAATTGTGTGCTATGAAATAGTAGCTCCCTTTTGGGTAATATAATGAATCGTGTTCCAGGTCACTTGTTCTCAAATGCCTTTCTTTATCTTTCCCTCATAACTTGGCCTATATTTGCCCTCACTGTCCTCCACCAGAGATATAATCTAAGCTCCTAGAACTCTAGGATATTTAAAGGTGAAAGGTTTGTGATAAGGAGTCTCCAAGCTTTCCAAAACCTCTGTGAATTTCTTTTCAGGGGAGCATTTTCAGATCACTCTGACCTCATGGGTATCAGGAAGATTATGAAACTAGAAGTGATCATATGGAACAGGCATCTTATGAAACACAGGCCAGTTCCTTATGAGGATTTATGCACCAAGTGCATTTAATATTTTATGTGTATATATTTGTGATCTGAGCCTCATAAGCTATCTACAATTTTGGTTAGTCTCTTCTGACCAACTAACTGCCCTTCTTTGTGCATATGAATACATTAAAACAATGTGCGTCAGTAAAATTGGTCCATGCAAAATGGAACTTAGCTGGGAGGATTTCAATTGCTAAAGTTGTTTATGGCTAACAGTGCCCTTAAGACACCTAGAATCTCATTCTGTGGCTTAGATGCTCCACCTGTAAACTTAAAATATGCATTCGCTCTTCAGATAAGGATATTTCATTTGTAAGAAACAGAGATTCAGTCAAATTAGATTAAGTAAAGGTCAGAGGCTTTATAAAAATACAGAACTTGCATAGGACTGAAGGACGAGGACCACTATAACTAAGCCTTGTAGAAACAAAATGTCAGAAATCAAAGCTCTCTCTCCATCTCTCAGAGACTGATGATCTACCTCCTCAGTCTTACTATGCCCCTTCCTTTAAATTCTCCTTTCTTTAAATATCATTTTATTGTATCCCTCAGCTCCCCAGTGATCTTATCTTTCCAGTTGCTAATATGTTCTCCATGATCTTCCTAGTTGTTTTAGTTTTGTTTTGGTTGCTATGATAAAATACCTGACAAAAGCAACTTAAGAGGAAAAGGGTTCATTAAGGCTCACAGATCTAGGTGACAATCCATCACGGCAGGTACGTAACAGCAGCAGGAGCCTGAGGGAGCTGCTCACATAACACCCACAAGCAGGAATAGAAAACAGTGAATGTATGCCTGGTTGCTCAAGCTCAGCTCACTTTCTCCACTCTCATATAGTTCAGGGCTCCATGTCTATGGAATAGTGCCATCCATACTATTCCATAGTGGCAAGGTCTTCTCGCCACAATTAAGGAAACCAGGATAATCCCCCACAGAGCCCCCATTGAGACTCTCTTTCCAGGTGATTCTAGATTGGGTCAAGTTGACAAACAAAAATAACTACCACACTAGAGCAGCATTCTTACCAACTAAGAAAATATTTTGTATTTTATCTTGAAATCTTAGGAGAGAGAATCTTGGATTGTCAGTCTTTAGTTGGGCTATCTCCAACCAGCCACATGCCAGCATGAGGTGATGCTGTACAGTACATCACACTGAAACTTTAGAAATTGGCATAAGCAGGCTCGTGAAGCACGTGGATAGATAATGACCGAAGCAGAAAAGCAGAAACACATTAAATCAATATAGAAAAATACTCTAATTATATGATTGTATCACAAAAAGAGAAAGTGTTAAAACAATATAGGTGCATTATACTTTATGATAGGAAAGGAAGTTTTTCTCCATGGAATAATTAAAATTTCAAGGTAGAAGTGTCTTGAAATGGGTATTTTTAAAATTTATTATGTATATTATGCATAGATAAAAGAGCAAAAGGAGAGAGTGCAGCTAGAGGCTAGGAAGAAGTAAAAGTGATAGAACTTTATATAGAAGACATTATTTCTCTCCCTTAGGATGCTTTAAAAGTTTGTCCCAATTGAAAGATGGGCTAAGGATCTGAACAGAAAGTTTTCAAAAGAAGAAGTAAAGATGGCTATGAAACATCTCAAGAGATGTTCAACATCACTAATAATCAAGGAAGTGCAAATTAAAACCACTTTAAGATTTCACTTTACCCCAGTCAGACTGGCTAATTATTTCTCTCCCTTAGGATGCTTTAAAAGTTTGTCCCAATTGAAAGATGGGCTAACGATCTGAACAGAAAGTTTTCAAAAGAAGAAGTAAAGATGGCTATGAAACATCTCAAGAGATGTTCAACATCACTAATAATCAAGGAAGTGCAAATTAAAACCACTTTAAGATTTCACCTTACCCCAGTCAGACTGGTAAGATCAAGAGAACAAATGATACCAAATGTTGGAGAGGTTGTGGGGAAAGGGGAACACTCACCCACTGCTGGTGGGGCT